>NC_138778.1:99721232-99741232 GCF_965119305.1 Pelophylax lessonae | reverse complement strand
TGCCAGCAGGTACCGTCCACTCCCATCCGCCCTGCACCTCTCCACGCCCTCCCGGATGCCAAGGACAGCACTAAAGGTGCTCCGGCCAGGAATTGCACAGTGCTGGGACTTAGACAGCACCCTGTCAGCCACGGCCGACAGACTCAAGAAAATTATCTTGGCCAGCAACTTTCTATCTGTGTTGAGAAGGGCGATTGGACGCCAATTCTCAATCACAGACGGGTCTTTCCCCTTTGACAGGAGGATCAGGGCCGACTTTCTCATTGAGGGGGGCAGAAGGCCTTGAGCCAAACCTTGGTTGAATACCTCCCTCAAATGAGGAGCTAACAGACTCTTAAAAGTACGGTAGAACTCAGCCGTCAGACCTTCAGGCCCGGGCGCCTTTTTAACGGCCAATAAGTCAATGGCCTTCTCCACCTCAGCCACCGAGATGTCCTCCGTCAAAGGGTCCTCTGAGAAATCCAACTCCCCTACAGGAGTCTCAGACAAGAAAGCCCTGGCTTTCTCCTCGTCCAGGCGCTGCGGTCCCAGGATGCCTGAAAAATGGTCCCTCACGACGCCCAAGATCCCTGGTTTGGACCTAACCAGAGATCCCGTGGCATCCTTCAGGCCATGTATGGTCTTCGAACCCGCAGCGTCACTACAACTCTTGTAGGGATCCGGGGAGGTAAACTTCCCGTAGTCCCTTTCAAGGGTCAAGGAGGCTAGGCGATCATACTGGCACTCCCTCAACCGCCGCTTCAACTCGGAGATCTCTTCCCGAGCGCCACCCAAGGAAACGAGGCGGTCCAGCTGCCTTCGCAAACCAAGGTAGGCACGGTACTTCGAGACTGCCCTGGACCTTGAGATCTTCTGGAAAAAGCCTTCCGACCTTTTCTTCACTACGTCCCACCACTCAGGATGGGCGCAGCCGCCCTCAAGGAGCGAGGCTTGTTCCTCAAAGAAAACCTCATAGGCCTCCCTCACCTCAGGATCCTCAAGCAGCGTCACATTCAGACGCCAAATACCCCTGCCTTTCTGAGGGGTCTCGGCCACATTCAGAGCAACGGAAACCAGACAGTGATCGGAAAATTCTACCTCACACAGCTCTGGAGCCGCGAAGACAGAGTCCGCCTTCAAAAAAAACCTGTCTAATCTACTCTGACATCTACCTCTGGTGTAGGTGAACCCAGTGTGATTGGGGAAGTGACGAACATGCACATCCACCAATCCGGCCTCCCTGACTATGCTATTCAAAAAGATACTATCATATCCCAGCGGGCCTCCGGCACCTGCCCTGTCTTTGGGCCTAACGACGGTGTTAAAATCGCCACCGAAGACCACCTGCCGGGACGTAAAAAGATATGGCTTGACCGCCGTAAGGAGGCTCTTCCTTGCCCATTTGGACTGAGGCCCATAAAAATTGATTAGGCGCAGAGGAAGCCCCCTCACGACAGCGTCAATGACCAAACACCTGCCAACTTCCACCTCAATTACTCGTCGACAGTCTACCGAACCAGTCTTAAAAAGGACTGCAACTCCACTGCAAGGCTCGGCCGCAAGAGACCAGAGGGAGGGCCCACACCTCCACTCCCTCTTTGCCGTGTGTATCTCTGCCACCGATGTTACCCAGGTCTCTTGCAAAAATAAAATGTCAGCATCAACCTCGCTGAGAAAAGTGAAGGCCGTAAAACGAGCTCTCACAGATCTGATACTTGCGACATTAATGGTCGCAAGCCGAATTGGAGAGGGCACTGCCATCCTTAGTAATTGAGGCGGTGATGCTCCCCTCTACTTACCCAATAAACCTTCAAGGCCCTTTGCAGGGCACTTCCATCTCCTCCTCTTTTGACTCCGACGAGGACAGTAGCCAGAAGGGGTTAGAGGAAACCAATGGGACCACCTCATTGCCCCCCGAGGACGAAGGACCGGGGCCCTTTTTAGCTCCCTTGAGGACCCTCTTCGTTATTTTTCTCCTGGAGGCCACAATCCACTCCACCTCCCCCTGGCTATCCTCCCCCGAAGGGTTACCTGATGGCCCAGGCGGAACAGCCCTGGAGCGCTTCTGCGCCCCCTGACTGGTGCCCTGCACACGGGCAGAACCTGCCTTAGGCATGGGAGCCTTACTGGCCCCCCTGCCCTCAACCACCTCTGCCGCTGGCGCAGAGGCCCTCCTGGCCCTAGTCTTCCCCTTACCCGCCACCCTTGGGGGAAGGGGGGGCAAAGAAGTAGGGGCAAAGACCCCAACCCCTTGCAACGCAGGGGAAGAGGCCCCAAATACTAGGGCGGGGGGAAGAAGAGGAGGCCGCCGAACCCCCGGCCTCCTCCGGCACCCGCACGCCATCCAAAGGCTCGGCCCTAATATTGGCCGTGCTACTGCACACAGCCCTTGGGTGCACGGGTGCCGGGTCTTCCCCAACCCTCTCTCTTTCAACAGGGGCACTCGTCACCTGCCCCCTCTTCTCTGACCTCCGCACCTGGGAGGCATTCCTTCTCCTCACAACCTGTTCCACCACCCTGCCTTCCGCACCTTCCCCTGGACCTGCCCTTGGACTCACCTCTGCATTAGCCCCATCTGCCGCCTGGGCCCTACCCATCCCTTGCTGTTCCTCCTCCTGCTCCCCTGGAGCCCTACCAGTACCACCTGAGGTGTAGCCCCGAAAAGCCTTGGGGCATCGGCTGAAGGGATGACCCATTTCACCACACAGGTTACACCGTATTAGGGAACACTCCCCAGCCAGGTGTCCCAGACCACCGCAGCGCACACAGCGCAACATCGAGCAGTCCGCCGAAAAGTGAAATGGACATCCACACTTGAAGCAGAGCTTCGGCTGGCCCTGGTAGAATGCCATTATCCTATCCCTTCCGATAAAGGCACTAGCCGGTATGTGTGATACAGACAGTCCCCGCCTCCCAAGCTTCACCTTAACCTGCCACGCTCCAGTCCAGATACCCCTCTCATCCAGAACCTTTCTAAGTGGGGACTGGAGCTGGCCAAATCTCCCCAGCCAGGTTGCTATATCCTCAGGAGGAAGGAACTCGTTCCTTACCAGGATGGTTACATTTTTAATATCCTCCTGCCGGGACAAGGCTACCAGATGGAAGTTTCGCCAGATTTCATGCGTCTTTACCAGCTCGTATTTGGTCAGGAAAAGTTCCATGACCACGGGTGAGGCAAAGCTGACATCAAATTCATTGGAATTATACGGGTGGATAACTGCATATAGGTCCGCTATACGGAAACCTAAAGCTAATACCATGTCAATTACCCTACCTCTGGCTGGAACCTCCCCCGAGCCATGGAACTTCACCTGGACCACGTTACGTCTTCTTCTTTCCGGACCCCCTACGCCCCGGGACCACCCACCCTGACCACCCCCAGGATTCTCTGCACTGGGAGGCTCGCGGAAGGGGCGAGACCCAAATTGGTCGTACAGATGGGCGATCCTGGTGGGGCCTCCGGTGACATCTGCGAATGATTTGCCTTCTCTAAGAGCAGTGAGAAGGGCAGCCTCCTTCGTCGGCCCCAGCAAACGCACAGGGGACTCAACCGACCTGCCCTCACAAAGACCTTCGCCACCCCCAACCACCCTACCCCCTGGGGACTGGTCAGGCAGGGGCACCTCAGGCTGAACGAGAGTGGGAGGCACCAAAATCGGGGGGATAGGGACCACCGCCAAGGCGGGGGATTTTATTGCGGACTCACCCACCCCATGAGTGGAAACACCTTGAACAGGAACCATGCTACCTTCCTCCATAGCTTCACCTACCCCAGGCCCAGCTGGTACCTGGGACCCCTCCAACTCCTGAATAAATGTTATAGCCAGCACACCAGAAGGGAGGGGGCCTATTGCACAATCCCCCCAGATAGAAGGGGACACTTGGCCAGGGACAAGGCTCTGACCCTGCAAAGATATTGCAGACCCACCCGTAACAGTCCCACTTTCTTCATTACCACTCTGCACAATACCGCTGGACAGTCCTGATGTTGTATTGTCCATGCTCTGCTGACACTCCCGTACTTCTGGGAGAGTCACTTCCTGTTGAATGAGAGTCACTTCCTGTTGTGGGGGAAGCACTTCCTCTCGTGGGGAGGCACTTCCGGTTCCGGGATTACCACTTCCGGTTGCGGGACGATCACTTCCGGTTCAGACAGGAAGTTCCCTACCCGGAAGTGGCTGCCATGTGGGACGCCATCCCTTGTTTCAGGCGCCATTTTAATGCTCCCAGAATTACTGTCTCCAGCATCTGATCCACTTTGGATCGGGCTACCAGCCTCAGCAACCTCGCCACTGCTACTTTCTGGCCCAGATTGCTGTAACACAACACTCTCCTGCTGCTGGATGACCTCTTCTTCCTGGACTGCCTGCATCTCCAATGACTGCTGTGGTAAGTTACACTCCACTGTCATGGCAGGGCTGGCCCCTGGTGGGGAGGGAGTGGGTTCATTGGGGGGGACTACGGGAGGCTCACAGGGGCTTGGGCCACCAGCATCCAACAGCTGAGTTAGGCCCACCGGGTCAGGGCTTACGAACTGGTCTCTAGGGGACCCAGGCATGCTTCCCACCACCCCAGGGGGGACAGCCTCCGCCACCACACACCCCAGGGAGGGATCCACAGCCATTCCCCCGGGCTGACCAGGGGTGTCCCCAGAACCACCTGCCTGACCATCCACCACCATACTACTCCCTGCCCCCAGTTGGTCAGCCACAACACCCTCCGGGGCAGGTGGAGGTCTCGCACTCCCTGCTTTCCCTCCACTGCCTCCAGGGCGTGAGGAACCCGACGAACTGCGGGAACGCCTCACTGCCTGGCTGCCTTCCAAGTTAATCTTTTGCATGCGCCCCTGCAAGGCCTCCAGGAAAGCAGTCTCACCCAGGCCATGATCTGACAGTTCTCCGATTAGGGCCCAGAGGTCCCTACAGGCATCTTTTAGACCATCGATCTCACCTTTCAGGGCAATCCTTTTGTCCCGGCTGGAGCGGTCACGGAGATCCCGGAGTAGTCCCAGCCGTTCCATCTTGGCCTCATAACAAGAGGCTGCCTTGCTCAGCAGGAGTTTCACCCTCTCCCTCCTGGCCTTCACCTTCACTGGAGATTCCCCGGCCTGGGGATCTGTCCAGGACATCAGCTCCCTTTGGGTGTCAAGAAAAAGCCTTTCTGCAAGGGCCAAGGTCTTTTCAATAAAGCCCCCAGGCCCGGGGCTCCCAGGCTGGGAAGCATCCCCAGGGCCTGGACCTGGGCCAGGCGTGGCCATCCTCCTCCCTCCTTCCTCCGGTTCTCTGGAGCTCCAACTGCACCTCCTTCCTCCACGAAAGCTCAAGCTCGACTGGAGGTATTTTTTATTTAGAACTGCTACCATACATAGCAACAAAAATAACAGAAATGTACTGCATACATAACTTAAAACAACCGGAACAAACCAACCTCCCACTTTCCATAGTCCATAATAAAAGTCCATAGTTCTTTATCATAGGCTGAAAGAAGAAAATCATCATGCATATAGCCCAAACTTTTTAGCCATACAGACATAAAAATAAACAAAAGACCCATACTAGGTTACCACCTGCATAAGGTCCTAAAAGAAACAAACATAAGCAAACCAAACCAACTTAACTCACCCCCACCCCGCTGAAGACATTACCCACCCCCCAAAGCAGAGCGGAGCATCAAAAGTAACCAGAGAGAGCTACCATATTTCAAAAACCACCCATCAGAAAATCTAAAGGAGTGGGAAAGGGAAAGAGCCGCCACCAAGCAAGGAACAGGGATGGCCTCAAGGTGGCTGGAAGAGAACACCCCTCCACAAATGGCTGCACCTATCAGGACCAACCCTATCCCTTTCAAGATTCCTCACCTTCACCAGCTCACCAAGAATATCACCCACCACCACATCGACAGGCAGGGTTTTGCCCCTAGTGGACACCAAACACCTAGCTTGCCAAGTGTAATAAAGCACTACCTTACTAACTAGAAAATGGGTGCTCAACTCAAAATCCCTCCTAACTCTGAAGTTACCATAGACCCACTCAGAGTAGGTCAGGGCTGAGAGGCGGGGGTAGCCGATGGCACCACCAACCCTCTCCTGAACCTCCACATTGAAGGGACACTGGACCAAGAAGTGGTCCATGGATTCCAGTACCCCTCCACATTCTGGACGGGGACAACCTCTTTCCCCTAGGTTCCTATACTTAAGGTTGTCCCGCACATAGAGCCGTCCATGGAACGCCCTCCATGCCAGGTCCCAGAATTTTGGTAGAATTCTCTCGGAATTCAGGAGGGCTAGCCCCTCCGTTAGGACCCTCTCAGGGCAATCCCTTAGAGCCAATGGCTTCAAAACGTCCGAGGACATGACTCTCTGATACAGCTCTCGCCTACCAGTAGAACCCACCTCCAAGGCCGAGATTCGCCATTTCCTCAGTACCTTCAGTGCTTCTGGCACATAGGACGGTAGATAGCCATGCGCTCTTCTCAGATCACCAGGCCTACCGCCGTCCTCCCACTCCCTCAGGAAGAGCAACAGCCAGCCCTTTCATGACCGTTCCCAAAGAGACAGGTCGTCCCGAAACAGGGACTGCAGATGAACTTTACAAAAATGATGATAAAGAATATCACCGGGTGGACCATGTCCAGCCCCCCTAACCGTCTCGTTCGGAACGTGACTTCTCTCTTAATGAGGTTTAGTCTGTTTCCCCACAATAGCAGGAAAAACAGACTGTTGACCCACGCATAGAGTGCTGCTGGCAAGAGACATACGTAGCTGACATACAAAAACTCAGGCAGCAAGTATGTCTTGATCAGGCTTACCCGTTCCCTTAAAGTGAGCTTCCAGCCTTTCCAGGCTGCAACTTTCTGGGCGGCACCAGACAGTCTACGCTCCCAGTTTTTCTTGGGGTAATCCCCATGGCCAAAAGTGATGCCTAGTACCTTAACCTCAGGCTGGGGCACGGGGAAAACATCCGGGAGGGGGAACTGCTCCCCCTCTTTCCCCATCCAGAAGGCTTCGCTCTTATCCCAGTTGACCCTGGAATTTGATGCCTCGGAGTAGTCCCCGATCTGCGTTTCCACAAACTGGGCCTCCTCCCCACTTGAAACCACCACCGAGACATCGTCGGCATAGGCTACCACCTTGACCGCCATGTCCCGGCCACTGCTCAGGTCTACCGGAACCCCCTCCAGATGCGCGCAGTCTAGCCTTCGGACGAAGGGGTCATCCGCCAAAACATACAGCAGGGGGCTCAACGGACAACCCTGCCTGACACCAGAACCAACAGAAAAGCATGGACCGACCCAGCCGTTGATAAGAGGGAAGCACTCAGCCCCCCTATACAATGCTCTAAGCCAGCCAATCACCCGGCCCGGCAGACCGTATCTCTCCAGAAGAAGCCAAAGGTACTTGTGGCTAACCCGATCAAAAGCCTTGGCCTGATCTAATGCCAGCAGATACCGTCCGCTCCCATCCGCCCTGCACCTCTCCACAGCCTCCCGGATGCCAAGGACAGCACTAAAGGTGCTTCGGCCGGGAATCGCGCAGTGCTGGGACTTGGACAGTATCCTGTCAGCCACGGCTGACAGACGCAAGAAAATTATCTTAGCAAGCAACTTTCTATCGGTGTTGAGAAGGGCAATTGGGCGCCAATTCTCAATCACGGACGGGTCCTTCCCCTTTGACAGGAGGATCAAAGCTGACTTTCTCATCGAAGGGGGCAGAAGGCCATGAGCCAAACCTTGGTTAAAAACCTCCCTTAGATGAGGAGCCAACAGACTCTTAAAAGTACGGTAGAATTCTGCCGTCAGGCCATCCGGCCCAGGCGTCTTTTTGAGGGACAACAGGTCAATGGCCTTCTCTACCTCAGCCACTGAGATATCCTCTGTCAAAAGATCCTCTGAGAAATCAAACTCCCCTACAGGAGTCTCAGACAAGAAAACTCTGGCTTTCTCCTCGTCCAAGCGCTGCGGTCCCAGGATGCCTGAAAAGTGGTCCGTCACTATGCCCAGAACCCCGGCTTGGACCTAACCAGGGACTCCGCAGCATCCTTAATGCCCCGTACACACGTGCAGATTATCTGCAGACTTTTGTCTGCAGACTTACCTTTTCTATGTAGTGCAAGGGCCTGCCTGATTGCATACAAATTGAAAGTGTTTAGGTTTGACCTCATATTATATGGTTTTGGTAAGTCTGCAGACAAAAGTCTGCAGATAATCTGCACATGTGTATGGGGCATCAGGCCGTGTATGGTCTTCGAACCCACAGCGTCACTACAACTCTTGTAAGGATCCGGGGAGATAAACTTCCCGTAATCCCTTTCAAGGGTCAAGGAGGCCAGTCGATCATACTGGCACTCCCTCAACCGCTGCTTTACCTCAGAGATCTCTTCCCGAGCGCCCCCTGATGATACGAGGCGGTCCAGCCGCCTTCGCAAACCCAGGTAGGCACGGTACTTTGAGATTGCCCTAGACCTCGAGATCCTACGGAAGAAGCCCTCTGACCTCTTCTTCACTACATCCCACCACTCTGGGTGGGAGCAGCAGCCCTCAAGGAGCTAGGCTTGTTCCTCAAAGAAGATCTCATAGGCCTCCCTCACCCCAGGTTCCTCAAGCAGCGCCACGTTCAGACGCCAAATACCCCTCCCCTTCTGAGGGGTCTCGGCAACATTCAAAGCGACAGAAACCATACAGTGATCAGAAAACTCTACCTCACACAGCTCTGGAGCCGCAAAGACAGAGTCTCCCTTCAAAAAAAACCTATCTAATCTACTTTGACATCTACCTCTGGTGTAAGTGAACCCGGTGTGATTGGGGAAGTGACGAACGTGCACATCCACCAATCCGGCCTCCCTAACTATACTATTCAGAAAAATACTGTCATATCCCAGCGGGCCTCCGGCACCTGCTCTGTCTTTGGGCATAGTGACGGTATTGAAATCGCCACCGAAGACCACCTGCCGGGACGTAAAAAGGTATGGTTTGACTGCCGTAAGAAGGCTCTTTCTTGCCCACTTGGACTGGGGTCCATAAAAATTAATAAGGCGCAGAGGAAGCCCCCTCACGACAGCGTCAACGACCAAACATCTGCCCACTTCCACCTCAATAACTCGTCGACAGTCCACCGAAACAGTCTTAAAAAGGACCGCAACTCCACTGCAAGGCTCGGCCGTAAGAGTCCAGAGGGAAGGTCCACACCTCCACTCCCTCTTTGCTGCATGCATCTCTGCCACCGATGCCAGCCAGGTCTCCTGCAAAAATAAAATGTCAGCATCAATTTCGCTGAGAAAAGAGAAGGCCATATAACGAGCTCTCACAGATCTGATACTTGCAACATTAATGGTCGCAAGCCGAATTGGAGAGGGCACTGCCATCCTTAGTGATTGAGGTGGTGATGCTCCCCTCTACTTATCCAAACAAATCCTCACGGCCCTTTACAGGGCAGTACCACATCCTCCTCCTCCGAATCAGAGGACAATACTTCAAAAGGGTTAGAGGTAGCTACTTGCACCCGCCCAGCCTCCCCTCCAGAAAGGGGCCTGGAACTTGCACCCCTCAGAACCCATTTCTTCTTCCCTTTTGAGGCCTTGGACCAACCCGCCTCCCCCGGACAATCCCCCGGGCTTTCCTCCCCTGAGGGGTTACCTGACGGCTCGGAATGAGCCATCCGTGACTGCTTCAAAGCCCCATGGCTAGCGCCCGGAGCCTGAGTGCCACTCCTTGCTTTAGGCAGGGCAGCCCTTCCGGCTTTCCCACCCTCCACCACCTCTGGTACCTTTGGCACCGAGGTCCTCCTGACCCCAGTCCTCCCTTTGCCCCCCACCCTCGGTGGAAGGAGAGGCAGGGACATAGGGGCGAAAACCCCAACCCCCTGACCCGTAGAGGAAAGGGCCCCAAAAACTAGGGCGGGGGGGGAGAGGAGGCCGCCGAACCCCCGGCCTCCTCCGGTACCCGCACGCCATCCAGAGGTTCGGCCCGAACAACGGCCGCGCCTTCGCGCATCACCTCTGGGTGCGCGGGCACTGGTTCCCCCCTCGCTCCCCCGCTGGCTGCACCAGCCCTCACCCCCACCAGGGCACCTGTCTCCTGCCCCCTCCTCCTTTCTGATCTGACTTCCGTAGAGGAAAGAGCCCCAAAAATTAGGGCGGGGGGGAGAGGAGGCCGCCGAACCCCCGGCCTCCTCCGGTACCCGCACGCCATCCAGAGGTTCGGCCCGAACACCAGCCGCACCTTCACGCAACACCTCTGGGTGCGCGGGCACCGGTTCTCCCCTAGCTCCTCCGCTGGCTGCACCAGCCCTCTCCCCCACCGGGGCACCTGTCTCCTTTCTGCCCTGGTTTCTGCCCTCTTCAATTTCGAGGCAGATTTCCTCCTTACCACTGGCTCACCATCAGCCCCGCCAGTCCCTGACCCTGCCTCCGGCCCTGCCCCCGCCCACCCAGCCTCCCTTGATACCTGAATCCCTCCCTCCCCTCTCTGCTCTTGCTGTCTGTCCCTTGGGGCACTTCCAGGACCTCCCGATGTGTAGCCCCGGAAAGCTTTGAGACACCTACTGAAGGGGTGACCCATCTCGCCACAAAGATTGCATTGGATTAAACCACACTCCCCAGCCAGGTGCCCTATACCTCCACAGCGTACACAGCGCATGTGGGAACAATCAGCTGAAAAGTGATTGGGACTCCCACATTTGAAACACAATTTAGGTTGACCTTGATAAAAGGCCATGATTCTGTCTCTTCCTATAAATGCGCTTGCCGGCACGTGTTACACCGACAGACCTCTTCTTCCTAACTTTACCCTAACTTGCCATGCCCCTGTCCAAATACCCCTCTCATCCAGGACCTTTTTTAGAGGAGACTGGAGCTGACCGTACCTCCCCAGCCAGGTGGCGATGTCCTCAGGGGGAATGGACTCATTCCTTACCAAGATAGTAATGTTCTTAACGTCTTCCTGACGTGACAGGGCCACCAGATGAAAGTTACGCCATACCTCATGTGCTTTGACTAGTTCATATTTAGTTAGGAAAAGCTCCATGACTACGGGGGAGGTGAAGCTCACGTCATACTCACAGGAATTAAAGGGGTGGATGACTGCGTATAAATCTGCGACCTTGAAACCAAGGCCTAATACCATATCAATCACCCTACCCCTCGCGGGAGCATCCCCCGAGCCATGGAACCTGACCTGCACTACGTTACGACGCCTCCTTTCAGACCCCCCCCACTCCCCGGGACCACCCCCCCTGCGCACCCCCAGAGCTTTCAGCACTAGGGGGCTCCCGAAAGGGACGGGACCCAAACTGATCGTAGAGATGGGATATCTTGGTGGGGCCCCCTGCCATATTTGCGAAGGTTTTCCCCTCTCTCAATGCCGTAAGAAGTATGGCATCCTGTGTCGGCCCCAATAATCTCTCTGGAGATTTCCCCTGACCATCACTCCTCCCTCCTGCCACCTCCCCTGAGGACGGACCCTGCAAGACCCCCCCAGATGAGGATGGGGCTGGGAGAGCCAGAACTGGTGGAACTTCAACTGGCGGCTGTACAAGGGAATCCCCACTGCCTTGGGCAGAGACCCTTCCACTTCTCCCCTCTTCGGCTGAATTAGCTGGAACCTGTGACTCCTCTAGCTTCTTTACAAAAGCCACTGCCATTGCCCCGGATGGAAGGGGACCCACCGTACACTCCCCCCAAATGGAAGGGGACCTCTGGGCAGGAGTTAGGCTTTGACCCTGAAGAAAATCAGACCCATCCGTCACAATTTGCTTTTCAGGGACTATTTGGCTTGTACCACTCTCTACTGACTCACTTTGCTGACAGTCCATAACCTCATCTCCCTCTTCCGGCCGCGGGGGGAGCACTTCCGGTTCTTGACTGGCCACTTCCGGCCTCGGAACAGCCACTTTCGGCCGCGGGATGACCACTTCCGGTCCAGACCGGAAGTCACTCTCCCGGAAGTGCCCGCCATGCGGGACGCCACACGCTACTCCGGGCGCCATTTTAGGACAGTCAGCAGTATTGTCCACAGCTACTGATCCATTGCGGATCGAGCAGTCCACCTCAGCAGCCCCGCCATTGATCTCCATTGGTCCGGACTGCTGCTCTACACCTTGCTTCACCTCCAACTTCGGATCCTGACCCTGGGAAACCTGCTCCGGCCATACTGGAACCCCGACCACCGGTAAGTAAGATGCTTTTTCACCTTTGGCTACAATAGCCCCTAGTGGGGAAGGGACAGGTTCAAAGGGGGGGACCCCAGGAGGATCATACTGGACTGGGCTCACAGCTACACCAAGCTGGCTTGAACCCACCGGATCAGGGCTTATGACTTTGTCTCCAAGGGACCTGGGCCTGCTCTCTCCCCCAGGGGGGGCAGCCTCCACCACCATGCACCCCAGGGAAGGGTCCGCTGCCACAACCCCAGAATCACCAAAGGTGTCCCCAGGACCGTCTGCCTGATACCTGGTTGCCACGTCACTCCCTGCCCCCAGTTGGTCAACCACATCCCCCTCCAGGGCAGGTGGAGTGTCTGCACTCTCACACACATTTCCACCAGAGCACGAGGGCTCCAACCTACGGGAACGCCTCACTGCCTGCGTGCCCCTCACATTGGCCCCCCGCACACGATCACGCAGGGCCACGAGGAAAGCATCCTCACCCGGGCCATGGTCAAGGAGGCTCAAAACCAGGGTCTCCAGGTCCAGGCAGGCATCCCTCAGGCCATTGATCTCACCTTTCAGCGGGGCTCTTCGGTCTCTTGCTGTGTGATCCCTTAGGTCACGAAGCCGTCCCAGCCGGTCCTTTTTATCCTCATAACTCGCTACCGCTTTGTTTAGTAGGCTCTTTATCTTTGCCCTTCAGGACTCCACCTTTTCTTGGGACTCTCCAGGCTGGGGATCCATCTCATGAGCTCCATCTGGGTGTCCAGGAACAGTCTCTCCATCTGGGTTAGAGATTTCCCCATATCCATAGACCCAGGGGCCCCAGGCTGGGAAGCAGCCCCAGGACCTGGGCCTGGGCCAGGCGTGGCCATCGTCCACCCTCCTTCCTCCGGTTCTCAGGAGCTCCAAACAGCACGTCCTTCCTCCACGAAAGCTTGGCTGGAGGTTTTTTATTGAGAAACTGCTTCCAGTATTACAGTTAATACATAAAGAAAAGACAATGCCTTACATAACTGACTTGTAAAATAGCAAAAAAAACAAATAATGATATCATTGCCCTAAAAGGGCGTGGTTTGCAAGACTTACTTTGGTATTCCAGTCCACATAGACCCCTACGGAGCATCACACCAGTCTTGCATCAGACTTAAATGTCCACCTTAAAAGAAATATCCTCCATCCAACTTGACTGTAGGAGGGGAAACAACAAACATAAACTTAACACAGAACTACATATGACTTATAGACGGAGCATCTTAAGCCTTTAGATCCTGCAACCTTACACGAAAAACATAACTTGGTCAAAATCTAAGGGAGTGGAAAGAAAAGACCACCACCACTCAAGGGACAGACTGGGCTCTCAAGGTGGCCGGAAGGAAAAACCCCTACACAACTTGGCACACCTTTCTGCCCCCAATCTGCCCCTTTCAAGGTCCCGGACCTTCACCAGTTCCCCGAAGATGTTCCCCACCACCTCATGGACAGACAGGGTTTTGCCCCTAGTGGACACTAAACACAGAGCGTGCCAGGTATGATAGAGTGCAACTATACTTACTAAATACAGTGAAGACAAAACAAAACCTCTCCTTACCCTGAAGTCACCGTAGACCCTCTCAGAATCAGTCAGGGAGGAGAATCGGGGGTAGCCAACTGCACCCCCTACCCCCCTGTGAACCTCCACGTTGAAAGGGCACTGGACCAAAAAGTGGTCCATGGTTTCCAGTGCCCCTCCACATTCCGGGCGAGGACAGCCTCTGTCCTCTAGGTTCCGATATTTCAGGTTCGCACGAACATAAAGTCTTCCATGGAAAGACCTCCATGCGAGGTCCCAAAACTTACCTGGAATTCTAGGAGAATTCAGGAGGGCTAACCCCTCCCGGAGGACCGCCTCAGGACAATCCCTGACCGACAGTGGTTTCAAAAAGTCAGAGGTCATGATCCTCTGGTACAACTCCCGCCGACCAGTGGACCCAACCTCCAGAGCAGTTATCCTCCACTGCCTGAGCACCTTTAATGCCAGTGGGACATAGGAGGGAAGGTATCCGTGCGATCTTCTCAAATCACCGGCCCTACCTCCCTCCCCCCATCCACTCAAGAACAGCATCATCCAGTCCTTGCATGAACGCTCCCACAGAGAAGGCTCGTCCCGAAACAGGGACTGCAGATTGAATTTAACAAAAATCGTGATGAAAAACACCACTGGGTGGATCATGTCCAGCCCACCATGCTTTCTCTGCAGGAACGTGACCTCGCGCTTGATCAAATTCAGTCTGTTCCCCCACAACAGCAGAAAGAACAGACCGGATAGCCGGGCATAGAATGCTGCTGGCAGCAGACAAACGTAGCTAACGTAGAGGAATTCTGGCAAGAGATAGGTTTTCACCAGGCTTACCCTTTCCCTCAACGTCAGCTTCCAAACCTTTCCAGGCTGAAACCTTTCTGGAGGCATCTTTCAGCCTGACTTCCCAATTTCGCTTGTGGTAATCCTCCTGACCAAATAAGATGCCCAGGACTCGAATTTCCGTTTGGGGCTCGGGGAACACGTCCGGGAGTGGGAACTGCTCCCCCTCCCTCCCCATCCAGAAAACCTCACTCTTGTCCCAGTTCACACGGGAACTGGATGCCTCAGAGTAGTCACCAATCTGTGTTTCCACAAATTGGGCCTCCTCCAAACTCGACAACACTACTGAGACATCGTCAGCATAGGCAACCACCCTCATCGCCGACTCCGGGCCTCCGCTCGGCTCCATCGAGATCCCCCTGAGACTCCCACAGCTTAGCCTCCTTACGAAGGGGTCCACTGCGAAGACGTACAGGAGAGGACTCAACTGGCAACCTTGCCGGACCCCAGAGTCTACGGAAAAGGATGAGCCCACCCAACCATTGACAAGAGGGAAGCTCTCTGCCCCTCTGTACAAAACTTTCAGCCAATCAATGAATTTCCCCGGCAGGCCGTGCTTTTCCAGCAACAGCCACAGGTACTTGTGGTTCCAAACAGTGATCGGAGAACTCCACCTCCTGCAGCTCAGGGGCTGAGAAGACAGAATCCCCCTTCAAAAAAAAACCTGTCTATTCTACTCCTACTGCTACCTCGGGAATAGGTGTACCCTGTGTGGTTGGGGAGGTGACGAACGTGCACATCCACCAACCCAGCTTCCCTAACTATGCTATTCAAAAAAAATGCTATCATATCCCAGAGGGCCTCCGGCACCTGCCCTGTCCTTGGGCCTAACTACGGTGTTAAAGTCACCGCCAAAGACTACCTGCTGGGATGAAAACAGGTAAGGTTTGACCGCCGTAAAGGGCTCCTTCCTCCCCCTTTTGGTCTGAGGACCGTAAAAATTTATAAGACGGAGGAATTGGCCCTTCACGACAGCGTCCACCACCAGACATCTTCCAACTTCCACTTCAATCATTTGTCGGCATGTCACTGAACCAGTCTTAAAAACAACCGCAACACCACTACAGGGCTCGGCCGCAAGAGACCAGAAGGAGGGCCCATACCTCCACTCCCTCTTTGCTAAATGCATCTCGGCCAGAGATGTTAGCCAGGTCTCCTGCAAAAATAAAATGTCAGCTTCAACCCGGCTGAGAAAATCAAAGGCCATAAAACGAGCCGCCGTAGACCGAATACTGGCAACATTAATGGTTGCCAGCCGGATTGGCGAGGGCACAGCCATCCTTAGTGATTCAGGTGGTGATACTCCGTCTTACACAAACTACTACCTTATTCGTCCTCCAAATCGGAGAACAAAATACCATATTTGTTGATGAGACGTAATGTCTCAACTTGAGCCTCTCGGCTTATTCCACCAGGTTGAGGGTTCACATTCCCCCTCCCCCTGGTAGAAGACTTAGTCTTCTTTTTTCGCTTACTCTGGACCTCCCAGCCCACCTCCTTACTCCCAGCACCACCCTCCTCACTTGAAGCCCCTTGTAGCTCCAATTTGCTACTGCTGGGCCTTTTAGTGGCACCCTGGGAAGAATCCCGCTTACCAGCTTGCGATTCCTTATCCCGAGCCCTCCTCGCAGGCATGCTGCGCTGGGATCGAGGAGCCGGCCCGGAGGGGGAAAGAAAGGGAAATATAACCAGACCCGGTGGTTGAAGAACAGGCCGAGGAGGGGTAGAGCCAGTCGGGGCAGGTGGGACTAGGGAAAGGCCAGGAACAGGGGGACAAGGCACAGACATGACCACAGGGGGGAACACAAAAGGAGTTGGGGAGGAAGGGGGATTGGCAGAGGAAGGGGAAGGGCCATCCACCTTATCCGGACCAGCCGGCCTGTTCCCCCCCACATTTTTACCGGACTCACTTGAGGGAGGGTCCAGGATTGCAGTCACCTGCTGCTGAACACCCTTCCCTACTGCTGACCTGCGATCTGCCCGTCGGAGTTTGGAAGGGGACTTCCTCCGAACCACTGGGCCTCCACCTTCCGGGGCTGCGGGACCCGACTCCCCAGCCACAGGCGCAGCTGTTGAGGCAGCACCCCCCGCTGAGGAAGCCCCCGCCGCAGAGGTTCCGGCATCAGAGGGAGCCCCCCAGAGGTGTAGCCCCTAAAGGCCTTGGGGCATCTACTAAATGGATGCCCAAGCTCTCCACACAAGTTGCACCTGATGAGGTGACAAGAATCTGCCAGGTGCCCTACACCATTGCACCTAATGCAGCGTTGGGTGTTGCAGTCTGCACTGAAGTGGAGGGGACTCCCACATTTAAAACAAAGGCGTGGTTGCCCCGGATAAAACACCAGGATCCTATCCCGGCCTATGAAACCGCTGGCCGGGATATGAGCCACGGTCAGTCCCCTCCTCCCAAGCTTTGCCACTGTCGTCCATGCCCCCGTCCATATCCCCTTCTCATCCAGCTTTTTTTCTCAAGGGAGACTGGACCTGCCCGTACCTACTTAGCCTTGTTACTATGTCCTCCTGAGGAAGACTTTCATTGTGCACCAATATGGTAACAGGCTTGACCTCTTCCTGCCGGGACAAAGGGACTACGCGGAAATCTTTCTACCTCCCCTGCCCCGCCCCTTAAGGATCTCATATTCTGAGAAGAATAGTTCCATGAGGATGGGGTTCAGAAAACTGACATCAAACTTGGATGTTCCATACGGGTGGATAATGGCAAAAATATCCGTCACTCTGAACCCCATCCCCAGGACCATATCCACTACTGGCCCTCTTTGAGGGCATGGCCCCTCTCCCTGCCACCGCAGCTGAACCACATTGCGGCCGCGTCTTTCTGGACCACCGGCTCCTCTTGCCCAAGCACTTGCCCCTGGGCCTCTATTATCCTGCCTAAACGTATAGGCCCCGTGTTGGTCATAAAAGTGGCCCAGGTTCACGGTATTGCCCGCCACCCTGGCAAAGGACTTACCGTCCCTCAGGGCATTTATCAGGGCAGCGTCCCGCGATGGTCCCAATTCCGGCACTAAGGCCTCTTCGGGACCATTCGCAGCCGGACCACCTGAAGTGCCTGGTACTTCCTCTTGAGCAAGAACTCCCCCCATTGCTCCCTGAACTAGATTTTCTTCACCATGCACCATGCTTATACTACCAGGAAGTTCAGGGGAAACTACCGGGGAGGAAGAGGGGGTATACTCTGTAGGGGAGGGGGGATCTCCTGGGGAGGAGAGGGTATTCCCTGAGAAAGAGGGGGGAAACTCGGTGCTCTTGCCGAGGGCGCAGAAGCGGGAACCCCGACCTCCATAGCGTCAGTGGGTGCTGTCCGCTCTGCTGACTCCTCCTGGCTGGCCACGTCATTGCGTCCCTGGGACCCCTCTAGTGATCTCATGTACTCTAATACTAGACAGGGTCCTTGGAGCTGTCCAGGTTCACAGTCTGCCCAATTGACTACAGTTGGGTCTTGAGCTGCATTAAGCACACCATCAGTCAAAGCCATACTTGTAGTGGATTCCTTACCACTGGTGTCCATACAGTCTACAGGTTCCTTGTTTTCAGTGGCTCTATCTCCATCCAATCTGCACTGTATGTCTGCTGGGGTCTTGGTGTTGTCAAGACTCTGAAGGGGACTTGCAAGTTCCAGTGGGGCACCTCCATGGGGACCTCCATGGGGAGCGGACTGCTCCCTTACCACACCAGAAGCCTGGCCGCCACCATCCCCGCTCGAGGCCGCCGCGGCCCCCGCCAAGGCTCCGCCCACTTCCGCCGGGCCGCCACCGCTACCGCTTGCGGCTTCCGCTGAAGCTCCGCCCACTTCCGCCAGGCCGTCACTGCTCGCGGCCGCCGCGGCACCCGCCGAAGCTCCGCCCACTTCCGGTTTGCTGGTAACTAGTGGCGGGAGCGGGATACCAGGGACGGCGTCGGCGGCCATCTTCCCTGCTCGCTCAGCTGGGCTCACAGACACTGGTGTACCCCGCTGAGCAGCTTTACCAGGACCAGACATTGCCAGGGCTTCTCCATCTCCAGGTATTTGCAATCTTTTTATCTTGATCACTGGCTGTATAAAATGCAATGTTGCTTTAGCATCTTGAGTTGCACCTAGAGGGCCACTCACTGGGACCATCACGCCATCTTCCATATTTTCACCTTCCTGGGGTCCTGCTGTACTCACCCCCTCAACTGATGTCACTGAAAGGGGGGCCGGCTTCCCTGCTTTAGGTCCAGGAAGCTGGGGGGCACTCACAATCCCCGGGGCAGTTGTGGGCTGGGGGATGCACCCTGAAACCTGGCCCCTTTCAGGCTGGGGGGGGTTTCCAGTACTAGAGCCAGCTTCTGGCCAGGGGGGGGTTTCCAGGCACTGCTGCAAGGAAAGGCTGGTTTCCAGCTGTGTCTTGCACCACAGCGGCCTGTACTTTCCTCCTGGCTGCCTGACTACCTTCCGCATTAGCCCTCTGCATTCGGGCCAAGTGGGGTTCCATAAATGGCTCCTCGGTGGGCCCGCTCTTAGTCGTTCTCAAGACTAGGTCCCAATAATTGCGGCACCGATCCTTCAATCTGTCGATATGAGCTTTGCAGCTCTTCCTTTTGGAGGCAGCCATTTTGTCTCTTGCTGTTCGCAAGTTAGACAGTCTGCTGGAGCCGGCTTCAAAGAGGTCCCCCACCTCCTCCAACAACCTCTTTACCTTCTCCTTTCTTTCCGCTGTCCTTGCGGGGCTTTCACCTGGCTGGGGACAGTCCCATCTCACCTCCGCCTGACTCTGCAGGAATAAGTCAGATTCCAAGTCCAAGACCAGTCCTTGGGCCGATTCGGCCTGGATTTCCAAGCCCGAGGCTGGGCTGCCTCCCTCCGCTGTCTGGTTGGGCTCCATGGAGCTCAGGAGCTCTCGCACACATCTTCCACCTCCGTCCACACCCTACAAATTAACCGCGGGTGTGGCACCAGACTTGCCCTCCAATAGATCCTCGTTAAAGGATTTAAAGTGTACTCATTCCAATTACAGGGCCTCGAAAGAGTCCTGTATTGTTATTTTTTGTCACTACCTCCCCGAGTCGGGAGTGGGTAATTTGCGCGCCTGCTGCCTTCCTTGGATGTGGTATCCGTTTCTCAGGCTCCCTCTCCGGAATTGAACCCTGATTCCCCATTACCCGTGGTCACCATGGTAGGCGCAGAAAGTACCATTGAAAGTTGATAGGGCAGACATCTGAATGTATCGTCGCTGTCACAGGGACGTGCAATCGGCCCGAGGTTATCTAGAGTCACCAAAGCGGCCGGGGAGGGGAGGCTGGGGCCCCCCGGGCCCCCGGATTGGTTTTGGTCTGATAAATGCACGCATCCCTGGGGGTCAGCGCTCGTCCGAATGTATTAGCTCTAGAATTACCACAGTTATCCAAGTAACAGATGGAGCGATCAGGAACCATAACTGATTTAATGAGCCATTCGCAATTTCACTGTACCGGCCGTGTGTACTAACACGTGCATGGCTT
>NC_138778.1:99583732-99716232 GCF_965119305.1 Pelophylax lessonae | reverse complement strand
CCCTCCTTGTCCTAGGAACGACCAACTATTCAATGGTAGTTGCTTTTCATGTGTACATTTTGAGTGTTCAATGTGTAATGTGATTTATTGTTCTCTGTATATACATTTCTTTTTCTCTCTTGTTTTTTTGTATGTCACATTCAATGGTTCTAAAGTACATTTTTTTGCTATACAGAATATATTGAATGCTTTAGTAACAGCTCCGGACGAAGCTTTCTCAAGTAAAGCGAAACATGTCGAGCTAACGTTAACCAATTATGATGAATGTATGACTAAACATCACTTGACCCGGCTGGACGGCACCTTATTTATTTGGGTATCCATCCGCGGGTACTCCTTGATGTGAAGTATCTTATGCACTTTATATTGTTTTCTGTATATGAACTGTGATCCTACTAACTGTGAACCGTTTACACATTACACTAAGGACCTGCATAGGCCCTTTTCTTTCTTTTAAAATGCAGTATATGTTTACTTTATGTGGTGTGTTTTTATCTTTGAATTCAAATATAAAAAGTAAATTTTATTCACTCCTTGTGCCCGAAATCCTTGTCTTCCCAATCCTTCCAATTTAACATACTTCAAAACAGATTATTAATGAAAATCTATGTGAGTGGGAAAGGGATAGACCCGCCACCAGGCAAGGGACAGGGACGGCCTTCAAGGCGGCTGGAAGAGAAAACCCCTCCACAAATGGCTGCACCTATCAGGACCAACCCTGTCCCTTTCAAGATTCCTTACCTTCACCAGCTCACCAAGGATATCACCCACCACCACATCGACAGGCAGGGTTTTGCCCCTTGTGAAAGCTAAAGACCTAGCGTGCCAAGTGTAATAAAGCACTACCTTACTGACTTAAAAAAAGAGTGCACAACTCAAAACTTCTCCTAACTCTGAAATTACCATAGACCCACTCAGAGTAGGTTAGGGCCGAGAGGCGGGGGTAGCCGATGGCACCACCAACCTTCTCCTGAACCTCCACATTAAAGGGACACTGGACCAAGAAGTGGTCCATGGATTCCAGTGTCCCTCCACATTCTGGACGGGGACAACCTCTCTCCCCTAGGTACTTCAGGTTGTCCCGCACATAGAGCCGTCCATGGAACGCCCTCCATGCCAAGTCTCAGAATTTTGGTAGAATTCTCCCGGAATTCAGGAGGGCTAGCCCCTCCGTAAGGACCCTCTCAGGGCAATCCATCAGAGCCAATGGTTTCAAAACGTCCGAGGACATGACTCTCTGATATAGCTCTTGCCTACCAGTAGAGCCCACCTCCAGGGCCGAGATCCGCCATTTTCTCAGTACCTTCAATGCTTCTGGCACGTAGGACGGCAGGTAACCATGTGGTCTTCTCAGATCTCCAGGCCTTCCACCGTCCCCCCACTCCCTCAGGAAGAGTAACAGCCAGTCCTTGCATGACCTTTCCCAAGGAGACCGGTCATCCCGGTACAGGGACTGCAGGTTGAACTTTACAAAAATGATGATAAAAAATATCACCGGGTGGATCATGTCCAGCCCCCCTAACCGTCTCGTTCGGAACGTGACCTCTCTTAATGAGGTTTAGTCTGTTTCCCCACAACAGCAGGAAAAACAGACTGTTTGCCCGCATGTAGAGTGCTGCTGGCAAGAGACATACATAGCTGACATACAAAAACTCAGGCAACAAGTACGTCTTGATCAGGCTCACCCGTTCCCTTAGGGTCAGCTTCCAGCCTTTCCAGGCTGCAACTTTCTGGGTGGCACCCGACAGTCTACGTTCCCAATTTCTCTTGGGGTAATCCCCATGGCCAGAAGTGATGCCCAATACTTTAATCTCTGGCTGGGGCACAGGGAAAACATCCGGTAGGGGGAACTGCTCCCCCTCTTTCCCCATCCAGAAGGCCTCACTCTTATCCCAGTTGACACTGGTATTTGATGCCTCGGAGTAGTCCCCAATCTGCGTTTCCACAAATCTGGCTTCCTCCCCACTTGAAACTACCACCGAGACATCATCGGCATAGGCTACCACCTTAACCGCTATGTCCCGGCCACTGCTCAGGTCCACCGGTACCCCCTCCAGATGCGTGCAGTCTAGCCTCCGGACGAAGGGGTCGACCGCCAAAACATACAGCAGGGGGCTCAACAGACAACCCTGCCTGACACCAGAACCAACTGAAAAGGATGGGCCAACCCAGCCGTTGATAAGAGAGGGAAGCTGTCCGCCCCCCTGTACAACGCCCTAAGCCAGCCAATTACCCGACCCGGTAGACCGTACCTTTCCAGAAGGAGCCAAAGGTACTTGTGGCCCACCCGATCAAATGCCTTGGCCTGATCTAATGCCAGCAGATACTGTCCACTCCCAGCCGCCCTGCACCTCTCCACAGCCTCCCGGATGCCAAGGACAGCACTAAAGGTGCTCCGGCCGGGAATTGCACAGTGCTGGGATTTGGACAGCACCCTGTCAGCCACAGCCGACAGATGCAGGAAAATTATCTTAGCCAACAACTTCCTATCAGTGTTGAGAAGGACAATTGGACCCCAGTTCTCAGTCACAGATGGGTCCTTCCTCTTTGACAGGAGGATCAGGGCCTGACTTTCTCATCGAAGGGGGCAGAAGGCCCTGAGCCAAACATTGGTTAAAGAACTCCCTCAGATGAGGAGCTAACAGGTTCTTAAAAGTGTGGCAGTATTCTGCTGTCAGGCCATCCGGCCCAGGCGTCTTTTTAAGGGACAACAGGTCGATGGCCTTCTCTACCTCAGCCACCTTGATGTCCTCAGTCAAAAGGTCCTCCGAGAAATCCAACTCCCCCACAGGAGTCTCAGACAAGAAAGCTCTGGGTTTCTCCTCGTCCAAGCACTGTGGTCCCAGGATGCCTGAAAAGTGGTCCGTCACGATGCCCAAGATCCCCGGTTTGGACCTAACCAGAGACCCCGCGGCATGCTTCAAGCCATATATGGTCTTCGAACCCACAGCATCACTACAACTCTTGTAGGGATCCGGGGAGATAAACTTCCCGTAATCCCTTTCAAGGGTCAAGGAGGCCAGGTGATCATACTGGCACTCCCTCAACCGCCGCTTTACCTCAGAGATCTCTTCCCGGGCGCCCCCCCGAGGATTCAAGGCGGTTCAGCTGCCTTCGCAAACCCAGGTAGGCACGGTACTTTGAGATTGCCCTGGATCTCGAGATCCTCCGGAAGAAGCCCTCCGACCTCTTCTTCACTACATCCCACCACTCAGGATGGGAGCATCCGCCCTCAAGGAGCGAGGCTTGTTCCTCAAAGAAGACCTCATAGGCCTCCCTCACCTCAAGGTTCTCAAGCAGCGTCACGCTCAGACGCCAAATACCCCTCCCCTTCTGAGGGGTCTCGGCAACATTCAGAGCGACAGAAACCAAACAGTGATCAGAAAACTCTGTCTTCACAGCTCCGGAGCTGTGTGAGGTAGAGTCCCCCTTCAAAAAAAACCTATCTAGTCTACTCTGACATCTACCTCTGGTGTAGATGAACCCGGTGTGATTGGGGAAGTGACGAACGTGCACATCCACCAATCCGGCCTCCCTAACTATACTATTCAGAAAAATACTATCTTATCCCAGCGGGCCTCCGGCTCCTACCTACCCTGTCTTTGGGCCTAGTGACGGTGTTGAAATCACCACCGAAGTCCACCTGCCGGGACGTAAAAAGGTACGGCTTGACCGCCCTAAGAAGGCTCTTCCTTGCCCACTTGGACTGAGGTCCATAAAAATTAATAAGGCGCAGGGGAAGCCCCCTCATGACAGCGTCAATGACCAAACATCTGCCCACTTCCACCTCAATTACTCGTTGACAGTCCACCGAACCAGTCTTAAAAAGGACCGCAACTCCACTGCAAGACTCGGCCGCAAGAGACCAGAGGGAGGGCCCACACCTCCACTCTCTTTTTGCTGCATGCATCTCTGCCACCGATGCCATCCAGGTCTCCTGCAAAAATAAAATGTCAGCATCAATTTCGCTGAGAGAAGAGAAGGGCGCATAACGAGCTATCACAGATCTGATACTTGCAACATTAATGGTCGCAAGCCGAATTGGAGAGGGCACTGCCATCCTTAGTAATTGAGGCGGTGATGCTCCCCTCTACTTACCCAATCAAACCCTCAAGGCCCGTTACAGGGCAATACCATATCCTCCTCCTCGGAATCAGAGGATGATAACACTCCAAAAGGGTTGGAGGTGGCCAGTTGCACCTTCCCAGCCTCCCCACCAGATGGGGACCTGAAACTCGCCCCCTTCAAAACCCTCTTCTTCCTCTTCCCCTTAGAGGCCTTAGACCAACCTGCCTCCCCCAGGCTGTCCTCCCCTGAGGGGTTTTCCGATGGCTCAGGATGGGCCACCCATGAGCGCTTCAACGCTCCATGGCTAGTGCCCGGAGCCTGGATGTTACTCTTTGCCTTAGGCGGGGCAGCCCTACCAGCTTTCCCGCCCTCCACCGCCTCTGGTACCGAGGCCCTCCTGACCCTAATCCTCCCTTTACCCTCCACCCTCGGCGGAAGGGGAGGCAGGGACATAGGGGCAAAAGCCCCAACCCCCTGACCCGCAGGGGAAGGAGCCCCAAATACTAGGACGGGGGAGGAGAGGAGGCCGCCGAATCCCCGGCCTCCTCTGGCACCCGCACGCCTCTGGGCACCGGTTCCCCCCTAGCTCCCCCGCTGGCTGTGCCAGCCCCCTCCCCCACAGGGGCACCTGTCTCCTGCCCTCTTCTCCTTTCCGACCTCCTCAATTGGGAGGTAGATTTCCTCCTCACTGCTGGCTCACTTTCGGCCTTGCCATCCAAACCACCCTCGCCAGTCCCTGACCCTGCCTCCGGCCCTGCCCCCCCCCCAGCCCTCCTTGACACCTGAATCCCTCCCTCCCTCCCCTCTCTGTTCCTGCTGCTTATCCCTCGGGGCACCTCCAGGTCCCCCCGATGTGTAGCCCCTGAAAGCCTTGGGACACCTGCTGAAAGGTTGGCCCATCTTACCACAAAGGTTGCAGCGAATAAACCCACATTCTCCGGCCAAGTGCCTTATACCACCATAGCGCACGCAGCGCATGTGGGAGCAATCGGCATAAAAATGTGCGGGACTCCCACATTTAAAACACAACTTGGGTTGCCCCTGGTAAAAGGCCATTATTCTATCCCTACCTATGAACGCACTTGCCGGCACGTGCGATACTGACAAACTCCTTCTTCCTAATTTGACCCTCACCTGCCATGTCCCTGTCCAAATGCCCCTCTCATCTAACACCTTCTTTAGGGGGGACTGGAGCTGACCATATCTTCCCAACCAGGTGGCGATGTCTTCGGGGGGGAGAGACTCATTCCTTACCAGTATGGTTATATTCTTGATGTCTTCTTGCCGCGACAAGGCTACCAGGTGGAAGCTGCGCCACACCTCATGTGCTTTAACCAGCTCGTATTTAGTCAAGAAGAGCTCCATGACTACGGAGGAGGTGAAGCTGACATCATATTCACTAGAATTAAAGGGGAGAATGACCGCATACAAATCCGTGACTTTAAAGCCAAGACCCAGCACCATGTCAATCACCCTACCCCTCGTGGGAGCCTCCCCCGAGCCATGGAACTTGACTTGTACCACATTACGGCGTCTCCTTTCTGGCTCCCCCACACCCCGGGACCACCCCCCCTGCGCCCCCCCAGAGAGTTTTCAGCACCAGGGGCTTTCCGAAAGGGACGGGTCCCAAATTGGTCATATAGATGGGATATTTTGGTGGGGCCCCCCACCATGCTCGGAAATGTTTTCTCCTCTCTTAATGCCGTGAGGAGCATGGTTTCTTGTGTCGGGCCCAGTAACCTTTCTGGGGGCTTCCCCTGACCACCCCCCCCCCCTCCCGCCACCTCCGCTGCAGACGGACCCTGTAGGACCACCGCTGATGATGCCGGGGCTGGAAGTGCCAGGACCGGTGGGACTACTACCTCAGCTGGTACCTGCACTAGGGGATCCCCCCTCTCCTGGGCAGGAACCCCACCACTTCTTTCCTTGCTTCCCCCTCTGTTGGGACAGGCAAAACCTGGGACCCCTCTACCCCTTTCACAAAGGCCACCGCCATTGCCCCAGATGGAAGGGGACTCAACACACACTCCCCCCAAATGGAGGGGGACCTTTGGCCAGGAGTCAGGCTTTGAGCCTGGGAAAAGTCAGTCCCATCAGTCCCATTTTGTGTTTCAGGAACCATTTGAACTGCTCCACACTCAGCAGACATACTCTGCTGACAGTCCATTGTTTGGGATGGGGCCCGCGCGGGCAGCTCTGCTGGCTAGGCCACAGACATCCGCGCAGGCCCCTTCGGGAGAAGGGGACGGGGCCCTTGGGGAGGGTCAGGCGGGGGACCCCGTGTGGTAGGGGGTCTGGCCTTCGGGGGACGAAGGGGACTGGCCCAAGGAGCGGAGGGGGCCGGGGTGGGCCCCGGAGGACCCTCGCTGCGCGCATCCGCCACCTGTGCCGCCTCTCCCCGGGATCCCAGCCCCCTGCGAGCGCCCCAGCTGCGCCCTTGTGGGGCGAACGATGGAGGAGCGACCCTCAGACAGGCGCGGCCCCGTGAGGAAACTCCCGGGGCCGCAAGGTGCGTTCGAAGTGTCGATAATCAATGTGTCCTGCAATTCACACTAATTCTCGCAGCTAGCTGCGTTCTTACCCGATGATATATCATAAACTACGACGTGGATCCCCACATACAAGCATAGTATGGCCATCCCGCTAGACCTTGTAGCCCCTCCTTGTCCTAGGAACGACCAACTATTCAATGGTAGTTGCTTTTCATGTGTACATTTTGAGTGTTCAATGTGTAATGTGATTTATTGTTCTCTGTATATACATTTCTTTTTCTCTCTTGTTTTTTTGTATGTCACATTCAATGGTTCTAAAGTACATTTTTTTGCTATACAGAATATATTGAATGCTTTAGTAACAGCTCCGGACGAAGCTTTCTCAAGTAAAGCGAAACATGTCGAGCTAACGTTAACCAATTATGATGAATGTATGACTAAACATCACTTGACCCGGCTGGACGGCACCTTATTTATTTGGGTATCCATCCGCGGGTACTCCTTGATGTGAAGTATCTTATGCACTTTATATTGTTTTCTGTATATGAACTGTGATCCTACTAACTGTGAACCGTTTACACATTACACTAAGGACCTGCATAGGCCCTTTTCTTTCTTTTAAAATGCAGTATATGTTTACTTTATGTGGTGTGTTTTTATCTTTGAATTCAAATATAAAAAGTAAATTTTATTCACTCCTTGTGCCCGAAATCCTTGTCTTCCCAATCCTTCCAATTTAACATACTTCAAAACAGATTATTAATGAAAATCTATGTGAGTGGGAAAGGGATAGACCCGCCACCAGGCAAGGGACAGGGACGGCCTTCAAGGCGGCTGGAAGAGAAAACCCCTCCACAAATGGCTGCACCTATCAGGACCAACCCTGTCCCTTTCAAGATTCCTTACCTTCACCAGCTCACCAAGGATATCACCCACCACCACATCGACAGGCAGGGTTTTGCCCCTTGTGGAAGCTAAAGACCTAGCGTGCCAAGTGTAATAAAGCACTACCTTACTGACTTAAAAAAAGAGTGCACAACTCAAAACTTCTCCTAACTCTGAAATTACCATAGACCCACTCAGAGTAGGTTAGGGCCGAGAGGCGGGGGTAGCCGATGGCACCACCAACCTTCTCCTGAACCTCCACATTAAAGGGACACTGGACCAAGAAGTGGTCCATGGATTCCAGTGTCCCTCCACATTCTGGACGGGGACAACCTCTCTCCCCTAGGTACTTCAGGTTGTCCCGCACATAGAGTCGTCCATGGAACGCCCTCCATGCCAAGTCTCAGAATTTTGGTAGAATTCTCCCGGAATTCAGGAGGGCTAGCCCCTCCGTAAGGACCCTCTCAGGGCAATCCATCAGAGCCAATGGTTTCAAAACGTCCGAGGACATGACTCTCTGATATAGCTCTTGCCTACCAGTAGAGCCCACCTCCAGGGCCGAGATCCGCCATTTTCTCAGTACCTTCAATGCTTCTGGCACGTAGGACGGCAGGTAACCATGTGGTCTTCTCAGATCTCCAGGCCTTCCACCGTCCCCCCACTCCCTCAGGAAGAGTAACAGCCAGTCCTTGCATGACCTTTCCCAAGGAGACCGGTCATCCCGGTACAGGGACTGCAGGTTGAACTTTACAAAAATGATGATAAAAAATATCACCGGGTGGATCATGTCCAGCCCCCCTAACCGTCTCGTTCGGAACGTGACTTCTCTCTTAATGAGGTTTAGTCTGTTTCCCCACAACAGCAGGAAAAACAGACTGTTTGCCCGCATGTAGAGTGCTGCTGGCAAGAGACATACATAGCTGACATACAAAAACTCAGGCAACAAGTACGTCTTGATCAGGCTCACCCGTTCCCTTAGGGTCAGCTTCCAGCCTTTCCAGGCTGCAACTTTCTGGGTGGCACCCGACAGTCTACGTTCCCAATTTCTCTTGGGGTAATCCCCATGGCCAGAAGTGATGCCCAATACTTTAATCTCTGGCTGGGGCACAGGGAAAACATCCGGTAGGGGGAACTGCTCCCCCTCTTTCCCCATCCAGAAGGCCTCACTCTTATCCCAGTTGACACTGGTATTTGATGCCTCGGAGTAGTCCCCAATCTGCGTTTCCACAAATCTGGCTTCCTCCCCACTTGAAACTACCACCGAGACATCATCGGCATAGGCTACCACCTTAACCGCTATGTCCCGGCCACTGCTCAGGTCCACCGGTACCCCCTCCAGATGCGTGCAGTCTAGCCTCCGGACGAAGGGGTCGACCGCCAAAACATACAGCAGGGGGCTCAACAGACAACCCTGCCTGACACCAGAACCAACCGAAAAGGATGGGCCAACCCAGCCGTTGATAAGAGAGGGAAGCTGTCCGCCCCCCTGTACAACGCCCTAAGCCAGCCAATTACCCGACCCGGTAGACCGTACCTTTCCAGAAGGAGCCAAAGGTACTTGTGGCCCACCCGATCAAATGCCTTGGCCTGATCTAATGCCAGCAGATACTGTCCACTCCCAGCCGCCCTGCACCTCTCCACAGCCTCCCGGATGCCAAGGACAGCACTAAAGGTGCTCCGGCCGGGAATTGCACAGTGCTGGGATTTGGACAGCACCCTGTCAGCCACAGCCGACAGATGCAGGAAAATTATCTTAGCCAACAACTTCCTATCAGTGTTGAGAAGGACAATTGGACCCCAGTTCTCAGTCACAGATGGGTCCTTCCTCTTTGACAGGAGGATCAGGGCCTGACTTTCTCATCGAAGGGGGCAGAAGGCCCTGAGCCAAACATTGGTTAAAGAACTCCCTCAGATGAGGAGCTAACAGGTTCTTAAAAGTGTGGCAGTATTCTGCTGTCAGGCCATCCGGCCCAGGCGTCTTTTTAAGGGACAACAGGTCGATGGCCTTCTCTACCTCAGCCACCTTGATGTCCTCAGTCAAAAGGTCCTCCGAGAAATCCAACTCCCCCACAGGAGTCTCAGACAAGAAAGCTCTGGGTTTCTCCTCGTCCAAGCACTGTGGTCCCAGGATGCCTGAAAAGTGGTCCGTCACGATGCCCAAGATCCCCGGTTTGGACCTAACCAGAGACCCCGCGGCATGCTTCAAGCCATATATGGTCTTCGAACCCACAGCATCACTACAACTCTTGTAGGGATCCGGGGAGATAAACTTCCCGTAATCCCTTTCAAGGGTCAAGGAGGCCAGGTGATCATACTGGCACTCCCTCAACCGCCGCTTTACCTCAGAGATCTCTTCCCGGGCGCCCCCCCGAGGATTCAAGGCGGTTCAGCCGCCTTCGCAAACCCAGGTAGGCACGGTACTTTGAGATTGCCCTGGATCTCGAGATCCTCCGGAAGAAGCCCTCCGACCTCTTCTTCACTACATCCCACCACTCAGGATGGGAGCATCCGCCCTCAAGGAGCGAGGCTTGTTCCTCAAAGAAGACCTCATAGGCCTCCCTCACCTCAAGGTTCTCAAGCAGCGTCACGCTCAGACGCCAAATACCCCTCCCCTTCTGAGGGGTCTCGGCAACATTCAGAGCGACAGAAACCAAACAGTGATCAGAAAACTCTGTCTTCACAGCTCCGGAGCTGTGTGAGGTAGAGTCCCCCTTCAAAAAAAACCTATCTAGTCTACTCTGACATCTACCTCTGGTGTAGATGAACCCGGTGTGATTGGGGAAGTGACGAACGTGCACATCCACCAATCCGGCCTCCCTAACTATACTATTCAGAAAAATACTATCTTATCCCAGCGGGCCTCCGGCTCCTACCTACCCTGTCTTTGGGCCTAGTGACGGTGTTGAAATCACCACCGAAGTCCACCTGCCGGGACGTAAAAAGGTACGGCTTGACCGCCCTAAGAAGGCTCTTCCTTGCCCACTTGGACTGAGGTCCATAAAAATTAATAAGGCGCAGGGGAAGCCCCCTCATGACAGCGTCAATGACCAAACATCTGCCCACTTCCACCTCAATTACTCGTTGACAGTCCACCGAACCAGTCTTAAAAAGGACCGCAACTCCACTGCAAGACTCGGCCGCAAGAGACCAGAGGGAGGGCCCACACCTCCACTCTCTTTTTGCTGCATGCATCTCTGCCACCGATGCCATCCAGGTCTCCTGCAAAAATAAAATGTCAGCATCAATTTCGCTGAGAGAAGAGAAGGGCGCATAACGAGCTATCACAGATCTGATACTTGCAACATTAATGGTCGCAAGCCGAATTGGAGAGGGCACTGCCATCCTTAGTAATTGAGGCGGTGATGCTCCCCTCTACTTACCCAATCAAACCCTCAAGGCCCGTTACAGGGCAATACCATATCCTCCTCCTCGGAATCAGAGGATGATAACACTCCAAAAGGGTTGGAGGTGGCCAGTTGCACCTTCCCAGCCTCCCCACCAGATGGGGACCTGAAACTCGCCCCCTTCAAAACCCTCTTCTTCCTCTTCCCCTTAGAGGCCTTAGACCAACCTGCCTCCCCCAGGCTGTCCTCCCCTGAGGGGTTTTCCGATGGCTCAGGATGGGCCACCCATGAGCGCTTCAACGCTCCATGGCTAGTGCCCGGAGCCTGGATGTTACTCTTTGCCTTAGGCGGGGCAGCCCTACCAGCTTTCCCGCCCTCCACCGCCTCTGGTACCGAGGCCCTCCTGACCCTAATCCTCCCTTTACCCTCCACCCTCGGCGGAAGGGGAGGCAGGGACATAGGGGCAAAAGCCCCAACCCCCTGACCCGCAGGGGAAGGAGCCCCAAATACTAGGACGGGGGAGGAGAGGAGGCCGCCGAATCCCCGGCCTCCTCTGGCACCCGCACGCCTCTGGGCACCGGTTCCCCCCTAGCTCCCCCGCTGGCTGTGCCAGCCCCCTCCCCCACAGGGGCACCTGTCTCCTGCCCCCTTCTCCTTTCCGACCTCCTCAATTGGGAGGTAGATTTCCTCCTCACTGCTGGCTCACTTTCGGCCTTGCCATCCAAACCACCCTCGCCAGTCCCTGACCCTGCCTCCGGCCCTGCCCCCCCCCCCAGCCCTCCTTGACACCTGAATCCCTCCCTCCCTCCCTCCCCTCTCTGTTCCTGCTGCTTATCCCTCGGGGCACCTCCAGGTCCCCCCGATGTGTAGCCCCTGAAAGCCTTGGGACACCTGCTGAAAGGTTGGCCCATCTTACCACAAAGGTTGCAGCGAATAAACCCACATTCTCCGGCCAAGTGCCTTATACCACCATAGCGCACGCAGCGCATGTGGGAGCAATCGGCATAAAAATGTGCGGGACTCCCACATTTAAAACACAACTTGGGTTGCCCCTGGTAAAAGGCCATTATTCTATCCCTACCTATGAACGCACTTGCCGGCACGTGCGATACTGACAAACTCCTTCTTCCTAATTTGACCCTCACCTGCCATGTCCCTGTCCAAATGCCCCTCTCATCTAACACCTTCTTTAGGGGGGACTGGAGCTGACCATATCTTCCCAACCAGGTGGCGATGTCTTCGGGGGGGAGAGACTCATTCCTTACCAGTATGGTTATATTCTTGATGTCTTCTTGCCGCGACAAGGCTACCAGGTGGAAGCTGCGCCACACCTCATGTGCTTTAACCAGCTCGTATTTAGTCAAGAAGAGCTCCATGACTACGGAGGAGGTGAAGCTGACATCATATTCACTAGAATTAAAGGGGAGAATGACCGCATACAAATCTGTGACTTTAAAGCCAAGACCCAGCACCATGTCAATCACCCTACCCCTCGTGGGAGCCTCCACCGAGCCATGGAACTTGACTTGTACCACATTACGGCGTCTCCTTTCTGGCTCCCCCACACCCCGGGACCACCCCCCCTGCGCCCCCCCAGAGAGTTTTCAGCACCAGGGGCTTTCCGAAAGGGACGGGTCCCAAATTGGTCATATAGATGGGATATTTTGGTGGGGCCCCCCACCATGCTCGGAAATGTTTTCTCCTCTCTTAATGCCGTGAGGAGCATGGTTTCTTGTGTCGGGCCCAGTAACCTTTCTGGGGGCTTCCCCTGACCACCCCCCCCACCCTCCCGCCACCTCCGCTGCAGACGGACCCTGTAGGACCACCGCTGATGATGCCGGGGCTGGAAGTGCCAGGACCGGTGGGACTACTACCTCAGCTGGTACCTGCACTAGGGGATCCCCCCTCTCCTGGGCAGGAACCCCACCACTTCTTTCCTTGCTTCCCCCTCTGTTGGGACAGGCAAAACCTGGGACCCCTCTACCCCTTTCACAAAGGCCACCGCCATTGCCCCAGATGGAAGGGGACTCAACACACACTCCCCCCAAATGGAGGGGGACCTTTGGCCAGGAGTCAGGCTTTGAGCCTGGGAAAAGTCAGTCCCATCAGTCCCATTTTGTGTTTCAGGAACCATTTGAACTGCTCCACACTCAGCAGACATACTCTGCTGACAGTCCATTGTTTCCTCACTCACTTCCGGCCGCGGGGGGAGCACTTCCGGCTCCTGACTAGCCATTTCTGGTTGTGCGATGACCACTTCCGGTCCGGGTCGGAAGTCACCCTCTCGGAAGTGCCCGCCATGCGGGACGCCACCCGCTGCTCCATGCGCCATTTTATGACAATCAGCCACATCCTCCACAGCAACTGATCCATCCAGGATCGGACAGTCCACCTCAGCAGCCCCGCCATCTGTCTCCTTTGGTCCGGGCTGCTGCACTTCACCTTGCACTGCTTCTGGCTTCAGATACTGACCCTGGGACCCCTGCTCTGACCGCACTGGATCCCAGACCACCGGTAAGTGGATGATTTCACCACCTTTGGCTAAATTAGCCCCTAGTGGGGAGGTGATGGGTTCAGAGTGGGGGACCCCAGGAGGTACACGCTGGTTTGGGCTCACAGCTATGTCGAGCTGGCTTAAGCCCACCGCATCAGGACTTATGACCTGGTCTCCAAGGGACCCGGGCCTGCTTACCACCCCAGGGGGGGCAGCCTCCACCACCACGCACCCCAGGGAAGGGTCCGCAGCCACAACCCTGGAATCACCTAGGGTGTCCCCAGGACCGTCTGCCTGACTCCTGGCTACCACACCTCTCCCTGCCCTTAGTTGGTTAACCTCATCCTCCTCCAGGGCAGGTGGAGAATCCACACACACACAAACATTTCCACCATTACCAGAGCATGACGGATCCGATTGCTTACGGGAACGTCTCATTGCCTGTGTGCCCCTCATATTGGCCCCCCGTATGCGGTCTCGCAGGGCCTCAAGGAAGGCATCCTCACCCGGGCCACGGTCAAGGAGTTTCAACACCAGTGACTCAAGGTCCAGGCAGGCATCCCTCAGGCCACAGATCTCGCCTTTCAGTGTAGCCCTGCAATCTCTCCTCGAGTGATCTCTAAGATCACAAAGCAGCCCCAGCCGGTCCTTTTTTGCTTCATAGCACGATACAGCTTTGTTCAGCAAACTTCACCTTCGCCCTCCGGAAATTCACCCTTTCTTGGGACTCCCCAGGCTGGGGATCCATCCACCTCATAAGCTCCCCCTGGGTGTCCAAGAAGAGTCTATCTGTCAGGGTCAGCGATTTCTCCAAGGAGTCCACAAACCCGGAGGCCCCAGGCTGGGCTGCCTCCCCAAAACCTGAGCCAGGGCCCTGGCCAGGCGAGGCCATCTTCCTCCCTCCTTCCTCCGGTTCTCAGGAGCACACACAAACACAACCTTCCTCCACGAAAGCTAGACTGGAGGTTTTTTTTTTATTAATTTAACTGCTTCCAGTATAACAGTTTATACATGAAAAGACAATACTTCACATAACTGACTTTTCAAACGTAGCAAAAAAAAAAACATATAATGGTATCACTGCCCTAAAAGGGCGTGGTTTGCAAGACTTACTCAATGTCCCAGTCCACATAGACCCCCAAGGGGTATCACTCCAGTCTTGCATTTGACTTAAATGTCCACCCGTCTTGACTGCAGGAGGGGAAATAACATACACACTAACTTAAAACAGGACTACATACAACTTATAGACGGAGCATCTTAAGCTTTTAGATCCTGCAACCTTACACAAAAATCATAACTTACTCAAAATCTAAGGGAGTGGAAAGAAAAGACCCCCACCACTCAAGGGACAGATTGGGCTCTCAAGGTGGCCGGAAGGAAAAGCCCCTCCACAACTTGGCACACCTTTCTGCACCCAACCTGACTCTTTCAAGGTCCCGGACCTTCACCAGTTCCCCAAAGATGTTCCCCGCCACCTCATGGATGGACAGGGTTTTGCCCCTAGTGGACACTAAACACCGAGCATGCCAAGTATGATAGAGTGCAACTATACTAACTAAATACAGTGACGACAAAAAAAAACCCCTCCTCACCCTGAAGTCACCGTAGACCCTCTCAGAATAGGTCAGGGAGGAGAATTCGGGGGTAGCCCACTGCACCCCCTACCCCCCTGTGAACCTCCCATGTTGAAAGGGCACTGGACCAAAAAGTGGTCCATGGTTTCCAGTGCCCCCCCCCCACCCCCACATTCCAGGCTAGGACAGCCTCTGTCCTCTAGGTTACGATATTTCAGGTTCGCACGAACATAGAGTCTTCCATGAAAAGACCTCCATGCGAGGTCCCAAAACTTGATCGCTGAAGAAGTCCTGCCCCCAGGGATGTAACGCGTGCGGAGGGAAGGAGGAGTTCATGACGTCACCCGCAGTCCGGTCGGAGGACGGAGCCGTGCTCCCTTCCAGCCGTGCTGCAATCACCTGCACTCATTATCCAGAGAGATTACCAATTGTTTTATGCTCCTGGTCTGCTGACATCAAGTAAGAGGCTTTTTACCTGTTATAAAGTTTTGAGACTTTATTACGCTATGGTGTTGCCTTCTTTTTACTTTATATGGTGGATCATATACTGCTGAGTATCGAGAAGATGAGGAATCCATCCATTGCTTAGTTGAGTCTCGGTGGCTGTACCTGGTCCGAGTGCATGTCTTCAGATGCCAGTGTGTGGTTACAACCTATGCTGTTTGTATTGCAGCTTTTAGGTGAGAGGCTAACAATACTGGTGGAGGATTTTCACAGTGTGAGCACTCTTTGGATTAGGACATTGCACCGTACACTTTCTCTGGGCTGTTTTTACATGAATGAACTTATCAACTCTTACATATTTCTGTGCATATTTTATCCCGTTTCCATGGATTTTTTTAATAGTTCTATGGATTGTATTCAATTTTAATTTATTTATTGTTGATCCTTATTGCATATCTAGAGCTGCACCATATTCTCTATTGTTTCCATTTTGGTGTTGTTTATTGTACCAAGGTGTTCAGCAGCTTTGATTTTACCTATTTATGCTTGCGCCAATATATTTTTCAGGTCCCAAAACTTACCTGGAATTCTAGGAAAATCCTCTGGTACAACTCCCGCCGACCAGTGGACCCGACCTCCAGGGCAGTTATTCTCCACTACCTAAGTACCTTTAATGCAAGTGGGACATAGGAGGGAAGGTATCCGTGCGATCTTCTCAGATCACCGGCCCTACCCCCCTCCCCACATCCACTCAAGAACAGCATCAGCCAGTCCTTGCATGAACGCTCCCACAGAGAAGGCTCGTTCCGAAACAGGGATTGTAGGTTAAATTTAACAAATATTGTGATGAAGAACACCACTGGGTGGATCATGTCCAGCCCACCATGCTTTCTCTGCAGGAACGTGACCTCCCGCTTTATCATATTCAGTCTGTTCCCCCACAATAGCAGAATGAACAGACCGGATAGCCGGGCATAGAATGCTGCTGGCAGCAGACAAACGTAGCTAACGTAGAGGAATTCTGGCAAGAGATAGGTTTTCACCAGGCTTACCCTTTCCCTCAGCGTCAGCTTCCAACCTTTCCAGGCTGAAACCTTTCTGGAGGCATCTTTCAGCCTGACTTCCCAATTTCGCTTGGGGTAATCCCCCTGCCCAGGACTCAAATTTCTGCTTGGGGCTCGGGGAACACGTCTGTGAGTGGAAACTGCTCCCCCTCCCTCCCCATCCAGAAAACTTCACTCTTGTCCCAGTTCACGCGGAAACTGGATGCCTCAGAGTAGTCTCCAATCTGTGTTTCCACAAACTGGGCTTCCTCCAAGCTCGACACCACCACCGAGACATCGTCGGCATAGGCAACCACCCTCATCGCCGACTCCGGGCCACCGCTCGGCTCCATTGAGACCCCCCTGAGACGCCCACAGCTTAGCCTCCTTACGAAGGGGTCCACCGCAAAAACGTACAGGAGAGGACTCAATGGGCAACCTTGCCGGACCCCAGAGTCTACGGGAAAAGGGCGAGCCCACCCAACCATTGACAAGAGGGAAGCTCTCCGCCCCTCTGTACAAAATTTTCAGCCAATCGATGAATTTCCCCGCCAGACCGTACTTTTCCAGCAACAGCCACAGGTACTTGTGGTTCACCCGGTCAAAAGCTTTTGCCTGGTCTAACGCTAACAAATACTGTCCGTCACCACTCGCCCTGCACCTTTCCACGGCCTCCCGGATGCAGAGAACGGCACTAAAGGTGCTCCGGCCTGGAACTGTGCAGTGCTGAGCAGCCGACAGACGTTTAAAAAAGATCTTTGCCAGCAGTTTCCTATCTGTATTGAGAAGGGCGATCAGGCGCCAATTCTCAACAACCGACGGATCTTTCTTCTTTGACAGCAGAATTAAGGCTGACCTTCTCATCGATGGAGGAAGCAGGCCTTCAGCCAAACATTCCCTGAACACCTCTGTCAGATGAGGAGCCAAAAGGCTCTTAAAGGCTTTGTAGAACTCTGCCGTAAGCCCATCGGGCCCCGGCGACTTTTTGACAGACAAGGTGTCTATAGCCTGCTCTACTTCAGCAACCGAAATGTCTGCACACAAAGAATCCGGGAGGTTCGGATCCTCCTGCAGAGGAGTCTCATCAAGGAACCTCCTGGCTTTCTCTTCATCTAAAAACCTCACTTTTAGAATGCTCGAAAAGTGGGCTTTGATGATGCCCAGGTTACCCGTGGCATCCCTCAATCCGTGTACGACCTTCGAACTCACTGCCTCACTACAGTTCTCAAAGGGATCCGGGGAGCGAAACTTCCCAAAATCCCTCTCAAGGACCAAGGAGGCAAGACGGTCGTACTGACATTCTCTCAGCTGAAGCTTTAGATCAGAGATCTGTTCCTGAGAACCCCCAGAGGAGAGGAGGCGATCCAGGCACCTGCGCAGTCTCTGGTAGGTCTGGTACCGGGATTTTTTCCTGAACCTCGAGACCCCACGGAAGAAGTTCTCAGATCTTTTCTTCACCACTTCCCACCATTCACGACTGGAGCAGCCGCTCTCAAGAAGCGAAACTTGATCCACAAGGAAGGTCTCGAAGTCCTCCCTGACACTGGGGTCCTCCAGTAGCGTCCCATATAGACGCCACAGGCCCGACCATTCTGAGGGGTCTCTGCAACATTCAGGGCTACAGATACCAAACAGTGATCAGAGAACTCTACCTCCTGCTGCTCAGGAGCCGAGAAGACAGAATGCCCCTTCAAAAAAAAAAAACCTGTCTATTCTACTGCTACCTCGGGAATAGGTGTACCCTGTGCGGTTGGGGAGGTGACGAACACCAACCCAGCTTCCCTAACTACGCTATTCAAAAAAATACTATCATATCCCAGAAGGCCTCCGGCACCTGCCCTGTCCTTGGGCCTAACTAAGGTGTTAAAGTCACCACCGAAGACTACCTGCTGGGATGAAAACAGGTAAGGCTTGACCGCCGTAAAGAGCTCCTTCCTCCCCCTTTTGGTCTGGGAACCATAAAAATTTATAAGACGGATGAATTGACCCCTCATGACAGCGTCCACCACCAGACATCTTCCAACTTCCACCTCAATCACTCGTCGGCATGTCACCGAACCAGTCTTAAAAACAACTGCAACGCCACTACAGGGCTCGGCCGCAAGAGACCAGAAGGAGTGCCCATACCTCCACTCCCTCTTTGCTAAATGCATCTCGGCCTGAGATGTTAGCCAGGTCTCTTGCAAAAATAAAATGTCAGCTTCAACCCGGCTGAGAAAATCAAAGGCCATAAAACGAGCCGCCGTAGACCGAATACTGGCAACATTAATGGTTGCCAGCCGGATTGGCGAGGGCACGGCCATCCTTAGCGATTCAGGTGGTGATACTCCGCCTTACACAAACTACCAACTTATTCATCCTTCGAACCGGAGAAAAAAATCCCATACTTATTAATGAGACACAATGTCTCTTCAACTTGAGCCTCCTGGCTTGTACTACCAGGTTGAGGGTTAACATTCCCCTTCCCCCTTGTAGGAGACTTAGCCTTCTTCTTTTTCTGTTTGGATTGAACTTCCCAGCCCACCTCCCTACTCCCAGCACCACCCTCCTCACTCAAGGCCCCATGCAGCTCTAACTTGCTGCTACTGGGCCTCTTAGTGGCACAATGGGAAGAATCCCGCTTACCGGTTTGCGCCTCCCCGCCCCCACCCCGAGCCCCACTCGCAGGCATACTGCGCTGGGGCCGAGGAGCCGGCCTGGAGGGGGAAAGAAAAGGAAATACTACTGGGCCCGGTGGCTGAAGAGCAGGCCTAGAGGGAGCAGAGCCAGTCAGGGCAGGTGGGACTAGGGAAGGGCCTGGGACAAGGCACAGACACAACCACAGGGGGGAACACAAAAGGAATTGGGGGGGAAGAGGGATTGGCAGGGGAAGAAGGGGAAAGGCCACCCACTTTACCCAGACCAGCTGGCCTGCTCCCCCCCACTGTATCATCAGACTCCCTTGAGGGAGGGTCCAGGATCGCAGCCTCCTGCTGCTGAGCTGCCGACCTGCGTTCTGCCCGCCGGATTTTGGCAGGTGTCTTCCTCCGAACCACCGGGCCCCCACCCTCTGGGGCCGCGGGGACCTGACTCCCCAGCCACAGGTGCAGCTGCCGAGGCTCCCCCCCTGCTGAAGAAGCCCCCGCCGCCCCGGCATCCGAGGGAGCTCCCCCAGGCCCCCCAGAGGTGTAGCCCCTAAAGGCCTTGGGGCATCTACTGAAGGGATGCCCAAGCTCACCACATAGATTGCATCTTATAAGGTGGCAGGAGTCTGCCAGGTGCCCTACTCCATTGCACCTGATGCAGCGCTGGACATTGCAGTCTGCACTAAAATGGATGGGACTCCCGCATTTAAAACAAAGACGCGGTTGCCCCGGATAAAATACCAGGATCCTGTCCCGACCTATGAATCCGCTAGCCGGGATATGAGCCACTGTCAGTCCTCTCCTCGCAAGTTTTACAGCTGTCGTCCATGCCCCCGTCCATATCCCCCTCTCATCCAGTTTTTTCCTCAGGGGAGACTAGACCTGTCCGTACCAACTCAACCACGTTATTATGTCCTCCTGCGGAAGACTCTCGTTACGGACTAGTATGATGACAGATTTATTTTGGAAATAATGTGCCTCCAGACAGCAACTATCTGGGCCATTATATGTAGCACCTGGTGGTGCCCCTATCCTTAATTATATCATTAGAATGGAAGGATTGGGAGACAAGGATTTCGGGCACAGAACTTATAAAAAAATCACATTTTATTAAACAAATTCTTTAAAAACATACACTGTTGCAGGCAGATAGGTTTTCTACGTTGAAAACAAGACCCATAACACTGGTCTACATCATAGAATACATTAACTCATGAGGTATTACGCCTCAAATTAGCATAATAATATATATGTACAGAAAGATTTACAATTAGTATAGATCAGACATACTATACTTCAAATCAGGAGATTCCTGCCGACGGATACCCGAATAGTCAAGGTGCCGGTCAACATGGTCAGCTGAGAAATGTAGTAGATTTACATCATACATTACTTTACGTTTTTGCTCAACATGTTTCGCTTTGCTGTGGAAAGCTTCGTCTGGAGCCTACTATTTGACTTATCTGTGTAAAGATGTAAATATATTCAAACAAACAGTATATAACTTATAACATTTATATACATGCTTACAATTGTAATTACTTTCTATCGGTATACATTCCATTAGTAGATTTCACAGGGTAATTTACATCAATGTAGAAACACATCTCAGTATTTAGATTACTTCTAGAGCCAGGAGGAGGCTGCCGGGGGCGCAGAGAAGCAGCCAGTTGTGAGCACATGTGGGGACCCACACCGTACATTCAGATAACTAACAGTTAATGCATATAGGTAAATTTTGTAAAAAACAATATACATACCTGTACATTGTATATCTCAAAATTCTCTGATAGTTAACGAGGAGGACTACTAAGTACTCGCACAGCTCATATATTGGAGGACGAATATTCACATAGGAGTGAGGGTAATCACCCCATGTGTTGTATCTGGGCAAGATGTAAAAGATACATGTTATATCTTGCTTGTCATACCACATGTTAAAGTTTAAATATGAAGACACCCGGTGTTCATATTTTTAAGAAAAAGTTTTCCATAGTACCAGCCCCTATATAATGGATAGAGACCCATATATAGTGAGTTAAAAAGAGAGAAAAAGAAAAAAGAAGAAAAGAAGAGAATGAGAGACCGGCATCCCGTTGGGATAGCATAGGTGGATATGAAGTAAAATGTGTGGGCATACAGCGCCCCTGTAAAATGCATAGGCTTTAGCCGTGGGGGGAAAAAAATAAGATGTTTTTATAACATAACACACTCAAATATATCGATAAGTCCTTAAATATTGGAGAGTTACCACATGTTTGTATATATATGGTTCTGTGGGGAAATATATATGGTAATTTTTCAGCCATATCCCCAGCAGGTTATAGATTTCTATAAATATCTTTAATTCAATATATGTCTGTCCACAGACTAGAGCATTTTAGCCTAATAAGGACAGTTTTATTTCCCCCTCTGGCAAATGTCTATGCATAAAATCAATTTTAGCCCAAACGGTCAAAGGCCAGCCTGATAGAAATAGTAAAGGCATGCAGAGTGACTATATGTAACACGCTGATAGTTGTTAATGCTCACCAGTCTTTAGGCAATAAAGCAGCTATGGTGTCGGGTTATGGACCCAAACTACAAGTAATGGATGCTAGCCGACAAGAAAAGATAAAAAGGTAGCAATATAAGTATCCAGTTTAGCGTCAATTGCCCAGTATTTCAAAGAATAAAGGTCCAGCTTACCCCAGATAGAGCTGTGTCAAGCGTCAAAGTCCTCCCCGGATGGGGAACTGCCGCCATACCAGGACGCATGTACGGCGCCCTTATATGGCGTGGATCCCGGGCGGTTCGTCAAATGACGTCGCCGCCCCGGCCACTCCCACCGGACGTGACGATGTAGCAGAGGCGGAGATGACTCCGCTCCAGCCACTCACCATCGTCAACGGGGGTAGATTGGACCCAGGGAGCAGGAACTGCTCCCAAAACCGCATCAAATATTAAGATAATAAACACAAACAGGAAATTATATCTACAAAAGTTTTTGAAAAGGTACCATTAAAAAAACAAAGGATATATTGTCACCCAGGGTAATGGTGATTATCCTCTAGGAAGGATAGGGCATATAGGCGCCCAAAATAAGAAACACTCGCTAGATTTATTCCTAAATCAGGGAATCTCACCTATAGATTATGGTTCTACAAATCTTGTTCCCATGGCAGCTAGGTTCTTTAAGGACTTTTATAAGGGAGCCTTACTATTTTTTGGGGAAATTGTGACTCCTAATTTAATAGGGAATAAAATCCCTGTTGTAGGCATCCAAGGGGAGGGAAAGGAAAGATGATCACACCAAACATGTACTCTACCCCTACAGGTTCCATTATTCACAAAAGAAAGGAAAAGAGACCCCATATTATAACATATATTCAATAGGATACAAAGCTTTAAGCTTATAAGAATGATCTATATGACTGAGTTTCATTCAGACCTGGTCTGCGAGTAGCATTTAGGCGTTCAATCCAAATAGTCTCCTTCTGGAGAATTCTTTTATCCCAGTTGCCTCCCCGTGGGTCCTGGGGGATGACATCAAGAACATAAAATCTCGCTTTCTTTGGATTGAACCTATGGTATAGGTCTAGATGTCTACTCACAGGTGTGATCATCTTTCCCCCCTCTGATACGTATACATGATCGTTAATTCTCTGACGTAACTCTCTCATTGTTTTACCAACGTAAAACATACCGCAGGCACAATGCATGAGATATACAAGTCCGCGGGTATTACAGTCGGCATGGAACCTCGGGGAAAAGATTTCACCATTTGGTAGGGTGTATTGGGACCCCTCCTCTACCCAAGGACAGAGGGCACAACTATGGCTCTATGGCTATATGTTCCTCTAGAAGTTGTTTTATAGTTTTTAACAGGTTGGTAATGACTCGCTGTCAACTGATCTCGCAGAGATCTGGTTCGTCTAAATACGATCTGTGGGTGCTCGCCTACATAATTTCTCGTAATAGGGTCGTCACATAGTAAGTGCCAATGTCGTTCGAGGATGCCTCTTAGGACATTCTCATGATTAGAGTATTTGGTTATAAGCTTAACCGTTGGTTGTGTATCAGGTGATTTTGTTCTAAAGATAAGGCTTTTTTCAGATTCTGTGAAAAAGCCCTATTATAGGCTGTTCGTAAGAGACGTTTGCTATAGCCCCGAGCTGTTAAGCGTTCACGTAAGAGATTGGCCTGAATTTTAAAATCACTATCGGATGTACAATTTCGTCGAAGGCGTATGTATTGGGCATATGGGATGCTACGTATTAGTGCCGCTGGATGGGCACTAGATGCGTGCAGTATTACATTTCCAGATGTTTCTTTCCGATATAGATTAGTAGCAAGCTGTCCATCCAGTATGATGACAGGTTTTATCTCCTCCTGCCGGGACAGAGGGACTACACGGAAATCCTTCCACCTCCCTTGCCCCTTAAGGATCTCGTACTTGGAAAAAAACAACTCCATGAGGATAGGGTTTAAAAAGCTGACGTCAAATTCAGACGTGCCATAAAGATGGATAATTGCGAAGATATCCGCTACTCTAAACCCAATCCCCAGGACCATGTCAACCACTGGCCCTGTTTGGGGGCATGGCCCATCTACCTGCCACCGCAGCTGCACTACATTGCGGCGGCGTCTTTCCGGACCGCCTTCCCCCCTTGCCCAAGCACTTGCCCCTGGGTCCCTACTGTCTTGTCTAAATGTATAGGCCCCATGCTGATCATAAAAATGACCCAAATGCACATTAGAGCCTGCCACCTTGGCAAAGGATTTAACATCCCGCAGGGCAGTAATCAGGGCAGCATCCTGTGATGGACCCAGTACCGGCACTGAGGCCTCTTCAGGACCGTTTACAGCCGGTTCAACTGAAGTGCCGGCACTTCCTCCTGAGCCAAAACCCCTCCTATTGCTCCCTGAACTAAATCTTCCCTGCCATGATGCAGAATTGTATTACTGGGGGGTTCATGGGGTACTACCGGGGGGGGGGTTCATTCTGAAGGGGAAGGGGTATCTCCTGGGGAGGAGAGGGTGTGTCCTGAGTGGAAAGAGGTACTTCCAGAAGAGAAGAGGGTATTACCTGGGAAAGAGGGGGGACACTCGGTGCCCTTGCTGAGGGTGCAGAAGCGGGACCCCGACCTCCATAGTGTCAGTGGGTGCTGCACGCTCTGCTTGCTCCTCCTGGCTGGCTACTTCATCGTGTACTGGGGACCCCTCTAATGTACTCTATTACCAAGCAAGGTCCCTGGAGCTGTCCTAGTTCACAGTCAGCCCAGCTAGTTATAACTGGGCATTGAGCTGCAGTGAGCTCACTTTCAGTCACTGACTCACTTACAATGGGTTCCTTGCCACTGGTGTCCATGCAATCCTCAGGTGCTCTGTCATCAGAGGCTCCGCCCCCATCCCGCTCTGTATGTCCGCCGAGATCCCGGAGTTTTCAGAACCCTGAAGAGGACTCACAGATTCCAGTGGGACACCTCCACCCAGATGGGGAGAAGACTGCTTCCTTACCGCACTGTCACCAGAAGCCGGGCCCAGCTGGGCTCACAGCCTCTGGTGTACCCCGCTGAGCAGCTTTACTAGGACCAAGGACTGTCAGGACTTTACCATCTTCAGGTACTTGTAATCTTTTGATTTTAATCACTGGTTGGATTAATTGTAATGCTGCCTTAGGATCTTGGGCTGCTCCTAGATGGCCACTTGCTGGGATCACCACGCCATCCTTTTGCACATTTCCACCTCTCTGGGGCCCTGCTGTACTCACCCCCTCACCCTTCGCTGATGCCACTGAATGGGGGGCCTGTTTTTCTCAGCTTTAGGTCTAGGAAGCTGGGGGGCACTCACAGTCCCCAGGGTAGCTGCAGACTGGGGGATGCACCCTGACACCGGGCCCTTTTCAGGTTGGGGGGGAGGTTTCCAGCACCAGAGCCAGCTTCAGGCTGGGGAGGCTTTCCAGCCACTGCTGAAGGAGGGTTGTTTTCCAGCTGCATCCTGTATCTCCAAGGGCCTAGCAGACCCTGCAGGGGCCTGGGTCTTCCTCCTGGCTACCTTCAGCGTTTGCCTTCTGCATCCGGGCCAAGAGGGGTTCCATGAATGGTTCCTCGGTGGGCCCGCTCTTGGTCAATTTCAGGACTAGGTCCCAATAATTGCGGCAACGGTCTTTCAGGCTCTCAATTTCAGCTTTGCAGCTCTTTCTTTTGGGGGGTGGCTATTTTGTCTCTCACTGTCCGCAAGCAAGAGAGCATGCTAGAGCCGGCTTCAAATAGGTCCCCCACATCCTCCAACAGTCTCTTTACCTTCTACTTCCTTGCTGCTGCCCTAGCGGGGATTTCACCTGGCTGGGGACAGTCCCATCTTACTTCCGACTGACTTTGTAGGAACAAATCAGACTCTAGATCCAATACCAGTCCTTGAACCGAGTCGGCCTGGACTTCCAAGCCTGAGGCTGGGCTGCCTCCCTCCGCTGTCTGGCTGGGCTCCATGGAGCTCAGGAGCTCCCGCACACCACCACCTTCCTCCTCCGTCCACACCCACAATTACCGCGGGTGTGGCACCAGACTTGCCCTCCAATAGATCCTCGTTAAAGGATTTAAAGTGTACTCATTCCAATTACAGGGCCTCGAAAGACATTTTTTTGTCTGCTATGTTTTTCTGTAAATGTCTGTTACTGTTTGCTGTTTTAAAACTAATAAAAATAATTTTTCAAAAAAAGCTAGGTTACAGAACAAATTAGCTGTTATAATAAAATCAGTCATATGTGTTATAATAAAATCAATCATAAATGTATACATACATGAAAGGAACATGCACTGGATAAAAATATATAAAAATATAAAAGTATATTAAAACATATACAAATGAGTATATATGGACATGTGGGCCATGATCAAGAGGGGATAGAGAATCTAATCCGAATGAGGGTATACAATAAAGTGTGACCAGAGGACAAGGAGAGAAGGGGGAGTGGAGGGAAGGGGAAGGTGAAGGAATAAAGGGGGGGAGGAGAAAAAGGAAGGAAAGGAGGGTAAGGAAAAAAGAGGGGAGGAAGGGGGGGGGGGGATTTTACTTACTGCAAGTAGTCTTGATTGAATTATACTAGACATTATAAGTGGAGACCTGAAATGAGTAATAATTGATGAGTACAAAGATATAATGAAATGGAACTTAAATACTAGCTATAAGATAGTGTTAATGTCTAATTGCTAATTTAACCCATTGGGTGTGAGAGAGTCCAGGGTGTAAATCCAAAACGTTTCACGCTGACAGAGCAGGAAGAATATTCTGGCTTCGGACAGGTGTTTAGGGATAGCCTCTATGATCCAAATGTTTTTTCAATTTTAGGTGGTTTTCCAGGGAGATAGGTGTTGTACGCCTGGTCTATTAGTGTGCTGGGGTAACCTTTCTCCAGGAATTTGGTTTTGAGGTGGTTGCTTTGGAAAATGTAGTCGCAATCTCTGGTACAGTTTTGTCTCAGGTGACAGAACTTACCTTTGGGGATGTTCTTTACCCACAATGGGTGATGGCAGCTATCATAGTGTAAGTAAGAGTTGTCTGCCTTTGGTTTAGTGTAGTTGCGTGAAAAAATGGAATGTCCTTCATGGCCTAGCTCAAGGTCCAGAAATGCAAGGTATTCGTCATGCCAGACAGACGAATACCTTGCATAGACTTTTGACTTTGATGAACATGCAGTCTATTTTAAATGTTCACAACTTTGTATTTTTTGGGAAGAATATATAAATATATATATGTGTGTGTGTTTTCAAGCATTTTGCACTGCTCCCTCACAATGTCGCTGTCATGCAAATAATTCAGACTTCCTATACTTAACCACTTAACGATGTTAGGACGTTCCATGCTCAATCTCCCTGATCTCCACTTCTGTTAGCAATCACGTTCCAATCACTCTCAGGCAGCCAATAGAAGCTGGGATCAGTAAGATCCTACCATGTACAGAGCTGTCACTAAATGCCTCTGCTTAGAGGCATTTAGTGACAGTTCTAATTAGCTGCCCAGGACCTCTGACAGCTGTGACTCTTGTCACAGCCATCAAAAGTCCTGAGTGACAGCTGATCCCAGTGCATGCTGGGTTATTACTGACAGTCCCTAATGTGGGACAGCCAGTAAATATAAAATAACAGGCAGTAAGAGTGACTTCATGTCACAATTACTGCCTGTATTGAATGGCAAGACAGTGTTAAAATACACTGGCTTGCTATGTACTATACTCTCCCCTTCAGCACAAACTGCCAGAAAGAGAAATGCAATTGTTAATTAAAAAAAAAAAAAAACAATATTGCAATTAGTTAAAAAATATGTATATATGTGTGTGTGTGTGTATATGTATGTATATATATATATATTTTTTTTTTTTTTCTATTATCACTATAAATATTAACCCCTTGTATTCATTATCTGCAGCTGAGCTTTAAATTTATTTTGAACCCTAAGGGGTTATTTTTATGTTTCATGATGGTGATGTACAATGTATGCAGCTGTCACTAATGGGTCTATTCACTAAAGATCAAAGAGCAAATCGAACGTCAGTTCAGATCATTTAGCTAACTCCAGCTTTTGCGAATGATGCTCCTCATAGCTGAAGCTAGCCAAACAACCGGAACCAATTGTTCAGTTAGCCCTTTGAACTTTGTTTTTTTCAAGAAAAATCGATTTTTATTGAGCATAAAAAACCATTGTACAAACAGCATTTAAACAGGGAGCAATTGAAACACAGAACCCAGTACAATGGGAAGGTCAGAAAGATATTAAACATGGTGCAAACCAATGTCTACATATAATTACAATGAAGTATCCATCAGAATACAAAGCAATGCTCAAAAACCGCAGTAACGGGGCGGAGGAATAAATTAAACTTCAGAAAACAGAACTATGTGTCACGAGGGGGGGGGGGGGGTAAAGAGAAGAAGGGATGGAAAAGGAGGGACGGAAGGAAAGGGACTGAGGAAGGAAAGGAAGGGGGAAGGAGAGAAAAGGGAAAGGCAGTCAATTCCACTGGGGCAGTTGCAGAGAACACTTTTCCAGACCAATCAATAGCTCAACCCACCAGGAGTCTATTCATGAACAGCTGATGTGGAACCAGAGCCCTTTGAACTTTAGTGAATAGACGTTTAACCACTTAAGCCCCGGAAGATTTTACCCCCTTCCTGACCAGGCCCTATTTTGCGATTCGGCCCTGCGTGAATTTAACGGACAATTGCGCGGTCGTGCGACGATGTACCCAAATGAAATTGACGTCCTCCTTTTCCCACAAACAGAGATTTCTTTTGGTGGTATTTCATCCCCTGTGTGATTTTTACTTTTTGCGCTATAATCAAAAAAAGAGCGTAAATTTTGAAAAAATAACAATATTTTTCAAATTTTTTTTATATGAAATTCCCCAAAAAAATGTAAAAATCAAATTTTTTTAACATTTTAGGCCAATTTGTTTTCTGCTACATATGTTTGGTAAAAAAAATTGCAATAAGCGTATTTTGATTGGTTTTTGCGCAAAAGTTATTGCGTTTACTAACTAAGGGAAAGATTTTTGTCATTTTTATTGTTTTTTTTTTTAACGAGTAATGGCGGCGATCTGCAATTTTTTTTTTCCGGGACTGCAACATTGCGGTGGACAGATCGGACCCTTGACTGACATTTTTGACACTTTTGGGTGTACCAGTGACATTACTACAGTAATCAGTGCTATACATATGCACTGTTACTGTAAAAATGACACTGGCAGGGAAGGGGTTAACTTTATTAGTGATCAAGGGGTTAAGTGTGTCCCTAGGATCGTGCTTCTTACTGTAAAGGGGTGTGGCTAGTGATGTAACCACAGAGACATACGATCCTACATAGCAAGATCGTATGATCTTTGCAGTTAGATAAGGGAGAATGACAGGCGGCTTTGTTTAAATCAGCCGCCTGCCTTTCTCTCTCTCCACGGGGAGATCGCGACATCAGGTCCACCGGTCACACACGCGGACATGTTAGGGAACTAGCGGGGCGGGAGCTCGCCCCCTAGAGGCTCACAGGCTAGCGACGTAGTACTACGTCACTTTGCCTGTACGGGGCTGACCGCCGCAGTAAATGTACTTGCGGCGGTCGGCAAGTGGTTAAGTGTCTCAGTGACAGCAGGCACACATTGTATGCCATCTATCTTATCTGGTGACTACCATTAGATTTTGACTAAAAATACAAATTTTTGTAAACTTTTAGCTTGCTGAAAAAAAAAACAATAGAAATCCTATGCATGTGCGGTATTCCCTAAATCAGGACAAATAAATTAATTTCATTATTTGCCTGATTCCCTAAAGGTTAAACGTCTCTGCTACTGACATTGACTCCTGTAGACCCATCATTTCTTGTCTGCCTATGTGTCTTTTTCTGAAGCTTATTTCACTAATTAGTGGCGTTACTGGGGTGGGTGTGCATGGCAAACAGTTCACTGCTGGTGGCCATCTTCATTGTGGTCCCAAGTTTGATATCACCAAAGAGAGATTTGCTTTCTCCCCTTTTGACACCACTCTTATGAATCTCTTGTTTCTTAAAGATCTAAAGAAAAAATGGAAATTTTAATTGCAAGATGTCAAAAGAATACAGCAATTACTTCTTCACTGCGCAAGAACTGGCATTGGCAATTCTGACGCACTTTGCGATGAATGTAATCTTGCCTTAAAGTAGACTACCACTTTTGCATTAATAATTGTAATAAAAAGTTAAAAAATTTCCATCTAAACGCAGTGTATATTCTAGTTTCATGAGGAAATTTACTGAGATTTTAGGGAACATACCTTTTGAATGGTTCCATGCAGTTTTTCAACTAAACCATTTGAGGATGATACGCAGAGGTGTAGCTTCACCTTATTTGAAATTGTTCACAAACCTCTTATTTAACTAAAACCAGGGGTGGAAAGAAGCAAGGGCACACATATATATGATATACAAATGTTGATTATAAAATGTACACATACCTTATTACAAAATTCCTTGCCCTGGTCAGTCAGAATCTGTTTCGGTGCTCTGAATAAGTAAAATTATTTAGTTATGCACTGTACAACTTCGGATGCAGATTTGTTTAACGGGATTGCGATATCCCATTTTGTTAAATAATCTATTTCTGTACATATGTACTGTTTGCTGTGTGTTGTTAACTTTCCAATGAAGTCAATTTCTAATAGCTCCCAGGGTTCTGTCATCTATGTAAAACAAAATAAAAGTAAGCTATAGCCTCCATGGAATGAACATAGACTGGGACATCAACTCTTTTATTAACCACTTAAGCCCCGGAAGATTTTACCCCCATTGCGACCAGGGGGTATTTTGCGATTCGGCACTGCGTGACTTTAACGGACAATTGCGCGGTCGTGCGACACTGTACCTAAACGAATTTGGCGTCCTTTTTTTCCCACAAACAGAGCTTTCTTTTGGTGGTATTTGATCACCTGTGCGATTTTTTGATCACGCGCTATAAACAAAAAAAGAGTGTCAATTTTGCAAAAATAGCAATATTTTTCAAATTTTTTTATATGAAATTCCCCCCCAAAAAAAATTTAAAAATCAAATTTTTTTTACTTTTTCGGCCAATTTGATTTATGCTACCTATGTTTGGTAAAAAAAATCGCAAAAAGCGTATTTTGATTGGTTTGCGCAAAAGTTATCGCGTTTACTAACTAAGGGAAAGATTTCTGTCATTTTTGTTGTTTTTTTTTTTAACGCGTAATGGCGGCGATCTGCGATTTTTTTCGCGGTACTGCGACATTGGGGCGGACAGATCGGACCCTTGACTGACATTTTTGACACTTTTGGGGTTACCTGTGACATTTCTACAGTAATCAGTGCTATATATATGCACTGTTACTGTAAAAATACACTGGTAGTGAAGGGGTTAACTTTATTTGGGAGGGAGGGGCTGTGTGTATCCCTAGGGGCGTGCTTTCTACTGTGATTGGCTGGGGCTTGAGCTGTATGGACACTGATCAACGGATCTACATACTAGATCCGAGTGATCAGTATCCTAACAGCAAAGAGAATGACAGGCAGCTTGTTTACACAAGCTGCCTGACATTCTCCCTCTCCCCCGCCGATCGCCGAGTGACCGGCGGACATCGGGTCCGCCGGTCACACGCGCGGGGGGTCCGTGACCACGTGGGAGCGCGCCTCCGGGGGCGCGCGCTCGCTCCCTAGACCCTCACAAGCTAGTGACGTAGCCCTACGTCACTTTGCCTGTGAGGGGCTGACTGCCGACGTAGATCGGCGTTAGGCAGTCGGCAAGTGGTTAACAATGCCTAGTTGTTGTCCTACTAGTGACCATAGGTTATTTTATCTTTATTTTTATTGTATTGATATTATCTTTGTGCTCTTAACCTCGTAATATATTGTTCACTTTTATTCTATGATGTATTTTTATTCCATTAATTGACCTTATATGGTACATGTTTTATTCAAGTGTTATTTGTATGAAGATACCCTGGGAGGTGTTCTCTGGTTGTTGGTTGGGGGTTGTGGCTGAATCCTACTTAGCCAGACTTCTTTCTAAATATCTTAATTTGATATTTTTTAATTATCGTTTTTGTCTTTGGTCATCCACTGCTATGCTATTACCAGCATGGGTGGTTGTTATATTTTGGATAACCATTATTCTTTATCTTTTAAACATGTTGAATTTTTTCCTGAGTTTATGTTAAGAAGGATCATTTGTATTGAATCAAATTTTTTCTTTTTTCTCTTGGTAGTTTCACTAATACCGCTGCATTCAGTTGTTGATCATTTTTCTGGTTTTGGTTTTCCGGATAAGCAGTTGACTCTGTCTGCAGTCGGGTTGGATCCGGAATGTATTTTTATAAGTTGATTGGCTCCTTGAATGGCTCTAATTGATTTTTAAAGACATTTCCTGGATTATGTCATTTTGTGGATAACACATCCGGGAGAGGTGGAGCTGGCTGTAACGCATGCTGCCCTTCCTCTTCCGCATCCTTCAGTCATTTATAGCGAGAGACAGCGGCGGTTAGCCACGCCCCCTGAAGATGTCAGCATCTGACAAAACCGGTAGGGGAACAGGCACCCTACGCATCCCGTACATCTCCCCGAGTCTTTAGCTTTGATCGGAGTTTCAGCTATCCATAGGATTGTTCCTGAGGGGTCTATTCTTTTGATTTATCACCTACAAATCATTATTGTTTTAATGGTGTTCATTTCATTTGGTGTCCATTGAATTTTAGATTTTCTTGGTCTCATTGACCTAAAATGTTTGTCTTGCCATATTAAGCGCTGCACACTTTGTTCACATTTCTTCCTAGTTGGGGTTCAACAACTCTTTGTGCTGGCTGCTAAAATATATTATACATAGACAATACTACTGATCAAGCGCAGTGATTTATCAATTTTTTACCAACAGGCATACATTAACTCCTTTGATCACCCCCAGTGTTAACCCCTTCTCTGCCAGTGTCATTTATACAGTAACAGTGCATATTATTTAGCACTGATAACTGTATTAGTGTCACTGGTACCCAAAAAGTGTAAAAAATGTCAGTTAGGGGTCCGATCTGTCCGCCACAATGTAGCAGTCCCACTAAATATCGCTGATCACCACCATTACTAACTAAAAATAAAAAGTCCAAAAATCTCTCCCGTAGTTTGTAAACGCTATAACTTTTGCGCAAACCAATTAAAATACACTTTTTGGGATTTTTTTTACCAAAAATATGTAGCAGAATGCAAATTGGCCTAAACTAATAAAAAAATTAGATTTTTTGAATTTTTTTTATTGGGAATATTTTATAGCAGAAATTAAAAAACATGGAGTTTTTTCAAAATTGTCTTTCTTTTTTTGTTTATAGCGCAAAATTTAAAAAACATAGAGGTGATCACATACCACCAAAAGAAAGCCCTATATGTGGGAAAAAAAGGACATCAGTTGTATTTGGGTACAGCGTTGCACGACTGCGCAATTTTCCGTTAAAGTTAAGCAGTGCCGAATTTCAAAAAATGGCCTGGTCATTAAGGGGGTAAAACCTTCCGGAGCCGAAGTGGTTAATAGGGCTTCAAATAGGGGTCCAGAGGGCAACATAGGTTAAGCACCCCTGTTTTAGAATCACGGCCTAAAATTATTATCCTGTTTAGTTTCCCCCTCTAGTATGGCTTCTACATAATTTCAAGGGGTATATGCAAAGAGTAAAGCAGTCAGGGAAAGTATATACAAGTGATTTTATCCTTTGAAATGTCGTGGAAGCCATACTGGGGTGGGAACGACTAAATATGATAACAGCTGACAGCTTGCTATCAGAATCAGTTTCCCATGGACAGAAAGGGTCCAGGGAAAGAAGGAAGAGTGAGGATGGATTATACAAAGAGAGGAGCAGTCAGGGAAACCATATGCAAGTGATTTCAACCCGTGAAGTACCTTGGAAGCTATATTTGACAGAAAGGGTCTAAGGAAAGATGGAAGAGTGAGGAGGATCTATACAAGTTTGGGACAATCAGGAAAAGCACAAGTGACTCTAACCCTTGAAATGCCATGGAAGCCACATGAGGTGGGGTTGGGGGTGACCAAATCTGATAGCAATAGGCAGCTTACTATCAGAATCAGTTTCCCCTGGAGAGAAAGGGTCCAGGGAAATAAGGAAGAGTGAGGATGAATTATACAAAGAGTGGAGCACTCAGGAAAACCATATGCAAGTGATTTTAACCCGTGAAGTGCTGTGGAAGCTATATGGGGGGGGGGGGGGTCATATTTAATAGCAATTGGCATCTTGCTATCAGAATCAGTTTACCCTGGACAGAAAGGGACAAAGAAAAAAAAGGAAGAATGAGAATGGTTGATATGGAGTGTGGAGCAGTCAGGGAAACCATATACAAGTGATTTTAAAATGCTGTGGAAGCCACAGTGGGGGTTGAGGACCAGATCTGATAGCAATAGGCAGTTTGCTATTAGAATTGGCTTCCATTGGACATAAAGGGTTAATGGGGAGAAGGAATAGTGAGGATGGTGTATCTGAAGAGTGGGGCAGTCAAGGAAAGCATATACAAGTGATTTTACATTTGAAATGCCAGGGATGGAAGAGTGGCTATGCTGTAGCCGAGTACATAGCAGTCAGGGAAAGAGAATAGAAGGCAGTGTAACCCTTGAACCGCTCAGTCAAAATGTTTATGGGTACAAACCAGAATACAAGCCCAAGCACTAGCAAGTATTTGGGCTGGCTGTGAGTGCTGGGATTTGCGCTCTGGTTTATGGGTATAAGCCACAATGCAAGCCCAAACACTGACATGTACTTGGGGCTGGCTGAGGGCACTGGGGGAATGATGGTCTGATAATTCTAACCCTTGACAAGCTGGAGAAACCAGATCTGATGCAGATACGTTTGTGTGAGTTTTTCCTGCTTTTCTTGGCCATAATGAGTCCAGGGAGTGTAAAAAGGGTTAAGTTGGGATGGCACGAGCTATGGCCACATAGGGAAGGGGGGGCAGCAGTGTTACTGTGAGATATCTCTGTTTCCTATCGCTGCAGAGAGTCCAGGGAGAGTGAAAACATTTTTTATAACCTACATGTATGTGTGATGTTAAATGTAACATGTATGTAAGGCATTATAGCATCACACATGTGTGTAAGTGATGCTAATTGGCTGCCTTGAAGTGATGGTATTTGCATTGTGGCTTCCTTGTATGCCACAATGCAAGCCTTTCACTCATTTACCTGTAACATGTATGTGTGTGATTATTGCATCACACGTGTGTGTGTGTGATGCTAATTGGCTGCCTTGTAGTGATGGGATTTGCATTGTGGCTTCTTTGTATGCCACAATGCAAGCACTTTACTCACATACATGTAACATGTATGTGAGGCATTATAGCATCACACGTGTGTGTGTGTGTGATGCTAAATGGCTGCCTTATGCCTTATAGTGATGGGATTTGCATTGTGAATTTGACCATTCACTCTGGTCAAGAAAATGGCTGCATCAGGAGCTTGCACGGAGGTGGGGGAAGGGTGAATAAATTAGTGTTATTTTAACATACATTACTAAAGCATTCCATGTAGGGAGAATGGGAGGAGCTGGAATGTAGAAGGCGGGAGGGGGGGAGGGAGTTCCGATCTCAGCCGAGAGTCGGGGGAAACAAATTTCTTCACAACACCCCGCTATAATCTCCTGCTCAATGTGATCCATTTTTTCATTTAACTGCCTTTTCAAATCTGCATACTCAACAACATCCTTCAGGAGCAAGATCTCTTTATTTAGGTTATAGTTTTTGTTTTGTATTTACAATGTGTATTTTTGTGTTTAGGATGCATATGTAAAATGTTTTTTATTATTGCAATATTTCAGGAACAGGAGACCCTGTGCAGAATTTAGTAGTGCTTAAGACTTAAGTGTGTGAACTCACACGTGTTCTGTTATGATTAGGTGCATGTAGTGCAAAATGCATCAATGCTATTCCCTGCCTGTTGGACTGTGATGTCTGTATTAATGGATTTCTAATAAACCTGTTCGTAATGAAAGGAAAAAGGGCATGAATATTCCCATTCCATTTTCCTCATGGGATAGTGACAGGGCAGGATAGGTGTAATAGGCTTTAGTTTAATAGGTAGATAGATTTAGGGCCTCTGAGGTAATTAGGTCATTGAACTTTTGACCTGGCTACCCAAGGCTGCCCCCCTTTTCCCGCTCAAATACATGTATCTGGGGAGATTTAGATTTCCCCTTGCTCTTCCCGCCCAAATCCCCCCTGTATCTGGGGAGATTTGGGCTTTCACCCCGCTTCCCGCTCAGAATTACCGCCTAAACTGTCAGCCGGTTTGTGCTAGTTCACATTAGGGCTATTTAAGGGGCTTCACTGCCACCTAAAATCTCAGACCACCTCAGAAGAACAATATTTCTTCTCTTAACCCCCCCCCCCCCTTGGCTGTCGCGGCCAAAGTTTATTATTTGTGGGTCGCAAAGGGGGAAGTTTTTTCATGATTGTTCGGTTATTAAGTATTAAATTGGATAAAATTTTTAAGTGTATTTATTTATTTACAGCCCGGATCGTGGTGATCGGGTTGTTTGTTTCAGCGTTTTTAATTCTTGATTGTGTTGAATTTTATATTTATCTTTAATACAAATAATAAACGGCCGCGGCCTATAAATATTTATCCAAATCAGATGGTGTGTGGTGTCTTATTTATTTAAGTTATAATCTGATAATAAGGTAAGGGGATCCGGTCTACTATCCCATTTGCATACATTCAAATGCGGTCATCCACCTTTCCATGTGAGGTATCGACCACCACACCAGCACCTTGTCCTATGGGATGAGGGGCTAGTAGGCCGACCTGGAGCAGAGTCTTTATTTAATTAAAATTTAAATGTGTTCATGCAAATTGTTTTCAAAACCATTGGAGAATTAGTATGACCACAGCATTCTGAGCTCTTGATATTCTTCCATTATTCTACATGTAACACTGCCCCCTAGAGGACTGCTGAATATAACACTTTCTGGATTACCCTGGGTTACCCGTAGAAACTGCTTGCAGAAACGTATCACTTTAAGTACTTTGCTCAGTTAATGATCAGTCCAGGGGATGTTTTTTTGTAGTTTTATTTGGAACTGGGATAGGAGAAGGGATGAGTGGGATACTCCAACTAGTAACTATTCACAGTATTGAGGACATCTGACTTGAGTATGCGGCAAGGCTGCTGCTTCACTCTGCCACTGGAATGAAGATAGAATACAGTGCCTTGCGAAAGTATTCGGCCCCCTTGAACTTTGCGACCTTTTGCCACATTTCAGGCTTCAAACATAAAGATATAAAACTCAAATTTTTTGTAAAGAATCAACAGCAAGTAGAACGAAATTTATTGGATATTTCTAACTTTGTTAACAAATAAACTGAAAAATTGGGCGGGCAAAATTATTCAGCCCCCTTAAGTTAATACTTTGTAGCGCCACCTTTTGCTGCGATTACAGCTGTAAGTCGCTTGGGGTATGTTTCTATCAGTTTTGCAAAACAGCTTGAGCTCAGTGAGGTTGGATGGAGAGCGTTTGAACAGCAGTTTTCAGTTCTTTCCACAGATTCTCGATTGGATTCAGGTCTGGACTTTGACTTGGCCATTCTAATACCTGTATATGTTTATTTGTGAACCATTCCATTGTAGATTTTGCTTTATGTTTTGGATCATTGTCTTGTTGGAAGACAAATCTCCGGCCCAGTCTCAGGTCTTTTGCAGACTGCATCAGGTTTTCTTCCAGAATGGTCCTGTATTTGGCTCCATCCATCTTCCCATCAATGTTAACCATCTTCCTTGTCCCTGCTGAAGAAAAGCAGGCCCAAACCATGATGCTGCCACCACCATGTTTGACAGTGGGGATGGTGTGTTCAGGGTGATGAGCTGTTTTGCATTGTTGCCAAAAAGTTCAATTTTGGTTTCATCTGACCAGAGCACCTTCTTCCTCATGTTTGGTGTGTCTCCCAGGTGGCTTGTGGCAAACTTTAAACGACACTTTTTATGGATATCTTTAAGAAATGGCTTTCTTCTTGCCAATCTTCCATAAAGGCCAGATTTGTGCAGTATACGACTGATTGTTGTCCTATGGACAGAGTCTCCCACCTCAGCTGTAGATCTCTGCAGTTCATCCAGAGTGATCATGGGCCTCTTGGCTGCATCTCTGATCAGTCTTCTCCTTGTATGAGCTGAAAGTTTAGAGGGACGGCAAGGTCTTCGTAGATTTGCAGTGGTCTGATACTCCTTCCATTTCAATATTATCACTTGCACAGTGCTCCTTGGGATGTTTAAAGCTTGGGAAATCTTTTTGTGTCCAAATCTGGCTTTAAACTTCTCCACAACAGTATCTCGGACCTGCCTGGTGTTCTCCTTGTTCCTCATGATGCTCTCTGCGTTTTAGACGGACCTCTGAGACTATTACAGTGCAGGTGCATTTATACGGAGACTTGATTACACACAGGTGGATTCTATTTATCATCATTAGTCATTTAGGTCAACATTGGATCATTCAGATATCCCCACTGAACTTCTGGAGAGAGTTTGCTGCACTGAAAGTAAAGGGGCTGAATAATTTTGCACGCCCAATTTTTCAGTTTTTTATTTGTTAACAAAGTTTGAAATATCCAATAAATTTTGTTCCACTTCATGATTGTGTCCCACTTGTTGTTGATTCTTCACAAAAGATTACAGTTTTATATCTTTATGTTTGAAGCCTGAAATGTGGCAAAAGGTCGAAAAGTTCAAGGGGCCGAATACTTTCGCAAGGCACTGTAAATGTTATTTTTAGAAATGTCCTTTCATGAATCATACATGCTACTATAAAAATTGGGTTCATTTTCAAATTTGTATTTCTCATGACAAAAGTTGACAAATATAAATCTCCAGGATTAAAGATATGTCAAAGGCAAACATTTCTTGTGTTTTGAAGTCTTGTAAGGGCGTTCCGTTTTTATCTTCAGTTCAGTCACTTTTTTTTTTGTAACGAAACGGACACGGATGTCAATTTTTACATCCGCCGACGTCCGTTTTTCCGTCCGCCGATGTCCGTTTGTCAGGGAGGGTTTTGGTGCCTCAGGTCAAAGTGTTGGACTTTAAAGGGCTAATACATGAAAAAATTTCTTGAGTATAATAAAATTAGATTTATTTGTATAAACATACAAGGTAGGTGTGTATACGTTTGTTGAAATCACAACAGGTATAATACATAAAGTGTATGGGTTATAGACCCATGAGTGAAGGTGAAGAGGAGTATGAAAGAAGTGACATAGTGGTAGGGTGACAGTAATCTCTCTCTATTGGTCCAAGCGTCTTGTATGGCGATGAATCTTTTAAGGGAGAGTATTCAGGTTTCCTACGCGTTTCGGCAAAAAAGCCTTTATCAAGGAAGTTATGTCAGCCATCTCTGTGGATATATTAAATGGTAATATGAGTATTTATTATGTTAGACCAGTTGGAGACATTTGTTTCACGTTTGGTCACATAATCTAGTACGTACTTGAAAAGTAATAGTATTTCGTGCCTGGGCCTGCTTTTGGTCCTCAAGTCCTCATAAGAATCAATTGGACGTAGCTACTGGGATATATAAAGTGTAATATATAGGTATTCAGTGTTTACTTTATATTAATACATATACCAGTTGTGTTCAATAGGTACTTACTGGCTATATATGTTCTTTGGGCCAGGTGGGGAGGAGGAAGTATTATATCATCCCGTATCTGGTCAAATCTGTATATAAAAGGAAGTGTTTGGTTTTGGGTTTGAAACAATGATTTTATTTCACTGTATTTTGTCCTAGTTGTACACTTACTTTAAAAGTATATGATAGTATGTACTTCCAGTGTCATCCACAAGGGGGTATCGCTCCAGCTAGTCCTGTGGTAGTAAATAGTTCCAGTTGTCTCCACTAGGGGGTGCTGGTCCGCCTGGTCCTGTTCATACTAATGGTGGACAGGGAGAGCCTAGTTACATTTACCCAAGTGGGGGAATACCATCAATGCATCTGTTTGCATTGTGGTATACTCACTGTTTGGTTCAGTATCCATGAAGGGGGAGAGTAGGATCCAAGTAGCATTGTCCGGGCGTCCTCACGGTCCCTCAGCTTGAGGGAAGTGGTGCCCTGTTCCGATTCCCGGCCTTTATATACCCCCCGCGCATTCGCAGTTTGTGCGCGATTGCGTAACTGATGATCACTTCCGGTTTCCCGTGGTTGATGCGTCGCAGGTGTGCGGGCATCCTGTCATTTTGCAGAGATATATTCTAATAGCGGCCACCGACACAAGAGGTGGAGCTAGGATCCCCGTAGTGGATCCTATTGGCAGATGATGGAGCTTATTTGCTTAACTCCTCAGCCCCCGGTTTGTTCCACCGGGGGTTACCTGTGCCGGATGGGGATTTTTTGGGAGCATGAGCAGGCATTTATTATTCTTCCAGGCATGGAAAATATATATAAAAAAACAAATAAAAATCAAGTTGAAAACATCAGTCCATTTGGGGACCGGTCTTATCCTGTCTACCAAAGGGAGTCATATTAAATAAATGTTTCCAGGGGGTTGTTTGTGGTAGTCCCTGAAATTGAATTTGAGAGGGGCTTCATTTGATGGATTTCATTCCCTTTTCCCTATTTTTCCATGGGAAAGGGGGCGGGTAAGACGGGTATTATCAGTCATATAGTCAGGGTGCCTGTTGGCATCTCAGTCAGTTTTTCCTGATACGAAGCCCTCCAAAAAGGGGCGATAACTGACATTTACATTTAGGCCAGGGGGTTGGGCTGCATTTAATTTATTTTATCCAGCGTACCTCCATCTGGAGAAGCAATTTGTTCCAGTCCCCCCCTCTAGGGGGGACATGCATCCTGTCCAGTATGGAGAATTTAACTTTTGGCATCCGATTTTTGTGGTAATTGGCTACATGGCGGCCGAGTGGTAAATAGAAATTGCTTATAGACATGCTTTGTAGGTGTTGATTTACTCTCAGGCCAAACTCCTGTCGTGTCTTGCCTACATAGAAGCTGCCGCATTCGCACTCCATGAGATAGACTACACCTTTAGTCTTACAATTGGCATAGTGTTTTGGAATGAATTGGTCTCCATTGGGTAATATTTTGTGGGTTGATTTTTGGATGACTGGACACTGTGCACATGATCCGCACGGGAAAGTGCCCTTGACTTGGCAGGGATCTTTTCTGAGTTTGAAATCACTGTGAACCAGTGTTTGTTGTAGGGAATTCGTTTTCCTGTAGGTGACAAGGGGTTTTTCTGCTACTAGTTCTTTAATGTTAGGGTCCTCGGTAAGTATGGACCAGTTTTTTTTGTAGTATTTTTTTTATTTGTCGGTGTTCATTAGAGAATCGAAGAATAATCCTTGTTGGTTGTTGAGTTTTGTCCTTGGTGGTGTCTTTTTTGAAAAGAATGTCCTGTCTGTCTTTTTGTTTAACTTTATTGAAAGCCTTCCTGAGGCACGTTTTGGTATATCCTCGTTCCTGTAGTCTGAGGTTGAGGTCATGCGCTTCTTTTTGGAAGTCTGATTCATTCGTGCAATTCCTTTTTAATCTAAGGAATCGACTATAGGGTATTGATATTTTCAGGGGTTCCGGGTGAAAGCTAGTGGCATGCAGTATTGTATTCCCTGCTGTTTCCTTTCTATATAGCGTTGTCATCACGTTCCCTTGATCGTCTTTGTAGATGTAGGTGTCCAGAAATGGAATTTTGGTTTTATGGTATGACATAGTGAAAAACATGTTATGATTATTTTTGTTCATTTTTTCAAGGCATTCTTTTATAAGGTTTTCAGGTCCGTTCCATATCACAAGGATATCATCCAGATACCTTTGCAATAACAGGATGTTTTTTGTATATCTGGTGTTTTCTTCTGCCGTCAAGAACTCATTTTCCCAATCACCTAGATATATGTTGGCATAGGAGGGTGCACAGCTGGTGCCCATGGCAACCCCGCATACCTGTAAATAATGTGTTCCACAAAAGGAAAAAGTGTTGTGGTTTAATATGAATGCCAATATATTGAGGATAAACTGGTTGAATTTTTTATCGTGGTTGCTCTGTTGGTTGAGTATTTTTTCCACTGCTTTTAGACGATGCGAGTGAGGGATGTTATTTTACAAAGCCTCCACGTCTATAGTGACCAATATGGCATCCTTCGGTATGGTTAAACCTTCCAGGATCTGTAGTAGGTGGACTGTATCCTTGGTATGTGATGCTAATTGAGTCACATGCGGTCTGAGGTAGGTGTCTATGACCTGACTTGCCTTCTCCGTGATATTGCCGTTGCCCGAGATTATCGGTCTTCCGGGTGGATCTATCAGGTTTTTGTGGATTTTTGGCAGTGAGTAGAATGTGGGGGTTCTCGGGTGTTTTGTTCGGATAAATTCCCATAAGGGCTGAGATATAGTTTTGTCATTGTATGCGCTGTCTACCAATTTGTAGAATTCCTTATTGTAATTACCAATCATGAGAGGTGAGCTTTATAGCATTTTTTATTTTCCAATATTTTTAAGTACATATGTTTATAATGTTCGTTGTCCATCACCCCTTTGTCCGAGGGTTTGATAGTAATGTTTTCAATCTCTTTTAGTTCTTTCAATGCTCTCTTTTGTGATTGGTTTAAGTTGGTTGTTTTGGTGTTTTTATGTATTTTTTCAATGTCTTTTCGACATTTGTCTGACGAACAGCGCAATTGTGGGGTTAGTACTTAGAGGTGGGAATTTATGTGACTTCTTACGGAAGGTATCCATTGTTACATCCTCCTCTGTTTCGTCATCACTGTCCATGGATGCATCAGATTCCTCTGAGTCATCCAAACCACCTTCTTCTAATAATAAATTTAAATCTCGATTGGCTCGGAATTCCGCAGCCGTCAATGGCGTCAGTTGTTCCTGGGTTATGGGTTTCTTTTGGTACATAAATTTTAATAGTAGGTTCTGTGCGAAAAGGTTGATATCTTTAATGGCCTCAAAGGTGTCCATGCTTTTGTTAGGGCAGAAGGATAATTCTAGTGATAGTATTTCCATCTGTTCCAATGTCAGGTTGTGGGAGGAGAGGTTGATAACATTTAATCCCTCGGTTCTTCTTGTCTGGGCTCTTGTTGTTCTTGAGTCAATGGTGGTTTGGTTTTGGTTTTTTTTTTTTTCTCTCTTCCTAAAAAAAAAACCCTTTTGTGACTGTTTGGGGTCTTCGTCCTTATTCCTTTGAGATCTTGTGAAGATCTTGTGGTAATTGGTTGGTCTACTGGGTGCAGATGTTTCCATAATTTCCAGTTCTTGGGGATCCATTTCTCCTGGTTCATTTTACATTTTACATCTGCCGACGTCCGTTTTATACCCGCTGACATCCTTTTTTTTTAACATTTTTCCATACATTTTCCATCCGTTTTTCATCAGTTTCATATCTGTTTTTCATCCCTTTTTTATGATTTATAATTTCCCATGTCACTTTGCTCTTCCCCAGCATGCATTGGGTTTCCCATGCTGCTTTGTGGTCCCAGTGAATGACTCAGTGTGCATACAGTGTGTTCCCTGTGTGTTCTTGTGTCTTTTCCTGTGATTTATAGCAAAACGAGCAATGGTCCTGATTTTGGGATGATGTCACATGCTTTATTCTCCTGTATTATGTGAGGGGAGTGGAGAGCCGGAGGAGGAAGACTTTTCAGCGAAAACGTCGCACCTATTGGTCTCATCCCATGATGCTGAAGAGGCCCTCTGAGGGATTTCTTTCTCTACACTACGCGGATTTGAGACGGTATCCAGTGAAATTCTTCAATTTCACTCAAATGAATGTAACCACATTTGATTTTGTCTTGGAGAAATTGTTACCACGTCTTCAGCGGATGGACACCAACATGAGACGCAGTGCGCCGCCAGAGGAGCGTCTGCTAGTCACTCTCAGGTAAGTCAGCTGCTGTTGTCATGCTATAAAGAGGCCCCCAACTCTCCTGTCGCCATAATGTTTCTCAATAAGCTAACTCCAACCCACCTAGCCCCCCCACTGTAACTAACACACTACCCTCAGAAAACATATTTGGTAGGGCATCATATACATTTCCAAAAATTAAAATATACTTGTTAAATTTACTCACTGGCCACCTTATTAGACTAATGTAAAATTAGCCAATCACAAAGCTACCACTCACGGACTTTGGGTGAGGGTGGAGGGTGTTGTGCAATACTCAACATAGTATAGTTACGAATAAGGGGCAAATGTCAGATAACCTGTAATTGCCAAAGAAAATGTACTTTTCCATTAATTCTTGTCTATTTTCCTTATGCCTAGGTTTCTTTCATCCGGACAGACATTCACGTGTCTGAACCATTATTTCCTATTGGGGATCTCCACAATATCGATGATCGTTCATGACACCTGCAAGGCCATATGGGAGGAGTTAAGACCAATTGCAATGCCTGTCCCTGATGCACATGTGTGGTTGCAAATATCTGAGGGATTCCTGATGAAGACCCAATTCCCCAACTGCCTTGGGGCCCTTGATGGAAAACATATGCAGATTAGAGTGCCTCCTGGATCAGGCTCCAGTTATTTTAATTACAAAAAATATTTTTCATTTGTGATAGCAATTATAAATTCGTTATGGTGGATATTGGGGCATATGGTAACACTGCTGACTCCTGAGTCTTCAGGACATCCGCAATGGGTAGAAGGCTTTTAGACGGATGTCTGAACCTACCAGCTGACAAGCCACTGCCAGGAACATCTGGACCAGCTATGCCTCACGTCTTAGTGGCTGATGAAGCATTTGCCCTCTCACGTCATCTTTTAACCCTCCTCTTATGTTAGAATTCCGTTACTATCCATGATGTTAGGGTCAGTTTTGACCCGTGTTTTATATCAGCCATAAAATACCCTCTGAATAATTATTTATCATCAAATTTGTTTCTTACCTCTTGGTTACCTTGTTAGGCTTCTTTATCCTTGAAAAGATTGGTTTTAATATTTTTGGTGTGACCCCTAGACCTTTCTTTTGATAGCATACCTCTCATTGTCAAATTTAAAAAATGGTAAAATAAAGTCAGCAACTCTGAAATGAATTTGTCCTATGTTTCTTCACTTTATTTAGAGAAGCAGATAAGCAGGAAAAGAGATAGGCCCCTTCCTAACTACAGCTCACAGGGTTGAGAGGGGATTGGCTGTCACTGTTACTAAGCAGAGAGAGTGTTTATGATTTCAGTTTTGGAACTTATTAGTGTCCTAAAATCCTATATTATAACTGGGTCAGAATTGACCCTAACACCATGAACGTCTTAATTTTCACCACAGTATTTTATAATTTAGTGAAAAGGATTATTTTTCTATTACATTGTTTAAATAGAGGTTCCTGACAAAGTAAAAAAATCTTGATGCAATAAACAAATTTATGTGATACTTATAGACATTCAAAACCTGAAAACGGGTCAGTTTTGACCCTAACACAAGAGGAGGGTTAAGGCCATACGCCAAACATAATCTAACAAGCCAAAAAAGGATTTTTAACTACAGACTTAGTAGAGCAAGGAGGTTCGTTGAGTGCACATTTGGAATCTTAACAAACAAGTGGCGCATTTTCCATAGTGCCATTCAACTTAAAGTGGAGAATGCAGAAGAAGTGATCAAAGCATGCTGTGTTCTGCACAATATTGTACGTGATAAAGAAGGCTTCAGCATGGATGATGAAGATGAAACACATTTGCCCTCTGTGCAATATAGTGGATTGCGACCGAACCACTCTGCTCTTGCTCTACGAGATAAATTAGCTGATTATTTCATGTCCCCTGAAGGAGAGGTTCCATGGCAGTATGCCCATATGTAATCAGTGTCAAGATTGTAACTGCACTTATTTTCCTTTTGTTCAATAAAATAATATTTTCCATTTGTTCAATAAAAGAATAAAAACAAATTTTTTGTCAGTAATTTTTTTTTTTATTAAAAAAGCATCAAACATAACAACAATTTCTAACTTTTTGTGGTTTTAACATGAAAAAAATAACATTCAAACTCCAAAGTTTTTTATCCAAAAACACAACATTATAGGTCATGGTAATAGGGACTTGGAGCATTCCCGAACTGCGTGGATGATGATGATGATGATGATGATGATGATGAAGACGTTTGGGCCTGGGACATGAAGGATTCCTGTGAGCTGGAGGTTTGCTGGCTGCTGGAGGGGTTTGACTGGGTGAATGGTGCTGCATGAGATGGTGGTCCACATGGTGGGAGGGTATGGGTTGGCATCCTATTATATGGCTTATATTGGGTTGTTAGGGGGGTAGGATTGTTGATAGCCATAATGGCCAGATGATGTACCCGGCATCATTGGATGCTGGAACGGCCTTTGCTGCAGGTTGTACTCTGGTATGGGTTCCCCAGCCATTGCAGCTCTTACACATGATATAGTAACATCTGAAATTTGCATTTGGACCTCCATTTTTCTGTTACTCGGGGTCTGTACCAAATGGTGGTAAAGGCTGCGAAGAAATGTGGCATCGTAATTATTTGAGTCATTGAAGGGGTCCATGGCTTCAGCCCTACGCATTGCCCTCATATTTCCTCCCACAGCCTTGACTTAGTAATGCGGTCGCTGTATTCCGTGCAATGCTTGTCCCATATGCCAGGCCTGGTATGCACAAGTTGGATGAGCCTTTCGTGGGACACATCACGGGCCATGACTGCAGGTTGTTTTACAAATGTACTTGGGGTGTGGTAACTGGTGTTGATGTCACTTCCTAGACCACTACCTGGGTCAAAGTTTAGATAATTAATACTGTATTTTATTGGGAAAAAAAAAAAAAAAACAGATATGAGCAGATGTCAGCGGATGTCATCCGCTAACATCCGTTTTGCGTCCGTTCCGTTTTTTTTTACGGAAGAAAAATAGGGTTCTCTTCCGTCCAAAAAAAAAGGACATGAACGGAAAGGATGTACATCCGCTGACATCCGCAATCCCATTGACTTGCATTATATCCGTTTTTCATCCGCAATCGGAAGGGATGAAAAACGGACATATGCGGACCGCCCGTGCGAAAGAGCCCTAAGGCTGTTTTTATCTAATATTTTCCCAAATCCAATAACTCTGTTGACCAAGCAAACACCACAGGTTAAAATAGTGACATGTCTTACAATGTCTGTTCTACCAGCTGTAGTGTACTGAATATTTCATCTTTACCAATTTTCTGTCTGCTAATTTCTGAATATTGTATTACATATTTTGATCTGGTTTTACATTTCTTGTGAGTTACTGCTGCTCTTCCACTTTCTCCTCTTGCTGATGCATCACTATGCAATTTTGAGCATACATTTCTTGGAACATTGGAGTACGGTTTTCTGCATTCTGTTAAGTGATGGGGTGGATGGTTGAATTTTCAATTTCCATGTGGGGTTGGAAAATGGACAGAATGATCACCAAGTTATTGTATAATTGTGATAGGATTGTTTGGCCCAGACATGTATTGCCATTCCTCAGAAGAAAAAACAATGAAGTTCGAGAGGTTTTGCTATTTCTAAATTAGTACAGAAGACCACTGCTTAGAGGCAGTAAAGGAAAATATATTCTACAAATACATGTAATTTTAAATTGAAAAGATTGCCCTAAGAAGTTGATTTCTAGCATTTAGTGTTAGTAAAGTAGGATTGAAAAAAATAATCTTGTATTTAATGGCTTCCATTTCACAACTACTGTATACTTTTTTTATAGTTGTGAAAAAAACTGCTTTTTCTAGGCCATTCTATGCTGTCCGCATGTTGATGTTGGGGTTGTGTTTGTTATGACCGCACAGCCTGCAAAGTATGTAGGGCATCTGTTTATGAATAACCAGCCTCAAATTTCTGTTGCACACTATGTACTGTTCTTTTTTTTTTTTTTTTTTTTTTTTAACCACTTGAAGACCAGGCCTTTTTCTGACGTTTGTAGTTTACAAGTTAGAAATCAGTATTTTTTTGCTAGAAAATTACTTAGAACCCCCAAACATTATTTTATATATAATGCAGTCTGTCAAACATAATTTTGTTAGGAGAAAAAATACACTTTAATAAACTAAAAAACAAAAAAAACAAAAACAGTAAAGTTAGCCCAATTTTTTTGTATAATGTAAAAGTTTGTTACGTTACAGAGGAGGTCTTGCGCTAGAATTAATGCTCTTGCTCTAATGATCGTAGCAATACCTCATGTGGTTTGAATACTGTTTACATTTGCGGGCGCAACTTGCATATGCGTTCTTTTTTGCAGGCGAGCACGGAGGGGTGGGACGCTTTAAATTTTTTGTTTTTCTTATTTAATACTTTATATTATCTATTTACTTGGCATAACATCTTTTATATAAAATAAAAAATAAAACATGGGTTATGTATTGTGATTTTGCATTAAAATTCAAAGAAGTGTATTTTTGCCAAAAAATTGCATTTAAAAAAAAACACTGCACAAATACTGTGTGACATTATAAATTGCAACACCCGCCAAATTATTCTCTAGGACCTCTGCTTTAAAAATGTGTAATGTTTGTGAGATCTAAGAAATTTTCTAGCAAAAAATACAGATTGTTAAATGTAAACAAAAAGTGACAGAAAAAGCTTGGTCCGCAAGTGGTTGATGTCGTCAAAAAAAAACAGAAAAACCTAATGTATCATTTGACAATTTCTCCAAATATATAAATGACTGCATTTGCTGTACCTGTTTTCTGAATGTCATTAGATATTATCTTTTGCTATGTGGATCCTTTAAAGCAAAATACCTATAAAAATGTAATGTAAATTATAAATAACAAAGTAGAACTAAAAAAGATAAAAGAAAAGTGTACATTATTCAAATGTAGTCATAATTCTAATGTTATGTCGCCATTTAGCAAGTGCTAATCACGTAAACTCAGTAAAGGGGTAGATTTTTGTGGCTGTTTTAGAATATCTAATTCATTAGCCCCTACATGGGAGTAGACAAACGCTGCAGTCTGCAGTTATTAAACTCTGTGAGACCCCAGAAATGTGGGGATTGGCAATAACCAGGGCATTAATGTACAGCTTCGTAGTGAGGCAATCACTCCTATAAATGCTTTCCTGCCTATATCAGAGACCAGCACTCACAATAGTATTTAGTAAAAACAACTAACTGGCTGCATGGGGATATGCCTAAATGCCAGATAGTGGCTGTTATTAAACAATTGATTGGTAAGATAATATTTTAGGGCTCAACAAGTTATTGACCATCATAACAACCAACACTCAAACTAATAAGAATAATATATTACATATGAACTCTATACTCCCAATATGCCATACTTAACTAATTGTAGGGACGCCATCAAAACTAAACACAGGAATTTCTACACCCGCCTCTATAAATTCATAAGTGTAATCTACATTATCATACCCTAGAAATGGAAAAAAAGGTGTATCTAAAAGGTGATTATAAGGATACACATCACCACCCTAAATAATACACTAGCAGCTCTGGTATATCATAAACATATACAAATAAATATCATAATGACATGAATATAAACACAAAGGTAAAAGAGTCTTTGATGTTGGTAATATCAATGTAGGAGAGTTCATGCATCCAGTCCAATAAAAAAACAAGGTAAGGATCCAAGGATAAAAAGATAATCGGATCATCCACACTAGTGCATCAAACTAGCAGAAAGCCTCCACCTCGCCGCTGTGCACGCCTTATGGTAATAGACTTACCAGAGGCCACTTAATTGTAAGCCTGTATTGCTCAGAAAGGAGGGATGACCATATCTTCAAAACAACGGAACCATGGACCGGACACTCTCCTCACAATCATGGACAGGACTCACTCAGCATGAAAATAGATCAACAAAAGCCACATAGTGTAATCCTGTATAACTCCAATTTATTAAAATATCCCAAACAAAAGACCCTTCAAATATTGCACTCGCATATAAAACGTGGTTAACCTGCGTCCGGTACTCATTCCCTGTTTGGGATCCGCTCGCCGCCTGGTACCTGGTCAGCAAGCTTCCGGGTAGGACGTACAGGGTAACCTTGGTGACAGCGTGACCACGCCCTTACGCGTTTCGTCATCAAGGACTTCAACTGAGGGCGTGGACACGCGTTACAGTCACTCAAATTTATCATCTGAGGAGAAGGGCGGCGCTGGCTCTCAATCCACTGATGTAGACCCTACGGAGCCGATCTACTTCCGCCCTTTCCTCACAAATCACAGTGTTGCTATACTTCCGCCCATACTCCGCGTCACCTCCTTCTCATGTCTGTTTAACCCCGCAATGACCGACTGCTCAATATAGCAAAATAACAGCATTTATACAATTTCAAATGCCCCATGAATAATAAAATTAATGATACATCATAAAATATATAATACATCATAAAATGTTAATACAGCATGAACCCAAAAAATAAATAAATTGAATATCTCCTGGATGCAAGGATGTACATTAAAAACAATTAAAAACATAAATAGATATAAGGCAGCCTATAATAAATGACATGTCCCCAATATCGTGTCCTCAAGAGGGGAAATAAATATTTTAAGAAAAAGATGTCCATACACTAAAAAAGATATGGATAAATCACCGATAGCTAACATATAAATAAACAAAGATATCCTAAAAATACTCCAAACTGCCTAACCACAGAAAAATTATATAGTTTAGTAATTGCTGATAAAGCAATTAATATCTAAGTCGATATTTAACCCTTTGGGATATAGCGAGTTGGTCAGGAAGATCCATTGAGTCTCCCGTTTAGAAAGCTCTCTGACCCTATTTGACCCTCTCCACACAGGGTCTACTCGCTCAATACCCCAAAATTTTATATGGGTGGGATCCTGTTTATGGTGAAGTTTGAAATGGAGAGACACATTATGGTCCTTGAACCCTTTTTTAATATTTGCGGTGTGCTCTGAGATTCTAACCGCCAGGGTTCTTTTGGTTCTACCTATATAGATTTGTCCACAGGGACATTCCATACCGTAGACAACATGAGTCGTGTTGCATGAGATGAGATCTTTAATCTCAAAATGACCACCATTTGCTGAGGAATAAAAGGAGGTATAGCCTCTCAAATGGGTCCGCACATGCTTACAGGCCTTGCAACGACGACATGCAAAAAAACCTGTTCTGTTGTCTCAAAACATTTTCGGTTTGACAGGTGGATCTAAGACCTTCTGTACTATCTGGTCCCCATAAGTGGGCGCTCTCCTATAAATGAAGGTAGGTGTTGATGGTAAGTTGTTACGTAAAATCTTGTCTAAACACAGAATACCCCAATGCCTTTTAATAATCTCCTCTATCTCCTTAAATTGGGCGTTGTATTGGGTCAGAAAACTCCACTCATGTTTGTTGACAGATGTCCTCATACGATCAACCGAACACTCTTCTTGTGAGAGTCTGGCCACCTCTGATATGTTCCTATCCAGAAGCTGGCCATCATATCTCTTTTCAAGGAATCACTGTTTGATGATTAAGGACTGGGCCTTAAAATCAGTGTCTGTGGTACAATTCCTCCTAACCCTTAGGAGTTGTCCCTTCGGAATGTTCCTTAGCCACTGATGATGATGGCCGCTCTGGATAGGAAGATAGCCATTGCGATCTGTGGGTTTAAAATAAACCCTTGTCTCCAAACGACCATTTCGCAGCATGACTTCCACATCCAGATAGTGTATTGATTCGCGACTCCAATTGAATTCCAATTTAATATTATTTTCATTGGAATTCAATGAGTTAGCAAAATCTCCAACGAACGTTCCGAGTCCTCCCACACAAAGAACAAGTCATCTATGTACCTCCTGTACATTTTCAATTCGTCCTTGCGAGAGGCATAAATGAACCAATCCTCCCACTCCCCCATAAAGAGGTTGGCGAGGCTAGGGGCAAACTTAGCGCCCATAGCCACGCCACGCTTCTGATTGTAAAACACACCATTGAACCAAAAATAGTTGTGTGACAAGCAGAACTCCAATGCGCGTCTAAGAAACCTCCTTTGGGGGTCAGGGAGGTCGGTTCTTTTGCTGAAAGTCCAGTTTAAGGCCAGCAGTGCACCCTCGTGTTGTATAATGGTGTATAAGGAGGATACATTGGCCGTTACCAAAAACACTTCACTATTCTGAGATACTTGGACATCTTTAAGAGCACACAAGAAATCCTTGGTGTCTTTCAGATACGATTTTAATTCTATCACACTTTTTTGCATAAAGAAATCCAGATACTCGCTCAATCTAGATGTCACCGAATTAATCCCATTAACTATGGGCCTAGCAGGGGTATTCAATTGATCTTTATGTATTTTGGGCAACGTGTAAATCGTAGGGATACGACTGTAACTCGGCATTAAAAACCTTTTTTCTTTTTTTAGAGAACTCTCTTTTCATACCCAAATGTTATTAAATCATTGAGTACCCTACGATACTCAACAGTGGGGTCACCTTTTAATTCCACATACGTGTCAGTGTCAGATAATAAGGAGCTTAACTGTGTGAGGTAAAATTATTTTTTGAGAATCACCCCCCCCCCCCCCCTTGTCTGCCGGTCTAATGATGACATCTTTTCTTTTTTCCAATGCTTCTAGACCTTCTTGTATGTGGCGAGGATTTACCGATTTCTTTTAGGAATGCAGGGCACCTACATCCCTTATTACCAAATTTTTAAACACCTCCACATACTGGTTAGAGGGCTGTGCCGGGTTAAACAAAGAATGATTTTTTAAACCACTGTCTATACCAATGGTCTGTGCTTTGTTATTGGCTGGATTTCTATTAATCATTCTATTTGTATTCAGAAAATATTGTTTCAAATTAATTTTACGAATATATTTGTGCACGTCAATGTAAATATTGAACTTATTCAGAGGTTTATGCTTCGCACACTTAAGCCCTGCATTCAAGATGTTAATCTCTTTTTTAGACAGGGATATATTCGCCAGATTATAAATACCAGTTTGTCCACCAATCTCCTTCTTTTTTTGGTATTTTCTTCCTGCTCGGCGGCCTCGTGTATGAGATCTGCTCTGGAAGTTTAATACGGTGGAGGACCATTTCTGCCTGGAAATGGATTGGTTACATAATCCGATTGTGGAAACCCCCATCCCGTGGGTCTCCCTCTCCAAGGCCTGCCTCCTCTCCTCCCTCTCCTTCCTCTGCCTCCCCTCCATAAAAAAGGAGGCGGGGTGGACGGATCCTCATATCTCTCCAGATGTTTATATCTATTGTACAGAGGTAGGGGCCTGGGAGTCTCAGGGGCCGGTCCCCTGTAGGATGTTTCATATCCTCCTTTCTTACCATTAGGGACCTGTTGCCACTGTGTATACCCAGCATTATTATTAGATTTTGTTTTACCCGTTTTTTTCTTATTATTAGGTCCATATGATGGAGGTGGGTTGGTATTAGGTTTCGTCTTATAGACAGCCCTCACCTCTCTGGGAGCAGAGGGGAGAGGCGTATGGAGAGCTGCATTCGCAGCTGGCCCATTTGTAGTCTGTATATTAGGAGCTTGCCATGCATAGATCTGACCAGTTCTAAAATCTTGCATGTCCCTACGAAACTTTTTTATTTTCTTTTTATGCGTGTCCCTATCAATCTTTTCCATTTTTTTCTTTATATCGATGTTAAATTTAGTCACCTGTGCTGCATCCTTATCAGGTTCTAAGACAAGCTGTAGATCGGCAATCTTTTTTTCTAATAAAGACATCTTACGTTTTTTCCAGTTGTTGGAGTTTCATGCCCACTCTATTGAAAAAATCGAACCACTCTGAGGTGGATGCCTCATCATCCAAAGCGTCTTGAGGGGTAACATCCCATCTAAGACTCCTCATTATTATCCGTTCTTTCAAATACTGGTCGAATGTACAAATGTCCCACCAAGTCCGGACCTGTTTTTCCAACAGGTTTCCTAACAAGGTGAGATTGGTATTTAAATCCTGTGAGGGCTCATCAATGAGCTCATCTGTAAAAATGCTATCTATCTTTAATTGCCTATTTTTTAGAAAAGAGATAGCATCCATGGCTAAAAATAGGTTAAAATAGAACAATAAAATTAGGAGTAGGATAAACTAAAAAACAGAAAAACCCCACTCACCCAGCGCTCAAAAGAAATAAAACTGATGGTCCTACTGCCAATAAAATTGAAAGAGGACTTAAGCTGCAGCTATAAAAACACTGAAATGGAAAAAAGGTGTATTTAAAAGGTGATTATAAGGATACACATCACCATCCTAAATAATACACTAACAGCGCTGGTATATCATAAACATATACAAATAAATATAATGACATGAATATAAAAACAAAGGTAAAAGAGTCTTTGATGTTGGTAATATCAATGTAGGAGAGTTCATGCATCCAGTCCAATAAAAACAAGGTAAGGATCCAAGGATAAAAAGATAATCGGATCATCCACACTAGTGCATCAAACTAGCAGAAAGCCTCAACCTCACCGCTGTGCACGCCTTATGGTAATAGACTTACCAGAGGCCACTTAATTGTAAGCCTGTATTGCTCTGAAAGGGGGGATGACCATATCTTCAAAACAACGGAACCATGGACACTCTCCTCACAATAATTGACAGGGCTCACTCAGCATGTACCGTTATGCATGAAAATAGATACAATTCCATTATACAATTCCAAATACCCCATGAATAATAAAATTAATGATACATCATAAAATATATAATACATCATAAAATGTTAATACAGCATGAACCCAAACAATAAATAAATTGAATATCTCCTGGATGCAAGGATGTACATTAAAAACATAAATAGATATAAGGCAGCCTATAATAAATGACATGCCCCCAATATCGTGTCCTCAACAGGGGAAATAAATATTTTAAGAAAAAGATGTCCATACACTATAAAAGATATGGATATAAATCACCGATAGCTAAAATATAAATAATCAAAGATATCCTAAAAATACGTGAGTGCAATATTTGAAGGGTCTTTTGTTTGGGATATTTTCATAAATTGGAGTTATACAGGATTACACTATGTGGCTTTTGTCGATCTATTTTCATGCATAACGGTACATGCTGAGTGAGTTCTGTCCATGATTGTGAGGAGAGTGTCCATGGTTCCGTTGTTTTGAAGACATGGTCATCCCCCCTTTGTGAGCAATACAGGCTTACAATTAAGTGGCCTCTGGTAAGTCTATTACCATAAGGCGTGCACAGCGGTGAGGTGGAGGCCATTTTGCTAGTTTGATGCACTAGTGTGGATGATCCGATTATCTTTTTATCCTTGGATCCTTACCTTGTTTTCATTGGAGTGGATGCATGAACTCTCCTACATTGATATTACCAACATCAAAGACTCTTTTACCTTTGTGTTTATATTCATGTCATTATGATATTTATTTGTATATGTTTATGATATACCAGCGCTGCTAGTGTATTATTTAGGGTGGTGATGTGTATCCTTATAATCACCTTTTAAATACACCTTTTTTCCATTTCAGTGTTTTTATAGCAGCAGCTTACGGTCCTCTTTCAATTTTATTGGCAGTAGGACCATCAGTTTTATTTCTTTTGAGCGCTGGGTGAGTGGGGTTTTTCTGTGTTTTAGTTTATCCTACTCCTAATTTTATACCCTAGAAATATTCACTTTTCTTTGCAAACTATCTCTTTTATTACAACGAACGTGATGGTGATAATAAGGGGTTGAGACCAGACCCAGCGTTGATATCCATGGTTCCGATAATCTGCGAAACACACTCCGTGATCCCCCTATTTCTATGAATCTGTTGTTCCATCATAAGAGTATAGTTTTTTCCTGTATTCTCCACTCTTCTAATAAGGGTGTACAAGAAGACAACCATTCTATAGCAATCAATTTACGAGCTACAAACAACAGTGTGCTTATAACTGTTAATGTTTCCCTTGAACCTAAATCTTCCTTTAAATATCCCAATAGACATGTCTTTGGATCCAGTTCAATATGAATATGGGCTAATCCAGTAATCGTGAATATCACCTCCCTCCAGTATGGAACTAGCTTCCATAACATATGAATTAAGTCAGCAGGGGAATGACAGCACCAAGGTCATTCCGGGTGTATCTGCTACCCGACCTAAATAATTGTATTTGGGTCCTATATGACCTACGTATAATAAACAATTGGGACAGGCATTGGGCAGCTGACAAGGAGACCGCAGTGCCTCTTCCCAATATGTTCCACTCCTCGTCTAACATAGCTCCCAAGTCTGTCTCCCACCCTTTTTTACCCAGATTTGCCAATGTATTTTGATAACTCATCATAAGTTGTCTATATAGATATGAAATAAGGCCCTTTTTCTTTTTATCCCCTGCTGAAGTAGTCATAAGCAACATAGTGTCTATGTTTACCCCATCATGATTAAACGGAGCCGGTACAGGGTCCCGCAATTGTAGATATTTAAAAAAAAAACCCTGATGGGGCAGTGTATAAGATTCTGTAAATCCTGAAAAGACTGCAATATATTTTGAGAAAACTGAGTAATATTTTGCAGCCCCTGGGAACACCAACCCCCAAACCCCTCCAATTTACAGAGTTCTATATAACGCCTATTCCCCCATACTAGTGAGTACTCTAATACTCCTCTATATTTCATTATATTTCTCATTTCCTGCCAAAATTTGTTGAAGAGTATCAATGTTGGGCTTTTTTGGAACATGCAAAACCACCCAACTCTAGCTGAGACATAAGGTTGTATCGAGAACAGTGGAGCAAAAGCAGGGCCTGTTTTGGGTCCACCCCCTTCAATGTTCCCCAGCCAGCAAAATATTGCAGCTGAGAGGCTGTAAAGTATATTCTCGGCTGGAGAACTGCTACCCCCCCCCCCCCATGTCCTCAGCACTTTGAAGTGCAGAAAGTCTAATCTTAGAAGTTCTCTCTTTCCATAGTAACCTACAAAATAATACTTCTATTTTCTTAAACCATTTAAGAGGAATCCATATGGGTGAGTTATAAAAAATATACATTAATTGGGGACCCCAAAACATTTTTATAAGATTTGCTCGGCCTACCACTGATAAGGGAAGCTTAGTCTAGGCCAGAATTTTCAATTTAAATTTATCGAGTATAGGTACTAAATTATATCGGAAATATTTTTCTACCCTAGGGTGTATCCATATTCCCAAATATTTAAAAGATGATACTATTTTAATTTGCTGGACCTCTCCGGGCACGGATACAACAGATTAATCTAGGGGAAATAAAACTGATTTATCCCAGTTACAAAACCCAAGAATGTACCAAAAGTTTGTATAAGATTCATCAGGGCAGTTAAAGATTTATCTGTATCTCCAAGAAACAGCAAAGCATCTGCATACAGAGACATTTTGTCGTTACTCGCTCCCCTGATGAAAACGCAAATCTTATTGGACCGCTGCACCGCTTCAGTCAATGGCTCGATGGCCAATGCAAACAATAATGGTGATAAGGGGCATCCTTGTCTGGTGCCCCTAGCTAACAAGAAAAATTCCGAGACAAAATTGCTCTGTTTTTTTTTTTTTTTTATTAACTTGATGGTAGCTGGTTAAAAAAAAGTCTCCTCAGATTACATATATGGTAATACAGTGTCACCACAAGATGGCCATTGTGGACACTACTGTAAAAAACGTGCCACGTCCTATTATGTATGAATAAAGGTAATTGCTATTGCATTGAGAATGGACTTTCCCGGCACCACAACATAACAAGAATGTCGTAAAAAAAATATATTTTATTTTAGAAATAAGTTAAAAGATTTTTACCATCGTAACAGACAAATATAGATACAAAAAAGACACAGTTAAAAATGAGATCACAAGTATAATACCATTGTACTGAGACAGAGGTGACCCTCAATCACCACCTACGTATACATATACAATGAAGACCTGTCGCTCATAAGAAGGTCATAATGCAAATGGTGGTAACGGGTATCCGGTGATGAGGGGACCACTAAACAGATGATTTTCTCTTTCTCTACATGTTTCGTGTTTATACACAACGCTTCTTCAGGAGAATGTTTTACAATATAATATCAAGACAAGATCTAGGAAGAACAAAGGGACAGTGCATGAGTTACATACAATATACAACCTTGGTTCTTATTCATTATACAATGTTTAGGGCATGTGCTTAAAGACACATATCCATACAGTTGTAAATCAGAAGATATAATCGAGAATATATAAAAGATTCTTACCAGTACGCAGTATATAAATACTAATGATGACAAGTCCCGATGTGGGACTAATTTGAAAAGTTTGGGCTACAATGGAGGGCAGCTGGATGCTCAGGCTAAATACAGGTAGAGGTGGGAAGATATTTAAGAAGCAAATTTTTTCTCATTCTTTAAACCTATAAGCATAAAGTATATATAATCATAGGATTGCTCATGGCAAAGCCATATAACATATACAATAGAAATAATGTACCTGTTTTTTAGATATCAATAGGGGGGGGGGGAGGAAATTGGGTAAGTAAACAGATACTTTTACCCCTAAGTACATTTTGGGGAGTAAGACATACAGTGCCCTGCGAAAGTATTCGGCCCCCTTGAACTTTGCGACCTTTTGCCACTTTTCAGGCTTCAAACATAAAGATATATAAAACTGTAATTTTTTGTGAAGAATCAACAAGTGGGACACAATCATGAACGAAATTTATTGGATATTTCAAACTTTAACAAATAAAAAGATGAAAAATTGGGCGTGCAAAATTATTCAGCCCTCTTAAGTTAATACTTTGTAGCGCCACCTTTTGCTGCGATTAGAGCTGTAAGTCGCTTGGGGTATGTCTCTATCAGTTTTGCAAATCCAGAGACTGAAATTTTTGCCCATTCCTCCTTGCAAAACAGCTCGAGCTCCGTGAGGTTGGATGGAGAGCATTTGTGAACAGCAGTTTTCAGTTCTTTCCACAGATTCTCAATTGGATTCAGGTCTGGACTTTGACTTGGCCATTCTAACACCTGGATATGTTTATTTGTGAACCATTCCATTGTAGATTTTGTCTTGTTGGAAGACAAATCTCCGTCAGGTCTTTTGCAGACTCCACCAGGTTTTCTTCCAGAATGGTCCTGTATTTGGCTCCATCCATCTTCCCATCAATTTTAACCATCTGTCCTGTCCCTGCTGAAGAAAAGCAGGCCCAAACCATGATGCTGTCACCACCATGTTTGACAGTGGGGATCGTGTGTTCAGGGTGCTGAGTTGTGTTGCTTTTACGCCAAACATAATGTTTTGCATTGTTGCCAAAAAGTATGATTTAGGTTTCATCTGACCAGAGCACATTCTTCCACATGTTTGGTGTGTCTCCCAGGTGGCTTGTGGCAAACTTTAAACGACACTTTTTATGGATATCTTTAGGAAATGGCTTTCTTCTTGCCACTCTTCCATAAAGGCCAGATTTGTGCAGTATACGACTGATTGTTGTCCTATGGACAGAGTCTCCCACCTCAGCTGTAGATATCTGCAGTTCATCCAGAGTGATCATGGGCCTCTTGGCTGCATCTCTGATCAGTCTTCTCCTTGTATGAACTGAAAGTTTAGAGGAACGGCCAGGTCTTCGTAGATTTGCAGTGGTCTGATACGCCTTCCATTTCAATATTATCGCTTGCACAGTGCTCCTTGGGATGGTTAAAGCTTGGGAAATCTTTTTTTATCCAAATCTGGCTTTAAACTTCTCCACAACAGTATCTCGGACCTGCCTGGTGTGTTCCTTGTTCTTCATGATGCTCTCTGCGTTTTAGACGGACCTCTGAGACTATTACAGTGCAGGTGCATTTATACGGAGACTTGATTACACACAGGTGGATTCTATTTATCATCATTAGTCATTTAGGTCAACATTGGATCATTCAGAGATCCTCACTGAACTTCTGGAGAGAGAGAATTTGCTGCACTGAAAGAAAAGGGGCTGAATAATTTTGCACGCCCAATTTTTCAGTTTTTTATTTGTTAACAAAGTTTGAAATATCCAATAAATTTTGTTCCACTTCATGATTGTGTCCCACTTGTTGTTGATTCTTCACAAAAAATTACAGTTGTATATCTTTATGTTTTGAAGCCTGAAATGTGGCAAAAGGTCGCAAAGTTCAAGGGGGCCAAATACTTTCGCAAGGCACTGTAGATAGTCGTGCGGCGGTCGGCAAGGGGTTAATAAATACACCTGGGGTGCAATATCAATTATCTTATTTTGATAAATGGGAGGGGGAATTATCTCGTCCCTTTTTCTCGGAACAGCGACAGCGTATGATTAACCTAAATATCAAGAGACAAATTTTAAAATATTGACAAGGTGGTATTATACTCCATATAAGCTACATAAAATTTCGATTAATAACTCTGACTGATGCTGGCGATGTTCCGAGGAAGAAGGCACGTTACTTCATATCTTTTGGTCCTGCCCTAAATTGACAGGTTTTTGGATAATAGTCAGAGAGATTATGCAAAAGTTTACAGAAGAGGAGATTCTAGAAGATTTTTTTCTATTGCAATTAAACAATATACCAGTGAAAAGATATAGAAAATCGGTGTTGTGCCATCTTGCGAATGCGGCCAGATCTTGCATCCCCCTTAATTGGAAAAAAACAAACACCTCCAACAATAGCTTGTTGGTTACGGAAAGTAGAGGAAATAAACAAAATGGAGGATTTGGTACTGACAGCCCAACACAAAAGGGAGAAGTATACAGAGACGTGGGGTGCATGGAACTTATTCACTCTCTCAAGTGAAGGAATGGCACTCCTAGAGATGTGAGGCACAGTTAGGAAATCTTGTGAAGGTAAAATGGACTCTTGAGTTATTGGTGGGATAGACCGACAGGAAAAAGGAAATACCCTTCTCCCTCCTTCCCCTCTTTTTTTTTTTTTTTGGGTTGTTTCTTTTGGGGTTGTCTTTGCATATTAAAGTAGAAAAAAAGATAGGGTGGGAAGAGGCTGTGCTATTGTCAGTTATACTATGAAGAGGAGATTATTGCGAGATAACAGGAATCGATGGATTTAGTTGTAAGTAAAGATGAGAAAAAGGTAACGATTGATAGATACCTGTGTTCAATTTGTTGACATAAATTTTTTTTACTTTTATTAACTCGCATGATCAAACTGTTTGTTTTCCTTTTATTATTTATTATTGTACAGCAATACTTTAAACCCTTAATAAATTATAAGTGAAAAAAAATAAAGTGTGTGTCTAGACAAATCCTATTCTAGATTTGGATGGAGTGAGGGAGGACTAGAACCCCTGTCAGGTTTTTACTGCTATCTGGGGCTCCATTAGAGAGATTTCCCCTCACTTCCTGTCCTGGTGACATTTTATCAGACAGGAAATGAAGGAAAATCTACACCAGGGACACAGACCGAAATAAAGATCTGACGGGTTCTTCCCTTATTCTACTAAAGATTTTTATTTCTGTCTGTGTTGCTGTTGGAGAGTTTCCCTCACTTCCTGTCTGGTAGAATGTTGTCACCAGGACAGAAAGTGAGGGGAAATGTCTAATGGGGCCCCAGATAGCAGAAAAATGCCTGTAAGTAAACCTCCCCCACTCCATCCAAAGCTGAATTTTTTTTTTCCTATAGATAGACTGATGGTGCAGACCCCAGAGCCGTCATCCTGATCCTGGCTACACTCAGTAGTGTGTCACTGACACAGAACAAGCATGCAGCCAGTGAAGACTGAAGAATCTGCCCTCCTGCATGCTTGTTCCTGGTCAGTGACACACTAGGTGGTGAAGGGAGGATTAGGATGAAGATGACGGCCCCGGAACCTGCAGCTTTATACATAAATCAGTCATGTTTCCTGTCCACTACTTCCTCCTATTGGATGAGTATTGCACCAATCAGATAATCCCCCTTGTGATGTCTCTGGGCTGATCTCTCATTTCTCATTACCCCCACATATCTTTATACAACCTCCGTATACCCCTACACCTACCCCAGCATGGAGGGGCTCGGTGAAGGTGTGGAGGTGTCGGATCGGGTCACACAGATCATAAAAGGTCAGTGGTGTCCTTTATGTATGAGGGCAGGGTGTGGACATTGGGAGCAAGGAATGAATCCACATATTGACTGGCACTGTCGGTCAAAGACCCAATGCCTGATACAATTGGTCTATCTGGATGGGGAGGAAAGATCTTTGTGGGTCTTGGGAAGGGTGTAAAAGGTAGGGGTATGGGGGAATTTGGTATTGAGAAACTCATATGTTTCTTTATTGATAATGCCTTGCCACCATGCCTCGGTAATAAGACTGTAATATTCTTCGATAAAACCCTGAACATCCCGTAGGTAAATGGGTTGATACCAGATGCGGTTATTAAGAACATTGAGAAACATAGTTTGGTATAGTATGTGAGTCCTCAATACAATGTTGCCCCCCTTGTCCCCCTTATCAGAGGCCTTGATAATGATGTCAGATCGTTCGGTAAGTTAATTTTCCAATTGTAAATCACGTTGGTTTTTGTCAAAATAAACTTAAAGGTAAGGTTCCTGGCAAACATATATAGGTCTTTGATGGTTTTCATCACATCAAGTGTGTCATAGGGACAAAAACCCAGATCTAAATGTAGGACTGAAGTCTCCTCCCCAGTGAGTGAATAGGGAGTGAGGTTGATGATATTTAAACAGGTGGGGTCATGTGAGTGGGAATAGGGAGTGCTTGTGGAGCTTTTAGGACATAAGTGTCTAGGTTGCTCTGTAGTTTTTTGTGTTCCAATTTTGATAAGTCTAAAAAAAGTTGTCAAGAGATGTAGACGGAGTTTTAGATGATGTGGAAATACTGTTAAGAACTTTGGGAATGACACTGTGTAGTGGGGGGCGGGGGACAAGTTCACTAAGTTATAATGATGGAGAAAAAAATCTTTTTTTGTAAAAAATATACAAATAGATTTTATTGAAAAAATACAAGGACAATACTTCTAAAACATATAAAAGCAACAAGAAAGCACTTGATTATGTCTGCTCAACATGTTTCACCATCTTCAAATGGCTTCTTCAGGAGTCTGATGAACATCATTCACAAGTGAACATTCTACATACAAAGAAATATTATGAAAGTATCAAGGAAGCATACATATGTGATTATATTATGTTATAAGAAACAATTACTAGATATACGTCATGGTACAATTCATAAAATTTGCAACCAACAAAAAAAGAGAAAGAGGTGTACCTCAAAAAAGACTTGGACCCATAAATGTTGAAGGAGGCTGTAGGTGGATTTAGCCCCCAAGTGGGAGGAGAGGCGGAGTCACCCGCTAAGCATGCGTCACACCATAGAGGAGACATGAGCCAAGCCACAGAGATATGAGGAAATTTTTGAATTTATTTCCCTGAAGACTTCAATGTTACATAGTAGGTCTATTATTAATAAATTCAATTTTAATTGTAATTACCCCTCAATTTTAAACTGTGGATTTAAAGGATCAGGAAACTGCCCAAGGAGCTTGCAGGAGATATCTAAACTTTTAACTCTCCTCAAACTTGCCCTGGAAACCAGCTCAAGAAATCCAGCTGAAAATTCCAAACGAAATTGAATAAAGAAAACACGTTGATGGTGTTTACTGAATAAATCATAAGGTTATATCATAAAATACAAATAGTACCCTATTTACCGTATATTAGGTTTGATGAGATGAACCGGGTATATGACATATACCATGAACAGGTTAAAAATAAACTTCTAGATGCAAAGGTGCCGGACTTCAAATCAGGAGATCTACAAAAAGATATATATTATCAAGAAACTATCTATATCTTGATTTTCAGGAAAGAAAATCAAAGGATTTTCATTCAAAGTTATTCTCATATCTATTGTCATTGCACTTTAAAAAAAACACCTGTTATAAATCATTCTTTACCTTATTGCTGGTTTGGTTAATAGACCAAGTTCATATGGTGTGGGTAAGATGGGATATAGATATCCAATAGAAAGTAATACTTCCGGAATCACCAGATCCCAGTAAGTAAAGCCTGCAAGTAAATAGATATTCTCAGTAGGCTCATTCCAATTTAAATGCTAGAGAATAAAGGGGGCCAGCCAAACAAGCTGATCGATGTATAAAAAAATCAAAAAAGATATACCAAGTCCTCCATTACCTTTCTACAGGCTCCTTCCTCTCTCGCCAACAGTCCAGACAGACTGTGGGTAAACATGCTGGTATTTATGTGTCTCCTCCACTCCGGCGGCGTCTGGCGTCACCACCAGAGTGAGAGCAAAGTGCTATCAGCTGTCCCGGATGAACCCTCCAAACGACGGATGCCGCGATTGGACGGCGGCGTCACATGATCGACTTATACCCGGAAGTGGATAAAGTAAAACCTCCGGTGTAGCGGTTTCCATATTTCTTAAGGGCAAAAAAGGACATTGTGCAAGAATATAAGAATATTTATAGGCAATAGATGGAAAGTAGATACTGCCCTATATATAGGCTAAATATACTCAAAGAAGAAGGCAATGAAGGTCCCCAATTATTTTGTTGAATAATGAAAAGAAGGAAATGACAGAAACCCGAGATGAGTAATACGGGAACTGTAATTAATAAGATTACTCTGCTGATAATTAACGATTATTAGGAAAAATATATTGAATTAAATAATTAATTAAAATCAAGCACATTAAAATATATATAAGGTATCGCTCCAAAATCAGTTAAAAGAGATTGCCTATATGATTTAAACTTTTTTATTTAATGTTTAATCAGGCAGTTCCAGTATAAATGTACTTAGAACTAGCTGAAATTAATAATGGGATCACATCAATGGGCAGCCAATAGGAAACCGGTGACCTCCGCTCCAATCAAGGACAAAGATTGAGAAAACGGAGGGCACCGTGGGTGCTCATATGGGGTCACAATTGCAGCAGGAAACCCCAATGTCTCCAACCACTTGATGGGGGCCACAAAAAAGAGAGACATGCCTACCCCCAACATGGGTCAATTCCAAAATTTCAATTGAAGACATTCTGTTCAGTTACAACAGGCAATACAAAACGTGCCAGATACAGAAAAACAAAAAAAATATATACAAAATAGGGGGGGGGGGGAGGAAAAGTTCTCACATAAGTTTGTGAAAAATAGAGACACAAACTTTTTAGTAAGTATTATTGTACCCCTAACCAAGAAAGGGTTTAAAGCTTATAGTATCATTAATTCCCGGGTAGAGTGTGGCAGACAAATTAAAAATCCCCTTTGTTTCTCACTGTAGCAAGTTTTTGTCTACGCTTCCACCTCCCTCATTGAGTGGAATGTGCTGCAGAGCAAAAAACTTCATCATCCTGTCGTCAAATTCATGGTATAAACCCATGTGGCGACTTATTGGACTTTAAAACTTTCTACTCTGGACCAACTTGACGTGGTCTCTAATGCGATTGAAAAAAGGTCTCTTAGTCTTTCCAATGTAAAAGGCCTGACAGGCACAGTACATAATGTACACAACCCCTACTGTCTGACAATTTGCGTAGAAGGTTGGTTTATAGATATTCCCATTTGGGAGAGTTATTTCACTGGCATTTGACAAGTACCTACAGAAATTACACCTTTTGCAGGGGTAAGTACCCGTCAAATGTCCTCATGGTTTTTTTGAGGAAGGGACATAATGGCTGTGAACCAATTGATCCTTCAGAGATCTAGATCTCCTGAAGGTAATTTGTGGACGATTACCTATATGCTTGGCTACCTTGTCATCGGCTTCAAGGAGGTACCAGAATTTACTAAGGATTGACCGTACTTGACTATGTTGGCCAGAATAGCGCGTAATTAGGCGCACATTTCCAAGTTCCCTTTTCTTCTTGTTTCCATAAATTAGAGCATTTCTATCTAAATCCTTAGCTCTATGATAGGACTTCTGTAAACATGACTTGCTGTAGCCTCTAGATAATAAGCGATTTTGTAGACCCTTTGCCTCTATCTCAAAATCTTCCAACCTGGTGCAATTGCGCCTTAGACGGAGATATTGGCTAAAGGGTATACTTGATATTAGAGGCATGGGATGGGAACTATCTGCATTTAAAATAGTATTCCCAGCTGTGGTTTTGCGAAACAAGGTGGAACCTATGGTGCCATCTTTGTCAATGTAGATCCTTATATCCAGAAAATCTAAACTCGTCTGGCTATACATGGTAGTAAATTTCAAATTGAAATCGTTCACCTTGAGGATGTTGAAGAACTCCAATAGGGAAGTCAATGAGCTGGTCCAAATCATAAAGATATCATCAATGAACCTTCTCCAGAGGAGGACACCAGAGAGGTAGTCCCCGAGATCCTCCCTGGAGAAGAGATCACGCTCCCACCCCCCCCAGGTGCAGGTTGGCGTAGGAAGGGGCACATTTAGTCCCCATGGCCACGCCCTGCACCTGGAGTTAGTGGGAGCCCTTGAGTACAAAAACATTGTTAGTCAAGATAAAACGCAAAAGAGATGCGATGAAAGCGTTGTACTTCTCAGAGGAGTTCCCCCTTTCCAAAAGGAAGCCCTCTACAACTCTGATCCCACAATGATGTGGGATGGAGTTGTAGAGGGCTTCAACATCAATGCCCACCAACCAAGCTCCTTCAGGAACGAGGACCCCATCAATGGCCTTGATGAGATCACTTGTATCCCGAATGTTGGAAGGTAGGGCCGTCACATGAGGACGCAGATAGTCATCTACCAGTTGACTGGCCGGTTCGGTAAGACTACCGTTACCAGAGACTATGGGCCGTCCTGGGGGTCTTGACAGATTTTTATGGACCTTAGGTAGAGCATACATTGTGGGAGTCTTTGGATCTCTCACATTCAAAAACTCCCAAGTTTTTTTGTCTATCAATGCTTTAGAATAGGCCTCAAAAATCAATTGTCTATATTTGGCAATCAGTCTAGTCAAATAAGATTCCGAAACTTTTCGGTACCAATCCCTATTACTTAGGATATCTATGACCATACCTTCGTAGCTTGTGGTGTCCATTACAACCACAGTTCCCCCCTTGTCCGATGGTTTTATCGTCAAGGAAGGATCATTTTGTAGTGATTCAATTGCCAGTATTTGTGCCTGATTTAGATTAGACGTGGATAAATTTTTCCACTTAGTCTGTTGCATTTCTCTTACTACCTGTTAGGTAAAGGCCCAGATGTTGGGGTTGGCCTGTAGAAAAGGAAAAGCTTGAGACTTTGGTTTGTAAAAAAGTGGGGGTGGAAAAAGCGGTTCCATCGAGTGATTCTCACCAAATGACAAGGATGAAGGATCACTGTCAGAGAAGGGCCATCCCGAAGATCCCCCTTCCTCCCAAAGTTCCATTAAATCATTTAGGGCTTGCATTTCTGCTAACGAAAATTCCTGTCCCTGCAATGGCCGAGAAGAAAGATCGCTAACTGCATCCGGAGAATTACTATTTTTTATCATACATCACCTTGAACATGAGTCTGCGGGCAAACAAGTGGATATCCTTAATTCAAAATTATTAATTTTCTGAGTGGGACAAAAGGTAAGACTAAGAGACAAAACTTGTAGCTGATCATCATCTAAATTTTGGGATTACAAATTAATCACTTGTAAGGTCTCTGAATCAGGGTTAATTGAATTAACAGATGATTGCTAACTTTGTTGGCTCTTTGGAGTCTGGAAGATAGTTGCCGTGCGAACATCACTATTAACAACCGTATTGTGACTCCCCTTTGATGTGTTGATAGTGAGATTGGAATTTAAAGAAGAAGAGGTGCTCTCAGAACCCAAATCACCAAAATTTGCTAAAGTTTGAGAAGTAGAGTGAGAATTTGGGGAAAGTGTCGAGTGACGCTCAGTGGGAAATAGAGGAGTGCGTTTGGAAGATACATTTGAAGGTCTCCTTTCTTCCTTTTTCCGTTTTTGTGATCCATTAATTTTCGTGCGATGTTGTGTGTTCACCTGTGAAGAGGAAGTGGACGATAAAGAAGAGACATCAGAATCACTGACATCATTATTGTGAGATGGAGGGTGAGAAGAACTCTGATACTGGTTCCTAATACGTTTGTTTCCTCTCTCCCTTGACCAGTGATAAGCTTCATTTTGTTCATATGCTTGCTTATCTCTAGCAAACTTATTTTCTTTAATTCTAAGCAGATTTCCTACAAAGGATTCAGGTTGTTTCTGCATTTTTGTTTCTCTCTGAGAGAAGGAAGGATCAGTTAGCAAAGAGGGGTTAGACAAATAAATTAGTCCCAGATGATATGTGACATATTATTGCCATCATCCCATATATCGAAGTAAAGTATAACACAAAATGTGTTGTTCTCCTCTTGGGGGAGGGATTTTAAAGGCAATAGAAAAAACAACTACATAACAATATATAAATTTTTTTTGTAAATTTATTGAATACACTTCTGATAAAATGACAAGGAAGTCAAAATGGAAACAATGGAAACAATTTCATACATCCTAGTTCTGATCACATGGCCAATAAAGGAAGAGACCAAAGTCGGTCATGGGTAAACAGGACCTGAAAATACTATACAATGAAGCATTAGAAAGAAAAGAGAGGAATGGGGGAAACACCCCTAGGGAAGGGAGACTGTTGAATCCAACGCGTTTCGAAAGAGTGAATGAACTTTTAGGTTCCAATCTTCATCAGGGATAAATGCAGATTCGTGATCCCTTATTCCTGAAAAAACATAACAAACACACAAAAAAAAGAGAAAAAAGAAATATCAATGTGTTGCATCACCTGCCTCATAAGCAACAGCTAAGAACATAAGCACTTCAATCACTGACACATGAGCCAATACCCACCAAGTCCTTCTGTTCTAGAGCATGTTATATAAGTCTTCAAAGGTTCAAAAAATCTTAAAAAATGGCTGATGGTGAGACACGGAGAAGGGGAGAAGCCAAAAGGCTAGTCCCACTCCCCAACATGGTAGAGATGTCTGCCCGTCCAGTAGGGTCAAGGGGTGAAGATCTATAGGGACCCCCTAAGATGTGGTGCCTTAAAGAAAGAAATAACATACGTGTATAATTTTTGGTAAATATATATATAATATATATATATATATATATAGCCACAAAAGCCACAGATAATACATAGGTGGGGCGGGAAAAAAGCAAACAAATGAATATTGCCCAAACTTCCAGCCATGGTGCCTGCAAAACAGTTGGAACCCCAAATCAAAACCAGAACAGTATTTTCAAGAAGATGTAGATTTACTCACAAGAGAAAGAATCCCCTTCCTTATGATGGTGCATTGGGTCCAAGATGAGAGCAGGCTTGCTTGTAAATCAAAATACCAAAAGAGTATTGCCAACCAGCTCAAAAATGCTGACTCATGTGCTGTAGTCTGCATACACAGATTCCCCGTACCACCTCCTACTGCAAAGGAGAGCGGGGGGTAATGGCGCCGGTGATGACCCTTGGCATCCTCTGTATATACCCATGCGCGGCAGGAAGCCGCGTCATGGGTACCTCCCGCTGGTCGGCGCGACCCGGAAGTCGTCGCCTCACAGCTACCAGGGCGGAAGCGTCACGTACGGCGCTCCGGGAATGACGCCAGGGATCAGCCATCTCCGTCCCGGTTGGGAAGAAAAACACAAAAAGGACTAAAAACCACCAACACAGGAATTCAAGTGCAAAGCAAGCAGAGATATAGAACCTCAAGCATGCACATGCACATTGCTCAATGCCCACCACAAACACAAAAGTGTATGTGTGCAGGCTTACCTGTGCCGGACTGGAGGAGCAGAGATGACCACCAAAAATGGAAGGGGGGAGGAAATCTTCTCCAGTAGACCATCAACTTAAAATTTTGTATGTACTAAACAACAGAAAAAAAGACTATAATTCACAGCCTAGTCCCAATGTAGAAAATACTCATTAGGATCTTTCATAACCATAAGGGTAAATAGATACGGCTGTATAATTGATCAATGAAGAAGGGGGGTAGGATATGGCCAGTGCTGCAAGTGTCAGTGATTACAAAAAAAAGCCTTCTTAGTTGATGACGCTGAAGCTAGTAGGCAGGATACCGCAGCACGTTGTCAAAAATTGTGGTTGTTGGGGTTGGTGCGGACCTAGGATAAAATACCTGTGTCTGTGTATACACCTAAGTGTATTCAGTAAGTATTGTATTCACCGTCTAAACCAAAATAGCATACATGGGAAAAGTGTTCTGCATAGGTCGCAGAAAAAAGTTGGTTATATGGAGGGTGAATGATGCACAAGGTAAAACATAAATGATGTGATAATAGGTCAATTTATTATGATAATTTTGTGTGAAATGCACACTGTGCAGTACAAGTCATGATGTTTCAACGATAAACAGAAAACAAGACGGACAACATGTAACAAAAATTCAAAAACCGGCCGGTACAAAAAATGACTTATCTGGGTGAAAAATAGGGGATGTGGGAAGTTCACATGGAGTATCTCAATCTTGAGCTTGTTCCTCTCACATAATTGTGTATGGCCTGATAAGTTCCTTGTGGAAGCTCGGGTGCGACGGGTGGAGCGATATCACTCAATGTATGGTGCAGAGGGGCTGATCCGGTAAGACGGGGGTTAATTGGAGAGGAGTTTGATCCGGATGGAGGATATGCTGGAGGGATAGTTAATCCTTTTGCATATTCCTCTGCATTGCCTACCAGTGCTGGGCTGTATAGCGGTTGGGTGTCCTGGTATGTGGGGAATGCCTAGATGGTGTAAGGTACAATGGTCCTGCTGACAGTGTAGCTTATACTCAGTGTATGTACCTGTAAGTTCTGGCTGTGTCTTCGCCCCGCAAAAAGTACCTGTCCTGTCAGATGTCCTGTGCTGTCGGATGTCTGGCACAAAGCTACGCCACGCCCAGCGAAACTAGTTGACGTCATCAACCCGGCTGTACACACACTACACTCCTGTAGTGGATGGCGGATGCGAGGGAAAGGAGCGCACGGTTCTCACAGACTGAGACAGCTGAGTCAGGAGGACACCGACCGTAAGAAAGGGAAGGAGAGCGGCAGACAGCAGCAGCTCAGCAAGCAGACAAGCACAGGACATCCGAGAACGTAGGGACGTAAATAGGCATAGTTACATAGTTAGTGAGGCTGAAAAAAGACACAAGTCCATCCAGTTCAACCTATTATGTGTGTGTGTGTTTGCTTTTAACCGTACATTGTATACCCCTGTATGTTGTGGTCTTTAAGGTGTCCATCCAATAGTTTTTTGAAACTATCAATGCTCCCCGCTGATACGACTGCTTGCGGAAGAGAATTCCACATCCTTACCGCTCTTACAGTGAACCCCTTACGCACTTTAAGGTTAAACCGCCTTTCCTCAAGTTTTAGTGAGTGGCCACGTGTCTTATTGTATCTCCTTTCTCTGAATAGTTTGTTCCTTATGCTAGGGTCGCCAGTACAGTATTTGTACATTGATATCATATCCCCCCTCAATCGTCTCTTCTCCAGAGAGAATAAGTTCAGTGCTTGTAGTCTTTCCTCATAGCTGATGTCCTCCATTCCCCTAATTATTTTTGTTGCCCTTCTCTGGACTTTCTCCAGTTCCAGCACATCCTTCCTGAGGACCGGTGCCCAGAACTGGACAGCATACTCCAGATGTGGCCGGACCAGAGTCTTGTAGAGTGGAAGAATAATCTCTTTATTTCTGGAGTGAATCCCCTTTTTTATACAACCCAGTATTCTGTTGGCTTTGCTTGCAGCAGCTTGGCATTGCATGCCACTTCCAAGCCTGTTGTCTACCAGTACCCCCAGGTCCCTTTCCATCCTAGACTCACCCAGAGGTTCCCCCCCTAGTGAGTAGCTTGCTTTCTGGTTTCTGGCCCCCAAGTGCATTACTTTACATTTTTCTACATTAAATCTCATCTGCCATGTAGTTGCCCACCCCGTTATTTTGTTCAGGTCTGCTTGCAAGATTTCCACATCCTGCATAGAAGATATTGGCATGCCTAATTTAGTATCATCTGCAAATACTGAGATTGTACTAGATATCCCCTCCTCTAGATCATTTATGAATAAATTAAACAGGATTGGTCCCAGGACAGAACCCTGGGGGACCCCACTTTCCACACCCGCCCAATCAGAGTACTCCCCATTAATCACCACCCTCTGGACTCTCCCCTGGAGCCAGTTCTCTATCCAGGTACTCACCTTAAAGTCCAGATACACCACATCCACAGGCTTACCTTTATCTAAGTGGCAGCTCACTTCATCGTAGAAGGTTAATAGATTGGTTTGGCACAAACGATTTTTCATGAATCCATGCTGATTACTACTTATAATACCGGTTTCATTACTAAAGTCTTGTATGTGGTCCCTTATCATCCCCTCCAAAATTTTGCAGACTACTGATGTTAGGCTGACCGGCCTATAGTTACCCGGGATATATCTCGGCCCCTTTTTAAATATTGGTACCACGTTGGCTTTTTTCCAATCAGCTGGCACCATACCTGTCTGTAAACTATCCTTAAAGATCAAGAATAATGGTCTGGCAATCACCTGGCTGAGCTCATTAAGAACCCTCGGGTGCAAGCCATCCGGTCCCGGGGATTTATTTATGTTAAGTTTCTCTAGTTTAGCTCTAAGTCTATCCTCTGTTAGCCATGGCGGCACTTCCTGAGGTGTATTATTTAGTTCGGCCTTACAAGCGGGGTTCGTGTAGCCCCCCGATTCCTTTGTGAAGACTGAAGAAAAGAAATTATTTAACACTTCCGCCTTTTCTCTGTCTTCAGTGGCCATTTTTCCTTTATCATCTTTTATGGGGCCAATGTGTTCTGGCCTCGCTTTCTTACTGTTTATATACTTAAAGAACTTCTTGGGGTTCTTTTTACTCTCCTCCGCTATATGTCTCTCGTGTTCTATTTTAGCCGCCCTGATTTCATCTTTACATTTCTTATTACACTCTTTGTAGTGCTTAAATGCTGCCAATGACCCCTCAGTCTTGTATTTTTTGAAGGCCTTTTCTTTAGCTCTAATATACATTTTTATGTTGGAGTTTAGCCACCCAGGGTTTAGTTTTGCTCTTTTAAATGTATTTCCCTGTGGAATGCACTGGCCCACCCCCTTGTTAAGTATGCTCTTGAAGCACTCCCATTTTTTCTCTGTGTTCTTTGTTCCCAGGGTTCTATCCCATTTGATATTTTCTAGCAGCGAGCGCAGTTTAGGGAAATTGGCTCTTTTGAAATTCAGTGTCCTTATATTACCCTTGTGTTTCCTATTACTGTAATTAATACTGAAACCAATTGACCTATGGTCACTGTTCCCTAAGTTGGCCCGTATTTCTATATCCGTGAGCAGGTCTGTATTGTTGGTAATCAGTAGGTCAAGTACCGCATTGTTTCTTGTCGGTGCATTCACCATCTGACCCATGAAATTGTCCTGCAAAACATTTAGGAACTGCCGAGCCTTGGCTGTATGCGCGGTTCCTTCTGCCCAGTCTATATCAGGATAATTAAAGTCCCCCATTATAATGACATTTCCCATCCTTGCTGCCAATCCTATCTGTAACATGAGGTCCACCTCACCCTCCTCCCTCTGGTTTGGGGGCCTATAGCATACGCCCAATATTACCTTCCCTACCGTGCCTTTCCTTTGAAGCTCTACCCATAGGGATTCTGCCTCGTCCATAGCTCCATTATTAATATCATCCCTCATATTTACCTGTATAATATACAAACATACCCCTCCCCCTTTTTTACCCTCTCTATCTCTGCGATAAAGGGAATACCCCTGAATGGTCGCCATCCAGTCATGAGAGCTGTCAAACCAAGTCTCAGTTATCCCCACAAAATCTAAGTCCTCCTCAAACATCAGCAGCTCCAGCTCTCCCATCTTGTTGGCCAGGCTTCTGGCATTGGTATACAAGCCTCGTAATTTTGATGTTTTTAGGCTGCTCTCTTGATTTTTCCCCGTACCCACCCTGGGTATAGGAGCTCCGAACACCCTACCGCTAATGCCCCCATTTCTGCCCTCTGAAACTTGCTTTCCACTGGCTAATTCTACATCTGTACCCTCCCCCCCATTCCCTAGTTTAAAAGCCCCTCTAACTTTTTGGCCATCCTCGCACCCAGTACGGCTGCACCCACCCCATTTAGGTGCAATCCGTCCCTACCAAAGAGCCGGTGACCGACTGAGAAGTCGGCCCAGTTCTCCAGGAACCCGAAACCCTCCTTACTACACCAGCTCCTCAGCCACTCGTTAACTTCCCTAATCTCCCGCTGCCTCTCTGGTGTGGCTCGAGGTACAGGTAGTATCTAGTATCTATTACTGTGCTGATGCCCTCTGAGATACTTCCATTCCCGGTGATGATAGGCCTCCCTGGTGGGTCGTTCAGGCTTTTATGAACCTTTGGGAGCGCATACATCGTAGGTAACCTAGGATGTCGGGTGCGTGCATAGTCCCAAATTTCTTTGGTGATGGTACCTGTTACACCAGCTTCGTCCAAAAGGCGATAAAATTCTTGATTGGACTTACCTACCAGGGAGGCGGGCACCTGACGGTACCATCTCGGGTCTTTGAGGATTCTCAAGCACATAGAGACATAGTTGTCATTGTCCATCAGGACAATATTGCCCCCCTTGTCGGAGGGCTTGATGGTAATATTGATATTGTCCTGAAGAGCCTTAAGAGCCATCTGTAAATTAGGGTTCAAGTTGGCATGGGACTTGTTGTCACTTAGGGTCTGCAAGTCTTTAGTAACTCGTTTGACAAACAATGAGAGCGGGATTGGAATCAAACAAGGGAAATTTGGATGAACCTCTACGGTGGTTGGATAGAGAGGGGCCAGAAGAGGGCACCTCCATGGGGCCCGTGGCCTCCTCCTCATCTCAATCCTCAAACCCACTCTCCCAGAGCAAAAAGTTCAAATCCTTGAGAGCCCTAAAATCCGCAGCTGTGAGCCCTGATTGAATGGTAGGTTCTTGGTTTTCGGCCTTGTTGAACATACATTTGAAAAGAAGACGTCTAGCAAAAAGATGAATATCTTTAATCAGTTCGAATTTGTCCACCGATCTGGTTGGACAAAATGATAAGCCTAACGATAACACCTCTCTTTCCTCAGCTGTAAGGGCATGGGATGAGAGGTTGATGATATTCAATCCTGGATCACATTCAGGCTCAGATTGGAATTCGATCTGAGCATATATGGTTCTATCCCCTTCTGACCATTGCTTTTGGCCAGGGAACCCTTGCCTAAAAAAGGCCCATCAGTGGTTTTTGGTTTTGCTCCAGGATCTCTACTATTTTGCTGGCTCGGTCTCATAGTCCTTTGCCCCGTACTACTGATGTCATTTTTATCATTAGCTTTAGTTCTAGTATCAGATTGGCCCCCAGATGGATTAGCCCCCTTAGGCGGTTTTTTGCAATGTTGGACATTGCCTTCGCTTACACCTTGTTCCTGGCGCTTGAAGGGATTTCCCTTCCGCTTACCTGGCCGGTGATCTATTGAGGAGTGTGTAGAGGAGGAGGAGTACGATTGTGAATCCGAGGAGTAATCCACCTCATTGTGATGAGTTGGTTTCCCCGAATTTGTAAATCTTTTTTTCGGAAATTTCTTACCATTATGCCATTTGTAGGCCTTGCCTTCCCCAAAGGCATTTTTGTCCCTCCAAATTTTTTTATCCTTTTTAAGAAGGACCGTTTTACCATACTTTCCAGATGTTTTTTTTAAATTGGTTTCGTAATTGGTATATTCTTTATGATTTTTAAGAGGGGCAAGTTGCAAGTAGATTTTTTTAACTTCCTCATTGATTTTAGTAATTTGGGTTTGATACTCCCCCTGTAATAGTTTCATCAGATTGATGGAACATTTGTTCAACTCACTCTCCCAATCTTTCTTTAAAGCTGGAGATATTTGGTCTAAGATAGGAAAAATTTTAATTCTAAGACCCATAGGGTTTATGTTATCCGTTATATATTTGTCAAAAAAATTGACATGTAGATGAAGGGCAGTCTTTTTCTCTTAGTTTTTTGTTAAATTTGAGAATAGGCAAAATAGATCAGTTTCAGCCTGTTCCTTTTGATTAAAGTCCTCTTGTATGCTCAACACAAGTGCATCCCAACTGTCACCTAACAAATCCCCCATGATGAAAAAAAAAAAGTGTGGGGGGGGGGGGGGGAAGGAAGGGGGAGAAGAGAAAAGGGAAGGAAAAAACCTTAATGTACCATTGAACAATAATAAATATAAGAGTCTTCAAAAGGGAAGTCCCTCTCCACCCAAAAAAAAGGGGGGAATAAGAAGAGGGAAGTCCTCAACGAGATCAAACAGCTATTCCCAAAGTGGTCTCAGCCAAATAGGAATACAATTATGGCAATAATAAACATATATTTCATACACTAGTGGGTGGGGAGTAAGAACAACCCCACCCAAACAAAAAAGAAAAAACAGGGGTGGACACTATATCATCTGGAATGGACGAGGAGAGGGTGTATTAACCACCCAATGGTTAGACAAATAAATTAGTCCCAGATGATATGTGACATATTATTGTCATCATCCCATATATCGAAGTGAAGTATAACACAAAATGTGTTGTTCTCCTCTTGGGAGAGGGACTTCTTGAGACTTTCCTTCAATGTCTCAACCGGAATGCGTTTAATTTATTTTTTACTATGATGGCCGATAAGTGGCAAATTAATTTCCTTGATCTAACAATTTTTAAGGATGAGGATGGTAAAGTACTAAGCAAATTATTTCGAAAAGAGACGACTGGAAATAATATCCTGCATGCTGACAGCTTCCACCCGGAGTCGCTCAAGAGGTCGATCCCCTACAGTCAGTTTCTCAGGGCCAGACGGAACTGTTCGACCCTTGACGACTTCCGGCTGGAGGCTGATAATCTGACAAAACGATTTTTGGCCAGAGAATACAGCAAGTCTTGTTTAAGGAAGTCTTTTAACAAAGTTAGGGATCTAGAACGTAGGGACTTGATTTTCAAACCAGGTAAACAACGAGAGGATCATACAATCAGAATGATTACCCGTTATTCCAAAGAGCATGAGAAAATTACGAAAGTTCTCGCCAAACATTGGGACATTCTGACGGATGACCTCTCTTTATCAAAATTTGTTCCTAAGAAACCATCTGTGGTCTTCAGAAGGGCTGGGTCTATTGGCCAAAGGTTGGTCCAGAGTGAATTCAAGGGTGATCGCAGGCATGATCCTTGCCGCACTTGGGGCACCTTTCCTATGCGGTGCATGTTCCTTCTGCCCTTTTGTACAGAGGAGACTCTCATTTATTCTCCCCAACGGTTAGAGTTACAGATTGCACCATGTTGCCAACTGCAAAACAAGGGGGGTCGTCTACTTGGTGGAGTGTGAATGCGGTTCATTTTATGTGGGGAAGACGAAACAAGAGTTCCAAGCACGGGCCAATAAACACCTAGCAGGCATGCGAATAGGCAACCTGTACCTGCCCCTAGGCAGACATGTTGCTTGGGACCATCATTATCACATGCCCCGAGTCAACTTCACTGTCTTGGACCGCATTCACATTCCACCAAGGGGCGGTGATTGGAATAAGTTGCTACTCCAAAGGGAGGCCCGTTGGATCCGGACCCTTGATGCCACCAAACGACCAGGATTGAATGAGGTGGAGAGCTTCAGACCCTTCTTAGAAGGGTTTAGCTCTGGGAAGACAGATTAACCATCAGCTAGTCCTCCCCATTTCCCTACTCTCACCTCTCCTTTTCTCTTCCCCCCCCCCCCCTCTCTTTTTTTTTTTTTTTTTTTCCCTCTCCCCCTTCCCCTACCATTTGATATATACAATTATGTTTTTGAAAACAGGGTTGTTTTTCTTTTGCATTATTTGCATTTTTGTATCTATTTTTCTGTGCTGATTTTTTACCACAGAATTGTATATGTGTTTTTATTATTTTGTACAGTATGGTATTGGTTTATAAATCTGTTTTGTTTTTGCTGCGGTATCCTGCCTACTAGCTTCAACGTCATGAACTAAGAAGGCTTTTTTTTGTAATCACTGACACTTGCAGCACTGGCCATATCCCACCCCCCTTCTTCATTGATCAATTATACAGCCGTATCTATTTACCCTTATGGTTATGAAAGATCCTAATGAGTATTTTCTACATTGGGACTCGGCTGTGAATTATAGTCTTTTTTTCTGTTGTCTAGTACATACAGAATTTTAAGTTGATGGTCTACTGGAGAAGATTTCCTCCCCCCTTCCCTTTTTGGTGGTCATCTCTGCTCCTCCAGTCCGGCACAGGTAAGCCTGCACACATACACTTTTGTGTGTGTGGTGGGCATTGAGCAATGTGCATGCTTGAGGTTCTATATCTCTGCTTGCTTTGCACTTGCCTTCCTGTGTCGGTGGTTTTTAGTCCTTTTTGTGTTTTTCCTCCCAACCGGGACGGAGATGGCTGATCCCTGGCATCATTCCCGGAGCGCCGTACGTGACGCTTCCGCCCTGGTAGCTGTGAGACGACGACTTCCGGGTCGCGCCGACCAGCGGGAGGTACCCATGACGCGGCTTCCTGCCACGCATGGGTATATACAGAGGACGCCAAGGGTCATCACCAGCGCCATTACCCCCCGCTCTCCTTTGCAGTAGGAGGTGGTACGGGGAATCTGTGTATGCAGACTACAGCACATGAGTCTGCATTTTTGAGCTGGTTGGCAATACTCTTGGTATTTTGATTTATAAGCAAGCCTGCTCTCATCTTGGACCCAATGCACCATCATAAGGAAGGGGATTCTTTCTCTTGTGAGTAAATCTACATCTTCTTGAAAATACTGTTCTGGTTTTGATTTGGGGTTCCAACTGTTTTGCAGGCACCATGGCTGGAAGTTTGGGCAATATTCATTTGTTTGCTTTTTTCCCGCCCCACCTATGTATTATCTGTGGCTTTTGTGGCCATATATATATTTATATATATATATATATATATATATATATATATATATATATATATTTTTTTTTTTTACCAATATTATACACGTATGTTCTTTCTTTCTTTTTTTTAAGGCACCACATCTTAGGAGGTCCCTATAGATCTTCACCCCTTGACCCTACTGGACGGGCAGACATCTCTACCATGTTGGGGAGTGGGACTAGCCTTTTGGCTTCTCCCCTTCTTCTTCGTATCTCACCATCAGCCATTTTTTAAGATTTTTTGAACCTTTGAAGACTTTTATATAACATGCTCTAGAACAGAAGGACTTGGTGGGTATTGGCTCATGTGTCAGTGATTGAAGTGCTTATGTTCTTAGCTGTTGCTTATGAGGCAGGTGATGCAACACATTGATATTTTTTTTCTCTTTTTTTTTTGTGTGTTTATGTTTTTTCAGGAATAAGGGATCACTAATCTGCATTTATTCCTGATGAAGATTGAAACCTAAAAGTTCATTCCCTCTTTCGAAACGCGTTGGATTCAACAGTCTCCCTTCCCTAGGGATGTTTCCCCAGGGCGGGAGTGGTGTATCCCCCATTCCTCTCTTTTCTTTTTAATGCTTCTTTGTATGGTATTTTCAGGTCCTGTTTACCCATGACCGACTTTGGTCTCTTCCTTTTTTGGCCATGGGATCAGAACTAAGATGTATGAAATTGTTTTCATTTTGACTTCCTTGTCATTTTATCAGAAGTGTATTCAATAAATTTACAAAAAATTTTTATATATTGTTGTTATGTAGTTGTTTTTTCTATTGCCTTTAAAATCCCTCCCCCAAGAGGAGAACAACACATTTTGTGTTATACTTTACAGCAAAGAGGGGTTATCCGAATATAGTTTTTTAATATCCTTGTCTACAGTTTCAATATCCTTAGAATACTGCAGACAAAGTAGATTCATCATTTTTAGGGAACAAGAATGTAGATTATTTTCCCATTCAGTTTTTAGTTCCATATCCACATTTTTTACCAATGGAAATATTTGAATTCATAACCCCCAAGGTACTAGTTTTCCTTCCGTATATTTTAGAAAATATTTCTTATTCCAAAATATTTTTGATTTCTTTTCAAGCAGTCTACGCAGTCTCATGAAAAAGTGATCTAAAGTAATTCCTCCCATGGAAGAACTTTGGGCTTGATGGAATTGGTCCATCATTCCGTCAAAATCTTGTCCACAATAATTTGCCATAGTTATAGTACCCGGTTTATAATGAAAAAGATTTTGTTGCACAAATAAGCCACCTAAAAAATGGCCAAGGATTAGATATAGAATATATTTTTCAAAAATAACTGAACAGGGGAATTTTTAAATTCAATAAATTTCAAAAAATGCAATTTTTCTCTAGCAATAATAGGACAAACGGGAAATGAAATCCCAAAAATTAGATTTATATGGAATATATTGCTAGAGATTAAATTTGTTTAATGCACCACATCCCTAAATAGTATTCAAGAGCAAATGGATGGGGTAATGGGACTTTAAAGGTGCCAATAAATATATAATGATGGAGAAAAAAATCATTTTTTGTAAAAAATATACAAATACATTTTATTGAAAAAATACAAGGACAATACTTCTAAAACATATATAAGCAACAAGAAAGCACTTGATTATGTCTGCTCAACATGTTTCACCATCTTCAAATGGCTTCTTCAGGAGTCTGATGAACAACATTCACAAGTGAACATTCTGCATACAAAGAAATATTATTAAAGTATCAAGGAAGCATACATAAAGGAAGCATACATATGTGATTATATTATGTTAAAAGAAACAATTACTAGATATACGTCATGGTACAATTCATAAAATTTGCAACCAGCAAAAAAAGAGAAAGAGGTGTACCTCAAAAAAGACTTGGACCCATAAATGTTGAAGGAGGCTGTAGGTGGATTTAGCCCCCAAGTGGGAGGAGAGGCGGAGTCACCCGCTAAGCATGCGTCACACCATAGAGGAGACATGAGCCAAGCCACAGAGATATGAGGAAATTTTTTAATTTATTTCCCTGAAGACTTCAATGTTACATAGTAGGTCTATTATTAATAAATTCAATTTTAATTGTAATTACCCCTCAATTTTAAACTGTGGATTTAAAGGATCATGAAACTGCCCAAGGAGCTTGCAGGAGATATCTAAACTTTTAACTCTCCTCAAACTTGGCCTGGAAACCAGCTCAAGAAATCCAGCTGAAAATTCCAAACGAAATTGGATAAAGAAAACAAGTTGATGGTGTTTACTGAATAATTAATAAGGTTATATCATAAAATACAAATAGTACCCTATTTACCGTATATTAGGTTTGATGAGATGAACCGGGTATATGACATATACCATGAACAGGGTAAAAATAAACTTCTAGATGCAAAGGTGCCGGACTTCAAATCAGGAGTTCTACAAAAAGATATATATTATCAAGAAACTATCTATATCTTCATTTTCAGGAAAGAAAATCAAAGGATTTTCATTCAAAGTTATTCTCATATCTATTGTCATTGCACTTTAAAAAACACCTGTTATAAATCATTCTTTACCTTATTGCTGGTTTGGTTAATAGACCAAGTTCATATGGTGTGGGAAAAGCCCCGTACACACGTACCGATCGTCGGCCGAACGATCGGCCGTCTTTTGTCCGGTGCTGTCATGTCTGTTGAAAACTGCAAAAGACTGCACACGAATTTTGTCGGCCAACAACAGCCGACTGCAGAAGTGATGTCATGTGATGGTTAACTTTCCTTGTCTTTTTTCTTTTCTGAGCATGCCCAGTCTTGCTAATCGGCTTTCTGTCGGCCGAAATCTGTACTGACTGGCGAACAATCGGCCGTTCTGGTGTTGGCCAACAAAAATTTTAATGCCTGCACGACAGATTCTGTTCGGCCGAAAATTCACTGTCGGAAGCATCATACTAACAAGCCTACAATCGGCCGATTGGTCGTCGGCCGAATATGTACGGCCGACAATCGGTACGTGTGTATGGGGCTTAAAGCGGAGTTCCGGGCACGAAATTCATTTTCTAATAAATACTGGATTGTGTTCCTTACCCTCCGCTGAGTCCGAATTGGATATTCCCATAGTTTTTTTTTCTTCACTTACCTGTATACAGAGGTTTGTATACTCACCTTTCCAAGCACTTCCTCCCTCCTGCGCCTCGGCTCTCCTCGTCACTTCCGCGCCGCAATGCGTCATGGGAGCTCTTCCTCGGCGCTCCCATGATGCACTTTGCAGTCACGTGGGCGGCCGACCGCTGTTCTCATCGCGTTATTTCCAAACAGGAAATGACGCGATGTTAGGCGGAGCCCAGCGCGGACGGCGCCATTTTTAAACCTGCAAACAAACAGCTTTGCCAGTAATTCCTTTGTTATCGTCAGAGAGAGAGAGAGAGCGGGTCCTAGCGTTCGGCGGTCCAACTGCAAGCTGCACTAATAAAAATCCAAAAGGTAAGTGCAATGTAATCAGTTATCTAAAAATGTGTAAATTGTGTTACCAATGTAAAATTTGATTACAGAAAAGGGGGCAACAACTTTTAATTTTATTTGTAAAAATGGGGCAACAAAATTATTTTTTTTTTTTTAAAGGGACATTTTTTTTTTTTTTGTAAAGGGGGAGAACAACTTTTTTTTTTTTTTTTTTATTTAAAGGTGACAATAACAGTTACTTTGCTTTATATTTTAAGCGGAAAAAACTTTTTTTTTTAAGGGGACAAGTTTTTTTTTTTTTTAAAGTGAACATCAACCTTTTTTTTTTTTAAAGGGGACAAGGACTGCAATTTTTTTTTAAAAGGGGACATCAACTGTTACTTTTCTTTGTAAAAAAAAAATTTAATTTTTTTTAAAAGGGGCCATTTTTTTTTTTTTAAGGGGGGACAACGACTGAAAACGACTGCAATTTTTTTTTTTAAAGGGGACAACAACTGTTACTTTGCTTTGTTTTTTAAGGTGTAAAAACATAATTTTTTTATATTTAAAATGGGACAAAAAAGTTTTATATTTTTTTTAAAGGGGACAACGACTGTTATTTTTTTTTTTTAAAAGGGGACAACAACTTGTATTGTACATTTTTTTAAAGGGGACAGCAATTGGTACTGTTTATTTTTTCTTTGTCTTCATTTACTACACCCCAAACAAATTGTCAGACCACCTCCACGAAAACAAGTAACAAGGACAAAGAAATAAAAAAATTGCCATCCCAACCCCCTCCCCCCCCCCCTCCAACACCCACCTCACTCCCCTTCTTATATATTAAAATGGCTAACCTTGCCAAATAAGGACAATCAAGCACGCTGTTGAATGTCAGCATTATACTATTTTCATTACAACATTGCAGGTAAGAAATACAATTTAAAAATTTTTTATACAAAATTCATTTTAATATCCATTTTTTTTTTTTTTAAAGTGACTGTTTAAAATAAAAAATATAATATTAAATTATATCATTTTTAAATTTACGATACAATTATTATTTAACCTCCAGACCTATAGCTTTCACTATGTTTTTATTAATTTGTACACACCCACAGAAATACTAAATACACAACCATAGAGTCAATTATTTCACAAATTTTTATTGTCAATGTTTGTAATAAAATTTTACTACTTTTAATTAGGTTATTTTCACAATTAGAGGGAAAAACGCTTTCCATCCTACAAATACACTGATTTTAAAACGCCTCTTCAGGTAAGTAAATGAAATATTTTATTATTTTATTTATTCTACATATTTTATCTTAAAAATTTTAATTGTTTTTTATTTATTTTTTTCTTATCAGATTATCAACACATAAGAAGGAAATACATTTATTTCTAAATTTTCTTTCCTTTGTATTTGTTCTCTTTCATATATTCTTTATAAATGTTTTTTATGTGTCTTTTATTTGTTATTTTAATGTCAACATATTAAATAAAATTATTATATGTTCACAAATTATTGTTGTGCGTCTTGTCATTTTACATCTTCTATATATTTATATGTTTTTGAACAGCACCCTTTTCATTCTTTGTCTACATACATAATAAAATTTTATATATATATATATATATATATATATATATATAATTTTTTAAATATTGAGCGTGTATATAAATATATTTTATTAGTGTGAATAAAATATATTTATATATATATATATATATATATATATATATATATATATATATATATATTTTAGCATGTTTGTGTATATATAAATTTATATTTTTTTATACTAGCATATATATATATATATATATTTTTTTTTTTTTTTTAATTTTTTTCTATGTATTTATTTTCAAAAATATATATGTGTTTGATTATGTGTGTCTATATATTTTTTTTTTTTAGATTATTATATATATATACACACATATATTTTTAATTATTTTTTGTAGTCTAAAAAAAATTATATATATATATCTATATATATAATTTTTCTTTAGACTACAAAAAATAATTCAAAGTATGTATGTATGTATGTATATATATATATATATATATATATATATATATATATATATATATATATATATATATATATATATATATATATACATAATTAAAAATATATGTGTGTATGTATGTGTATATATATATATATATATATATATATATATATATATATATATATACACACATACATACATATTTTTTGTTAGTCTAAAGAAAAATTATATATATATATATATATATATATATATATATATATAATTTTTTTTAGACTACAAAAAATAATTAAAAATATATGTCTGATGTGTGTGTGTGTGTGTGTATGTGTATATATATATATATATATATATATATATATATATAACCAAGAAGACAAAATCAGAAGACAAAAAGCTGAAGACATGACATGAAATTGTATATATTTATTTATTATAGCATAAAATTTAAGCCACAATAAAATTTACTAAAAGTTTAAAAATTACATGAAATAAAAACAATTGGCTAAATAAAAAGTTAGAGATATTATATATACACTATGCTTTATAAAAGTTTAAGACCCCCCCTCCCCCCCTTTCTTTGCAAGCATTTAATATAATTTTTTCACATGCTCATAAATTAGATACAAGGGAAAACCTGATGCAAAATTTTTTAATGGGTTAATGACCTAAGAAAAGTCTGTCTTTATTTATCACAATATAACACAAATATACATCAACCATACAACCCTAAATAAAGCGGCAATCTACTAATCTACAAATTAAACAATTTTTCTTTTCTTTATGGAACTAAGGATGAACATAAAAATTTTACCAAGTTAATGTGACGGAAAATAGAAACACCTAGATCTATGTTTTGGTAAGTAAGTGTCACAACTAAAAGATGCATTGTCCAAACTAATACAAACTTTCTCGATTATAGAAATGCCAAAGTGCTTTGTGAAGACATGCGGTTATGTCACCGGACGTAAATCCACACCAGCCAATGTTTCTTTTTTCAAATTTCCAAAACAACCTACTCGCATCCAAGTTTGGTTAGCAAATGCTGGAATGGATGAAAACATCATTCCAGATTTTACAAACTTGATATTGGAAGATGAAAGAGGAGACAAGTTTAGAATCTGTTCCATGCATTTTGATAGGGATTGTTATGTCATCAAAGGATCCAAAAAATTTTTACTGGCAAATGCTGTGCCGACTATTTTTCCACAAACCAGTTCTAGTATACTTTCTGAGGACAGCTGGGAAAAAAGACTGTCAAAAAGAAGAAGGACTGAAGACAAAAGCGGTGAACCATGCACATCTCAGTGTAAATGTCCTTGTCATCAGTCCTCACAGAAGATCAAACTCTGCACCGATGTGAGTACCCAAACAGTTGACTTTGAATTGGAATGGGAAAAATCAGAGGAAAGTTATTTCAAAGTAGCAAAGGAGGAAAGCATAATTCATGATCACCCATATGTCCAAGAATTTACATATTTTATACAGCCTCTGCATGAGTCCACACCACTCAAAGATGTGTTTCCTTCTTCGTCGAAATGCAAGGTCCCTGTCCAATCAATGGACATTGAAGGTCCATCTGCTTCTGTACAAACACCTATAAATGTTTTGTCAGACAATGAGTCAGTGAGTGATTCACCCCTACCAAGCATTTTGATTGAAAAAAAAAGGAAATTAAAGTATGAGCAGGACTCCAGTTTTCACATTTCCGCATGTGAATCACCAGAAAAATTTGAGCATGAGGAATTGGTAGCAAGTCAAGATCCAAACACAGTAATAAAAGAAAAAAAATACATTGTCTTTGAAAGTTGCCTCGACCCCATCTTGATGGAAATGAGATGCCCACGGAGAAGTTGCTCAGCTAAAATTACAAAACTCGATAAAAAATATGTGGGATCGATGGTAATTGTACATTCCATATGCCAATCACAACATAATTTAAAGCTGTGGCAGAGTCAGCCAAAAATAAAGAATATAACCGCTGGAAACATCATCATTGCTGGATCAATAGTTCTTTCAGGATCTAGTTACGCAAAATTTAAGGAACTATGCGATTATGCTGGAATTCTTATGTTTGGGAAGTCTTCGTTTCATAGCAGCCAGCAACGTTTTGTATTTCCAGCTATAGACATTGCATGGAAAAAGGAACAAGAAGAGGTACAGAGCTTGGTAAAGGAAAACCCATTGTTCCTGGTGGGCGATGGGCAATGCGATAGTCCTGGATTCTCAGCCAAATATTGTACATACACTTTTATGGACAGAGTATCCAAAAAAATTGTCGATTTAGAGGTGGTTCAGGTCACACAGACCACTTCATCTGTTGCCATGGAGAAATTTGGGTTCATTAAATGCTTAGACAGAATACTGGAGAACAATTTGGAAGTCCATTTCATCGGCACAGATCGACATACCGGAATTAGAAAAGTGTTAAGTGGTCCACGTTATCAACCTATCAAGCACCAATTCGACATTTGGCACTACGTGAAAAATATAAAAAGAAAGTTGCTTCAATTGACCAAGAAAAAGGCCTACAGACCACTAACACCGTGGATTGGGCCTATTCTAAACCACTTTTATTGGTGCAGCAGAACGTCCAAAGGAGATGGGGATTATTTTAAAATGAGATGGGAGTCAATACTTTATCATGTCCTAAATGTACATGCATGGAAAGTTGGAGAGGAGGAGTATGGCTGCTTACATGAGGCAAGTTTTCCTGAATCTGAGGATCTCCAATGGCTTCAAAAGAAGAGCCCAGCTTATGATGCCCTATCTCAGTTAGTGAAAGATCCCCAAATCCAGAAGGACATACCTCACCTTACATATTTTTGTCAAACCGGAGCCATAGAGACATTCCATAGTATGATGTTAAAATATAGACCAAAAAGAATACATTACAGGTTTGACTCTATGGAGGCACGGACAAAAGTGGCAGCTTTATGCCACAACAAAAATATTGTAAGGAGACCTGCACTAATAGAAAAAAAAATGGAATCAGGCGAAACAGTTCAATTACAAAGGATGAACCTGGAGTTTCCACGTGGTCGGAAAAAGTGGATAGCCAGACATGTGTACGAAAAAATGACTTTAACACATGTCATTCCAATTATAGGGGACATGATAAGATTAATTTCTGGACATGTTCATTCCACATGGGTTTCTAAAAATAAAGAAATGCCGTGCAATATAGCACCCGAAGAAAGACCAGAAACATCTACTGCCATCCAGGAACATCGAACAAGATTTCCACATCTGATAACATAATCTGTGGTGAGTAAATACGCACAATGTAACTAATATCTATCTATCTATCTATCTATCTATCTATCTATCTATCTATCTATCTATCTATCTATCTATCTATCTATCTATCTATCTATCTATCTATCTATCTATCTATCTATCTATCTATCTATCTATCTATCTATCTATCTATCTATCTATCTATCTATCTATCTATCTATCTATCTATCTATCTATCTATCTATCTATCTATCTATCTATCTATCTATCTATCTATCTATCTATCTATCTATCTATCTATCTATCTATCTATCTATCTATCTATCTATCTATCTATCTATCTATCTATCTATCTATCTATCTATCTATCTATCTATCTATCTATCTATCTATCTATCTATCTATCTATCTATCTATCTATCTATCTATCTATCTATCTATCTATCTATCTATCTATCTATCTATCTATCTATCTATCTATCTACCAAACACCACCTACCCACACACCCTAAACACTTCAATAAACACATTTATTTAAAAAAAAAAATAGTATGGAAATTTAGGGACTAAATATTTAAAGCAATGTTGACAATTATGCTGTGATGTCAACGTTGAAATGTAAAGTGAATAATATACACACGACCATAGCAAAAATTAATGAAACAATAATGAATTTGAAATTTGTTCTTTGCAATCTAAATACAATTTATTTGAAAAATATAATAAAAAAACTACTCAGATGCCATTTCAGAAGCATCGTAGTCATTACTACACATGAAACCCACATATGAATCATCAGGATCAGGAAAAGCATGTCTGACGGCATTCACTGCACATGATGGAACTACTCTTCTGTTTCCTTTGCCCAAGTAGCCATATATCCAAGCAGTGAAGCTCCTGTACGCAGTCTTTCTTAGTCTCCTAAAAATTAAAAAATAAAAAAAATATAAATATAAAAAAAATATAATCACTCTAATAATTAAATTAATTATTTTAAAAAAAAAAAAATGAAATAAAAGAAAGATGGAATTAAAAACAAATAAAATAAATGTGCATAGAGAACATTGAATTACTTTACATTATACATCATATATAAAAAAGTTTACAAGATATATTAGTATGCAAATATTTGACATATATTAAAATTTAATGTTATACCTGTTGTTTTCAGGGTCTATAGACGGTGGATATTGATGGATGGCTATGCAGTTTATTTTTACTAGGTTCTCAGTGGTGCAGAAAAGTTTGAAGGTTTCACACTCTATGATGCAATCTTCACCATCCGGGATGCTGCCCTCCACCTCATTTATCTCCTGGCAGCATACAGATTCCAAAGGAGTAGCCATTGGGATGCAGTTCCCACACCTGCACCAGTCTTTGTTGCCAATACGAGAGATGTCGCCCTCCTCTTCACTCTCGGATGTGTGTTGGCAAATCTTCTTTTTTGGATTCACTGGAAACGCTGGATCCTGTTCAATCGGTGGATATTCCTTCCAGATTTCATCGATAAGCATTTTGCTCTTTTTTAACCCAAAAAAAAAAAAAAATACAAAGGGTTAACATTTTTTATATTTTATAATTTAAATTTTTATTTAAGATATGATGTGTAATTTATAATTATGTTTGTAAAGAGTTTTTTAATCTTTCTTTTTTTCTAATAAAATTGTGTTTTCTAACACATTATAAGCATCTTTATTGAAAATTATAGAGCAATAGCAATATTGATAATTTCGTTAATTTTATAAAATTTTTTAAAAGTTATGCTTACTCTCTCCTCCCAAGTTGCCTTCCTGGAACCACTGCAGGATGGCTTTTCACCTTCCATGTTAGAAAATCTAAAAGAAAAAAAATAATTAAAATCCCTTTCAACTTTTATATTTTGGATAGAGATATATATATATATATATATATATTATGCACACACATATACATATATACACACACACACATATATATACACACACATATATATATATATATACACACACACACACATACACACATACACACATACAAACATATAGGATATCTAGAAGGAGTAGAGCCCTTACAGATGTTATGTGCATGTTTTTTTTTGGGGGTTTAAATGTGCCCCTTAAATTTCAGTCCAATATAAGCAGGGTTCCCCTTAAATTTCAGTCCAATATAAGCAGGGTTCCCCTTAAAACACAGCCCAATATAAGCAGGGTTCCCCTTAAAATTGATCCCAATATAAGCAGGGTTCCCCTTAAATTTCAGTCCAATATAAGCAGGGTTCCCCTTAAAATTGATCCCAATATAAGCAGAGTTCCCCTTAAATTTCAGTCCAATATAAGCAGGGTTCCCCTTAAAACACAGCCCAATATAAGCAGGGTTCCCCTTAAAATTGATCCCAATATAAGCAGGGTTCCCCTTAAATTTCAGTCCAATATAAGCAGGGTTCCCCTTAAAATTGATCCCAATATAAGCAGAGTTCCCCTTAAATTTCAGTCCAATATAAGCAGGGTTCCCCTTAAAACACAGCCCAATATAAGCAGGGTTCCCCTTAAAATTGATCCCAATATAAGCAGGGTTCCCCTTAAATTTCAGTCCAATATAAGCAGGGTTCCCCTTAAAATTGATCCCAATATAAGCAGGGTTCCCCTTAAATTTCAGTCCAATATAAGCAGGGTTCCCCTTAAAACACAGCCCAATATAAGCAGGGTTCCCCTTAAAATTGATCCCAATATAAGCAGGGTTCCCCTTAAATTTCAGTCCAATATAAGCAGGGTTCCCCTTAAAATTGATCCCAATATAAGCAGAGTTCCCCTTAAATTTCAGTCCAATATAAGCAGGGTTCCCCTTAAAACACAGCCCAATATAAGCAGGGTTCCCCTTAAAATTGATCCCAATATAAGCAGGGTTCCCCTTAAATTTCAGTCCAATATAAGCAGGGTTCCCCTTAAAATTGATCCCAATATAAGCAGGGTTCCCCTTAAATTTCAGTCCAATATAAGCAGGGTTCCCCTTAAAACACAGCCCAATATAAGCAGGGTTCCCCTTAAATTTCAGTCCAATATAAGCAGGGTTCCCCTTAAAATTGATCCCAATATAAGCAGGGTTCCCCTTAAAACACAGTCCAATATAAGCAGGGTTCCCATTAAAACATAGTCCAATATAAGCAGGGTTCCCCTTAAAATTGATCCCAATATAAGCAGGGTTCCCCTTAAAACACAGCCCAATATAAGCAGGGTTCCCCTTAAAACACAGCCCAATATAAGCAGGGTTCCCCTTAAAACACAGCCCAATATAAGCAGGGTTACCCTTTAAATTCATCACTTTATAAGCAGGGTGCCCCCCTAAATTTCGTCAAAATATATGCAGGGTTCCACCTAAATTTCACAAAAAGATAAGCAGGGTGCCCCTTTAATAAAATTTGTGATGCTGGGCAAGCAATATAAAACATACCTGTGTCCTGTAAATGATCGGTGGTGCGCTCGCTCGCTCTCTGTATGTTTGTTTGTCTCTATGCTCCTCTCTCTCCTCTCCTGCACGTTGTTGGAGCTTCCGGGAGGCGTGGGGTGGATTTATAGGGGCGGCAACTTCCTGTAACATTGCCGTCCCTATGGAAACCAGTACTATGCCGATCGCATAGTACTGGGCATGCGCGAGAATTCGCGCTCGACTCACAGGCCTACGCCCACTGGAATCAGGAAGAAGGGAAGACATTTCCCCAGAACGGACTCGGCAATCCACAACAAAGATGGCGCCGCACAGCAGAAATTATATAAAGTAAGATTTTATTCTTGCAAACTGATTATTTCACCATTCTAACCAGGATTAGCTGATGTATCGATGTGTAAGGGTGATTGTTAGGGGGAGATTAAAAAAAAACTCCGCTTTAAGATGGGATATAGATATCCAATAGAAAGGAATACTTCCGGAATCACCAGATCCCAGTAAGTAAAGCCTGCAAGTAAATATTCTCAGTAGGCTCATTCCAATTTAAATGCTAGAGAATAAACCAAACAAGCTGATCGATGTATAAAAAAATCAAAAAAGATATACCAAGTCCTCCATTACCTTTCTACAGGCTCCTTCCTCTCTCGCCGACAGTCCAGACAGACTGTGGGTAAACATGCTGGCATTTATGTGTCTCCTCCACTCCGGCGGCGTCGGAAAAGAAGTGCCTGAACCCCTGTGCTACTATGTATACAAAATAAAATGCCAATAACTAGTGGGAAAAATGCCTGTGGGGTTTTCTGCTATACACCTATGTGTTCCCACGTGAACTCAAATAGTAATTCACAATATGACAAAGTAAACTGGAATGATAAACCACACTTGTTCTAAAAAAAACTAAAAGTTTGGTGCAGGCATACCATATACACACAAGCAAGGCAAAGGCCATTTGTTATGCATACATCTGATGTTCTCAGTTTTAGAGGCTGTTAAATTGAGAGCATCGGTTCTGCTTGTATAGCCGCTGCATCATAATTGACATAAATTAATGAATTAATGCTCCTGCATAATGATGTATGGAACACGTGCACCCTGTGCAGGGAGACACGCATGGGGTACAATGTATTATTCCAATGTTAATGAGGCTATGCATGTTTGTGTACATCTCTCTCTCAAAAAATGTGTGTGTAGATATAGATATGCATCTATATAAATGTGTGTGTGTGTGTATGTACATACACTATATATCACATATGATGACAAATATAGATGTGGGTGTATATAAGGGTGAGTGTATGTATGTATGTACACTCACTGGCCACTTTATTAGGTCCCCCTTTTGCCTTCAGAACTGCCTTAGTTCTTCGTGGCACAGATTCAACAAGGTGTTGGAAACATCCCTCAGAGATTGTGGTCCACATTGATATGAAAGCATCACACAGTTGCTGCAGATTTGTCGGCCGCACATCCATGATGCAAATCTTCCGTTACAACACATCCCAAAGGTGCTCTATTGGATTGAGATCTGGTGACTGGAGGCCATTGGAGTACAGTGAACTAATTTCTAGGTTCTTAGCTGACAGTGTCACCCAATGTGGTCTTCTGCTGCTGTAGCCCATCTGTTTTAAGGTTCAATGTGTTGTGTGTTCAGAGATGGTATTCTGCGGACCTTGGCTGTAATGAGTGGTTATTTGATTGCCTTCCTATGATCTCAAACCAGTCTGCCATTCTCCTCTGACATCAACGTGGCATTTTCGTCCACACAACTGCCACTCACTTGATATTTTATTTTTTTCAGACTATTCTCTGTAAACCCTAGAAATGGTTGTGCATAAAATTCCCACTAGATTAGCAGTTGTTAAAATACTCAGACCAGTCAGCATCTGGCACCAACAACCATGCCATGTTCAAAGTCACCTAAATCCAGTTTCTACCCTATTCTGATGCTAGGTTTGAACTTCAGCAAGTCATCTTCACCACGTCTAGATGCCTGCATTGAGTTGCTGTCATGTGATTGGCAATTTGTGTTACCAAACAATTGAACAGGTGTACCTAATAAAGTGGCAGATGAGTGTATTTATATGTAAAAAGAAACCTAAAATAAAAAATATGGGTTAATCAATAGCCCTTTAAAAGTCAGTCAGAAAACAGGTGAGGTTAATATCTATCGATATTGAGACCAGATGGATTTAGTCAGTCAAGCTCATATCTATCTGGTCTCATTCTGTGATATGATCTTTAGCAAATGAACTTCGTATTTCCATAACAAAGAAGGAGCCATATCAGGATAGAAATTGATTCCAACAGAGGTTTGTCCTGTTTGGAGTTGATCCGTATAAGTAGATCTTATAATAAGGACAACAGAACTGCCTATTTTCTTAAAGACTGATTTAGATAGAAAGATAGTGACAAAATAGTATGACAAGCCCAGAGAAAGTAAGGAGAAAGGGAATGGGGAAAAAAAGAACAATTTTTAGGGACAATTTTAATGTATCATCTCTCATCAAAATAGGCCTGAACATCTAAATATTCCTTTCGAGACTTCTGTACTGTATATTAAACCCTGCAATAGAGCCCAGATCCTTTTTTAATAATATTCTTGGGCTTTTGTTGGAGTAACCCCTCTCTCTTTATCTTACCAACATCTCCAATAATTCATGCTTAGTGTACCCTCTCTCTAAAATTCTATGCATCAGTAAATCATTTGGAGTCTGAAATTCTCCAAAATCTTCAATTACACTTAATCCTAATAAAGTGGCCTTTAGGTATAGCCTTAATCCATCTTGGATGGTGACAACTATGGGTAGATATACACCCATTTTTGTCTACATACTTAAAATGTGTTCTTGTGGTTAGTCTAGTTCCTCCTTTAATGATCTCCTATTCTAAGAATTATACCTTTTTTTTCTGCTCCATTTACCTGTAATCCATTTCTCCATGGGAAGGAGATTAGTAAAGCTTTTCCTCAGATCCCTCCCAAATGAATAAAATGTAATCTATAACTCTTCGGTAGAAGAAAGATGACTGCCACTACTCAAAGCAAAGGTAAATGGGTTGCCGTCTCAAAGCTTTGTTATTGTGTCTGAAAAGGCACAATTGTTAGATCAATGTAAAATATATAAATAAATCCGCACTTAGGATATGGGTGTATCAAATACAACTGGCTGTGGCCCACCTCTAAAACTATAATCCAAGGATATATAGTTAAAATATGATAAGGAAGAAGGGGAGGTAGATGGCGCTTAATTTTATCACATATATATTTTATATTTGTGGAAACTATTGAGCACTTTATCACTTTCTGCACAGTTTAAGCACTCTGCCAGTGTTTTTGATGTGTATGCGATTTTGGTGAATCGCATTATATGCAATAGTATTCTTTTCACACTTTATTGGATTCATTGTCTAGTATTCTAATTTGTGTAATACCGTTTATGTGGTTTATCTCACCATAATGGTTTCTGCACTACTTCATCACTTTATCTACAAGCACTGTCTAGCTTGAGCTATATTTATAACTTTTTTCACTATTTAAGAAAGTTGAGCCCTAGTTTTGGGGCTACCTTTTTTCTTTCTCTTTTGCACAGTCACTTTCAACTAAGGGCTTTTTAGCCCATTTTCAGGAAATTCTAATTCCTTCTAATTTATCACTTAGTCACTTTCAGGGTCTTAACCCCCTGGTTCTGCACGTGTTTACCTCATTTTATTGATAATTTTAAGATATATCCTGCCATTTGATTTATATTTATTGCATATATTGGTTTTATAGGCAGCGCCATCTACCTCCCCTTCTTCCTTATCATGCTAGATCAATGTGTCTGTTGTGTCAAACAGGACTGCAGAAGATCTTTAATGATGGGACCTGAGGCTGAATGAGCGATAAAATTCAACTCTTCAACAACCTCATCAATGTACTTATTTGATACAGAAACATGCTCTTCAGTTTTCACAAAGCCAATTTTCTTTTCAATGAGATCTGGTAGTTCTTTCACACCATTATCTTCACCATCCTAAACATCCATATAAATGTAATCATCTATATTTGAAGAATTTGCATACCTTATTATTAGGTTATCTTTAAAGTCTTCAAAAAAAAAAAAAAAACACTGGGGGGGTGCCAGACTATGTGCAACATTAATGTACTACATTAATGTACTACAATTTATTAAAAATAAGACAAAGGGCAACTCACATCTTAGTTGATCAAAATGAGCATGTACACAGTTGTTCTGGTCAGTATCTGGGCTCTCTTGAGTGATCCCGGTGGGGTAGTGGCATCAGACAATGGAGCTGTATGGATAGACAGCTGTAGGAAGTGACCGATCGCCGCATTAACCAGCGTAGAGCTCAAGATGGCGCCAGACCGGATGTGATTCTGCACAGAGCGGCTGCCCTGTAGCAGTAAAGCTGTTATAGGTCGGTCGACAAGTTGTTAGAGTATAATAAATGTAAAAATAAAACATTTTTGTATGTAAAATGACCTAAATGTAACATGAGCAGGTAATACAGATTACATCATCTGTGCCAGTATTTCTTATAAGGGGGGGCCGATGGAAGGAATTGGGGATGGGATAGGGCATGCCAGTGCATGGAGCTTCAAAGATGGGAGGATGAATGATCATAGCTTGATGGATATGGAGGAGGAATATAGGGTAAGGTTGTCTCTTGGTTCTAGGGTAAGGAAAGAGAGCTAGTGATGGTGGCACATATGCCCATTGCAATACATTTTCCAGCTGTGGCATTGAGGAGTGGAGTGCTTCTTGAATTGTCATCTGCATTTCAAAGTAGCACTCCGGTAGCACATTTTTGATGAGGGCAGAAAACTCTAAGATGGTATGCGGGCAGAAAAATGCACTCACCTTCTCAGACATACCATTGACCAAATAAATCTAAGTAAATAAATAGAACTGTTTAAATCTGAGAAATGGACAAAATAAATAAGCAAAAAAGGTAATCCAATATAAAAGTGCTTTAGGATCATGTGATCTACCTTGAGTTCAGTAATGGTAAAATCACATTGGGGTATGGCCAGCCTGAATGTGAGTAGTACAAGCAGGGCCACTATTAGAAATCATGGGGCCCTGTAAAGCCCACCACTGACCCTACCCACAAATAAAAAAAATAAAAAAAAACACATATGCAGCTATGTCTTTAAGGGATAGTTATCTTTCTCCAACCGGTTCTAAATTTGATTATCCAAAATAAATTGGGTTTTCAGATGAGAACAGACCTCCTAATATTTACATCTAATATCAAACATTAATGAATGAAAGAAGCAGTATGAAACAATTAGGAAAATGTAAACCAATTAACACCACCTGGCTTTTTGATGGGTTTTTTTCCCACCTTTTTAAAGATGATTTACTCCCCTAAAATCCAATAAAAGTGGCAGGGTACATAAAACTTATGAAAACATGTTCCCACTCAAATCACCAAATGAGATGGGAGATCTCTTGTAGACCAAATATAATAATCACACATCCTTATCGCCTCTGTGTAAGATGTATGCAAATTTATAAATGTCAAATATGAAGAGAAAACAACCTGATATACACAAAATACTGAGTAAAATCTCCTGTAGCTTGAAATTATTGAGGCACCTTAAATGTGCCAAAATAAACAAAATAACAGTTGCTGTAAAAAACAAATTCAGTTAGTGCCGGTTCACACTTATGCGATGCGGGAAGGCTGCGAATTCGCAGCCTGTTCCCGCATCGCAAACGCACCCCTGGCAGTTCACACTGCCATATGCGATACACTGGGGGTGTCAATGAAATCTTAACGACACCCCCAGTTTGATCGCATATCGCAGTACTGAATCTTGCAGTTCACACAGGATCGGATCGCACAAGTGTGAACCACTGTGCGATCCGATCCTGATGCGGCTGCAAAAATGGGTCCTGTGCGTCTTTGCTGCGGGTGCGGTGCGAATTTAGCCATACAAAGTGTATGGCTAAACTTGCACCGCACAGCCGATCGCATGTAATGAAGGAGCAGTGCGCTCCGACATTACATGCGATCGCCGCAGCCGCATCAGTGTGAACCGGCACTTAGAGCTTTATTATACTCTTAACTGTTTTTTAAAAAAAACTTTTGTGACACTCTGGTGCAGCATTAATCAATTTATACAATACCCTACGGTATAACTCTCTTGAAATACAGGTGAAGCAAAATGTCCAATAGCAGTTTGTTAGGCAAACCTGCTTAAAGTGGTAATAAACCCTAAAACAAACATTGCAGCTTACCATTTCTTAAATGTGGTGGCTGCATTTGTTCCCCCCCCCCTTTATTTTCACAGCAGATGGTGTTATTGGTGACTTATTTATTTTTTTTCTTAGGCATTTTTCAGGTTGGGCACCAACTAGATAAACATATATGTGCCAATAGGCCCCAAAACAGGGTTCAAAAGACCCAAGTTCAAAGTGCTGCTGTGATAACCTTGTAGCCAAAAGCTGCATCAGCAGAAGATTGGACATCCACCTGGGAAAACTGAAAAAATCTGAACAAAAGACCAGATGGCAGCCTTACGGAGTTGGATATCAGAGGCTTGGTGAATAAAGTCTGAGGATGTCTTATAAACATGTTAAAGATGTCTAGGCACATCAAACTTCCTTTTTTGATGAAGATACAGCAGGTGCAATAAAACACTGACTAGTTTGCCAATCCCTTCCAGCTTTGCCAAAAGTGTTACAAATTTGTAGCAGACATTATTCTTACCTTTGCTTCAGCAAACTCTTTTGTGAGGCTTTGAAAGTTCAGCTGTCTTGCAAGTTCAGGCCCCATGGATATCTAGGCTGTTCAAACGTTGCTCACTCATTTTTGATCTCCTTCTGCAACAAAGTGGAAGGGTGGGAAAAATTCTAATGGCAACGGAGACTTTCAAAATTCCTTTCAAGCTGCAGCTCATAAATTACATTTAATAGGGATCCATCTGCTTGGCAAATGTCTCTCTATAGATTTTCTGAAGGTGTTGTAGTTCTGGCAGTAGCGATTCAGTGAATTCATCACCGTATGTGGAGATCAGTATTTGTGTGGATGTTTTTAGTTTGTCCTCCGAACCAAAATATCTTGCAGACTTCTTCCATTGATTTAAACCTTTGGTCCAGGTCTGAAATGATGACCGCCATTGTTGGTAAGAACACATTAACTTGGTAAAAATTTTCAGCATCCACATTTTGAACTTTATCAGCCTTCTTTTGACGAAGCTGATGAGCAATTCAGTAGCTGCTTGGGGATCTCCATGGAATCAGTAACAACTTTTAGCCTCAGAGCAGAGATGCCACGTCTCCCGGAGGATCTTCATTTCTTCAGGACATAGCCTTGATGTTGGCAGTACCTACGTCAATAGATACAGACCTTGACTGAAGATTTTATTCTGCTCCTCGATACTCTGCAGAACCTTGACCCAGAATGTAGCCAGAACAATTGCATGTAAAGATGAGAAATAATCTAGTAGCCCTTCTTCATCGGAGTGTGCAGCAATTGTCAGTTTTTTTACTTTTTATCAATCTTTCCAACTACTTCAAAACACTTGGAAGCTTTTGTGCAATTGGCCGAACTTCCTTAACCCCTTCCGTACCGCGTCATGTCAAATGACTTCGGCACAAATCCTTTCTCGATCCGGGCGGACGTCATATGACGGCGCCCGGATCTCCCCGCTACTGCGCGCCCCCGGGGGCGCGCAGCGCGGCGATCGGGGGTGAGGCTCGTCCCTCGGACTGAGCCCAACCCCGATCAAGGTAAACAGCCAATGAAATTGGCTGTTTACCACGTGATCGGCTGTGTCAATCACAGCCGATCACATGAGCGGCTCCAGCGCGAGCCGCTCGTTCCTTCCTTAATGCGCGCCCCCGGGGGCGCGCAGCGCGGCGATCGGGGACGAGGCTCGTCCCTCGGACAGAGTCGATCCCCGATCTAGGTAAAGAGCCAATGAAATTGGCTCTTTACCACGTGACCGGCTGTGTCCAATCACAGCCGGTCACAAATGTCAACAGAGAACACGTTAACTAGCTGTCACCGTGTTCTCCTCCTCACACACTGATCCTGTGTGAGGAAGAGAGTGTGGTAACAGCTAGTTACCAAGTACAGTGCACCCCAAACACACTGATTGCCCCCCCCCCAATAAAGAGCACCTGTCACCAGCCCATCAGGTACTCTGATGACAGGTACTCGGGTACTCTGATGGGCTGATGACAGGTACTCGGGTACTCTGATGACAGGTACTCGGGTACTCTGATGACAGGTACTCGGGTACTCTGATGACGGGTACTCGGGTACTCTGATGACAGGTACTCTGATGGGCTGGTGACAGGTACTCGGGTACTCTGATGACAGGTACTCTGATGGGCTGGTGACAGGTACTCGGGTACTCTGATGATGGGTACTCGGGTACTCTGATGACAGGTACTCGGGTACTCTGATGACAGGTACTCGGGTATGCTGATGACAGGTACTCGGATACTCTGATGACGGGTACTCGTGTACTCTGATGACAGGTACTCGGATACTCTGATGACGGGTACTCGGGTACTCTGATGACAGGTACTCGGGTACTCTGATGACAGGTACTCGGGTACTCTGACTACAGGTACTCTGGTACTTTGAGTACCCGTCATCGGAGTACCCGAGTACCTGTCACCTACCCATCAGAGTACCCAAGTACCTGTCACCTACCCAACAGAGTACCCGAGTACCTTCCACCTGCTCATCAGAGTACCTGACACCTGAAGTACCCGAGTACTTGCCACCTGCTCATCAGTACCCATCACTACTCATCAGTACTCATCAGTACCCATCAGTACCTATCACCTATTAGTATCAGTACTGATCATCCGTACCCATCATCAGTACAGTATCAGTATCACCTATCAGTATCAGTACTACTCATCAGTACCTATCACCTGCCTGTCACCTGCCCATAAGAGTACCCGAGTACCTGTCACCTGCCTATCGGAGTACTCGAGTACCTGCCACTTGCTCATCAGTACCAGAGTACCTGTCACCTGCCCAGCAAAGTACCCGAGTACCTGTCACCCTTCATACAGCCACCATGTCCAAGTCCAAAAAGGTTTATATACGTCCTCCGTTTAAACCTAAATACCGGTGTTATGGCAGCAGATAGCTGCCATAACCCTGGTATTTTTTTAAACGGTGGACGGTTGGCTTTCCGATAAGGGTGGTCCCAGCGGCGGATTCACCGCGGGATCACCCTTCCGGGGTGGCGGAAGAGGTGCCCCCCCCCCCTCCCGCTGCATTCTGGTCCTTTTCCCCGTTTACCGGACCCGCCGGCAGCGGGGAAAACGATCCGGTCCCAGATCCTCACAGACAGGATGTCGAGTGAGGGCAAGCTTGCCCTCACTTGACTCTATGGTCTTGGAGGACCGGAGCTACGGCAAACGTCATTGCCTAGCAACCAGTTTAAAGGTCCCTTTTTTTTTTTCATTTTATTTAATTTTTTTTTAATTTTTTTTTTTTTTTTTTCTATCTTTTAGTGTACTTGTGAGATCTGAGGACTTTTTGACCCCAGATCTCACAAAAAAGAGGTCCTGTCGTGCCTTTTTCTATTACAAGTAATGTTTACAATTCTTGTAATAGAAATAAAAATGATCAATTTTTTTTTTTTTTAAAAAGTGTAAAAATAAAAAATAATAAATAAAATAAATAGTAAAAAAAAAAAAAAAAAAAATAAAGCGCCCTGTCCCCGCGAGCTCGCGCGCAGAAGCGAACGCATACGGAAACCCCGCCCACATATGTAAACAGTGTTCAAACTACACATGTGAGGTATCGTCGCGATCGTTAGAGCAAGAGCAATAATTTGAGCCCTAGACCTCCTCTGTAACTCTAAGATAGCAACCTGTAGAAATTTTTTAAATTTCGCCTATGGGGATTTTTAAGTACCAAAGTTTGTCACCATTCTGTGAGCGTGCGCAATTTTGAAGCATGACATGTTGGGTATCTATTTACTCGGCGTAACATTATCTTTCACATTATGGAAAACAATTGGGCTAACTTTACTGTTTTCTTATTTTTTAATTAAAAAAAGTGATTTTTTTCCCAAAAAATTGCGTTTGGAAGACCGCTGCGCAAATACGGTGTGATAAAAAATATTGCAATAATCTCCATTTTATTCTCTAGGGTCTCTGCTAAAAAAAATATATAATGTTTTGGGGTTCTAAGTAGTTTTCTAGCAAAAACAACTGATTTTAGCTTGTAAACATCAAATGTCAAAAATAGGCCTAGGCAAGTGGCTAGGATGCATGATGATGCTCCTTGGATGTTTAGGCCCCTCTATATGGCTAGGCTGTGAAAAAGTCTCACACATGTGGTATTGCCATACTCAGGAGGAGTGGCAGAATGTATTTTGGGGTGTCATTTTTGCTATGTACATGCTATGTGTTAGGAATATTCTATAAATTTACAACTTTGTGTAAAAAAAAAAGTTTTTATTTTTTTCCCACATTTTCCAAAAACTTGTGGAAAAAAATGACATGTTCAAAGGACCCATAATGCCTCATAGAATATACGTTGGAGTGTTTGCTTTCCAAAATGGGGTCATTTTGTGGACTTTTCCATTGTATTGGTGCTCTAGGGCCTTGAAAAGTGTGATAGGTAGTAAGAAAGTTTTATGTGTATTTATGCTCCTAAACGCCTTATGGTGCTACTTGGACGTGGAGTCTCTTTTTGTGGCCAGGCTGTGTAAAAGTCTCACACATGTGGTATCACCATACTCAGAAGGAGTAGCAGAATGAATTTTGGGGTGTCATTTTTGCTGTGTACATGCTATGTGTTAGAAATAGCTTATAAATTGACAACGTTTTGGGAAAAAAAAAGAAAAAAAAAATGTTTTCTTAATTTTCCCAAGAATTGTGGGAAAAAATTATAACTTCAAAAAACTCACCATGCCTCTTACTAAATACCTTGGACTGTCTACTTTACAAAAAAGGGTCATTTGGGGGGTATTTGTACTGTCCTGACATTTCAGGGCCTCAAGAAAGGAGATAGGCAATCAGTACATCTGGTGTGATCAATTTTCAGTAATTGGTACCATAGCTTCTAGACTCAATAACTTTCACACAGACTAAATAATATACACTAATTTGGGTTAATTTTACCAGAGATATGTAGCAGTATAAATTTTGGCCCAAATGTATGAAGAAAAATTTATTTTTTGCAAAATTTTATAATAGAAACTAAAAAAAAGTGTTTTTTTTGCAAAATTTTTGCTCTTTTTTTGCTTATATCACGGAAAAAAAAAACCCCAGTTGTGATCAAATACCACCAAAAGAAAGCTCTATTTGTGTGAAAAAAATGATAAAAATTTTGTTTGGTTACAGTGTAGCATGACTGAGCAATTGTCATTCAAAGTGTGAGAGTGCTGAAAGCTGAAAATTGGTCTGGGCAGGAAGGGGGTCTAACTGCTCTGTATGGAAGCGGTTAATTCTGGAGCTCCAGCAGGTGTCACTCAAGCCATGTAAAGAGCCATTAACTTCTTATAAACAAATAGCTCAATCTCTGGGGACTGCTGCCAAATAGAACATACAGCCTATTACACTTCCAAAGAAGGTCTTTATTTCAGGGGAACTTGAAGCTGCGTGTACACCAAGATTTAAAGAGTGTGCTGCACATGGACAAAACAAGGCTGCTGGATACTTTTGTTGGATTCTACATCTTACACCTTGAATTTTTCCAGACATCTTGGCTCCGTTATCATATCCTTGACCTCTACAGTCTTTAAAGGAGTAGTCTGAAGCAAAGTTTCTGGGGGAAATAGAGCATCACACAAAGTTATAACACATTCAAATATACTCACGTTTTCCTTATGGTCTTTTTCCCGGTCTTCTCCTCGTTTTTCTCTCCGGCCGGAAGCTGGGTCTTGTGATGACGCTCGACTTCTTTCTTCTTCATCCGCCGCCATTTTTGGCTCAGCTCAGCAAACGCCGATTGGAGCGCTGTCCTCCAATTAGCGGTTACGTCCGACCGTAGAAAAATCTACGGATAGTAAATTTTATACAGAAGTCCATTGTACGCTTGCGTACTATGTATGCTTATTCACAGCACGTCTTGCTCCTTTCTCCCAGCGTAGGGAGACAGTATCTTATTACATAGCAACAGCTATGTAAGGTTAGTATTGGTCACTTGTAAAGTGACCAATACTAATCAAAGTGTTAATGAATATTAAAATAAAGGGGATTCATTACATATGTAACCCCTCCTTTTGACTATAAATGTGTTTTAAAAACAATAAAGTTTCATTGTGGACTGGACTGGAATGTACTGTCTTTTATTTCGATTTTTACCAGGAAAATATTCTCTTCCAATTTCCATTTCCATATAAAAATATTCTAGACCGCTCAGCAATGCCCTGGTCACTTGAAGGAGAAATATCAAAAGTGAAGTGGCTCCATCTCCCATTTTCTATAGAACCATTGCACGTCCCTGCATGTGAACGTACTTTTACATTTAATTTCTATATAAACCGTATATTATAAAAAATATATATATATATATATAAACCTAATCCCTTCTACTATTATAAAGATTTTAATGTGGTATGGTTTTATATTATTATTGGTATATTTATATTCTAAAAGCCAGGCTTTGTGTATACTACATTCTTTTTTTTTTTTTAGCTCCCAGACGTCTTCAAATTCCTAGCAGGCTTTGTTCTTATCAGAGGGCAGACAGAGATAATTAGTTTACTTTGCTCCTAAACCATCTCACCAACCCCCATAGCAGTTGATTCTTTTATATTCTACTAAAGCATCTTTTTTTTTTTTGGAATCCTTACACACATAGTGATATATGATACCTACTAAGCCAGTGATGAATAACCTTTTTGGGGCCGAGTTTTTTCACCTCAAAGTGCCAGCAAAGCAATTAAATCAGAATACACATTAGGGTTGGCAATATAGTTGCCCCACATTAGGTGCAGTATAGTTCCCCACATTAGGATTGGCAGTATAGTTCCCCCCACAAGGTTGGCAGTATAGTTCTCCCACATTGGGTGCAGTACAGTTCCCCCACATTGGGTGCAGTATAGTTCACCCACATTAGGTTGGCAGTATAGTTCTCCCACATTAGGATTGCCAGTATAGTTCCCCCCACAAGGTTGGCAGTATACTTCCTCCCACAAGGTTGGATGTTTAGATTAAATTCATATCACACAGAAGTAAATTTTATCAATATATTTTATTAAATAACATAGAAATAATAAATATATAAATAATTTATAATTATTTATACATAAGTAAATATTAAATATAATATATATCTAATAATCCTTTTTAATAGTGCAATAACATTTGCTACAGTAAAATTGTCAACAATAACAGCTTCTCTAACCATTATTTATACTCAGGACCGGCAGGTTATACATATCGACATGCTCTCTGACTAACATGGGTAAATCTTTTAATACTTTTAAGGAAAACCGTCCTATATTGACTACCTCACTATCCACAGGTAACTGTGGATGATGTTGGGGACGGTGATTTAAATGAATCCATATCATTGCCTTTATCCATCTAGCCATTTGCCATCAATTTTACTTTTTGCAGTATATGCAATTTAGACTATAACTGGCACAGGCGGGGTTTACTTTAACCTAATGACACTGTGATGTGAGTCAATCCTGCCCCTCAGCTACGCTTATGATTACTTATTCCCCGTCCCTACAGCTACCTGAGGCCAATGAGGTACTGACATCACATTGACATTAGGCTGAATAAAACACTGTGCCAGTCAGAGTATAATTGGCATATACCGCATAAATAGTCTTGTTGAAAAAAGGCTGGTCGGATAAGGGCATGGTAGGGATCATATAAACCAGCGTCCCCCGCACTATCTAATGTAACGTGTGGATAGTGAGGTGTTAAATATGTGACGGTTGTCCTATAATTAAACACTTATAAACAATAATCCACAATATGTAATAAAATGTAAACAATGTATTTTATAATTCTTTTTTTTACAGCTGTCTTGTGTTCAGAAATTCTGAGCAAAAGGTGGTCTATTAGCATTGTAATCACTGAACCACTGAAAACCGGTGTATTGGTTTTCCATATCAGGGAATCTGGTACGTACTGCATAACAAGGGGTAGCTCCCAATCTGTATCTGGTACGTACTGCGTTTATTACACACGATGGAATCGGAACCCGGTTGCCTTTTCCCAGAAATCCATAAATCATTGCAGTAAAAAAACGATAAGCAATCCATCGATAGTTTCTGAAAAATAACAAATTGGCAGCGTTGATTATATAAACATAAAATAAGTAATACCCAGATTTACCAACATTATGTAAACTACACCCCACACACAATGTAATATTGGGTATAGTGAGCATTTAAACCCCACAGTTGTCCTACTGTGGTTTTGAAGAGGATGCATTTAAAGTTAAAAATCATATTTCTCAATGTTAAAGCCCAGTGTTCCATAGATCAGTCAAACGCCAGTGTGGTGTAAATTCGCAATTCAAATTTTGTTACATTCTGTGACTCGTGTAGTTTCCTAAACGGTGTCCCTTTTGGGTGGTGGGAAAAATTGTTATGGCACAACCGGGGGCTTTGTTAGGCTTGGTTCACATATAGCAGTATTCAGCGTGCACCGGAGGGAAACTGATGCTAGAAATGATGCCATTCATTTCAATGGGACATTTCACAATCATCCTGCATCTAAATGTTGACGCTGGATGGTTGGACATGACGGAGGGCACCGGACAAGGGAACGTAGCTTGCTGCGTTCCCCTGTCCATTGCCCTGAAAGAATGGAAGCCACATGCCATACAACTGATGGCAAGTTGTCATAAATTGTGGCATCAGTTGAGTAGAGATATAAGATGAGTTCACCTATGTCGGATTCCAGACATATGTGAACCCAGCCTAAATGCATATTTGAAAATTCTATTTCTCAATTATGAATTTGACTCCTTCTATTCTGAGTTTTTTACCGCCCCCTGCAGTGCACTAGCCATCCACTTACGGTGTACTTCAATACTCAGAAGAGATGGGGTTATAAATGATGTGTGTTTTTTTTCTGATAACATTATTTTAAAAAATGATAAATTACGATTAAACACTAATTTTATAGAACAATAAATAATTTATTTGTACTTATGCAAAAGTCATGAAACAAATGTGGGCTATTAAGATTCAATTTACTCGTTTATACGTTGCTCAAGGGGTGTAGTTTAAAAAATAGTATTCAATTTTTTTTTTTTTTTTATGTTCTAGAAAAGTGTTTCTCAAGTTCAGTCCTCATGACCCACCAAACAGGTCATGTTTTCCAGATTTCCTTAGTCTTTCACAGGTGATATAATTATGGTCAGTGAATCAGTCATCACCACAATTATATCACCTGTGAAAGAGTAAGGAAATCCTGAAAACACCACCTGTTAGCGGGTCCTGAGGACCACGCTTGAGAAACACTATTCTAGAACTATAGGGGCTTCATAAATAAAACATGTCAGGAAAAAAATCATTTTAGAAAATGGTTCTCAAAATTTACGCTCCCTCCCTTCTTATCTCTCTACTCTGTTATTCTAAAAATTTAAAGAGACAAGAAAATACATCATTTTTCATTTTTAATTAAAAAATTATTTAAAAAATTTACCTATTTAGTTCACGATTAAATTCTCTCTGTGACATCTGGTCAACAAGGACAGTGTAGGCCTCGAGTGCAGCTGTAGAAAGTATTTGAATTTCAAAATGAGGGTGTAAAGTAACACATTTGTTTTCTCCTCTGTAGTTATTAATTTGTGAAAATTCCCTACAACAAATACTTTCTACAACTGCACTCATGGGTTGACAGCATGTACATTGGCACCAGTGAGTGCTTCCACATCTGCCTTAAGGGTCAGGGATCGGTGCAGGCCGCTCTTCACCCGGACCTTATTCAGGGTCGTTTTGGAAGCAGTACGGATGCAGTCGATTCTCTTCATCAATGGGAGACTGCAGGCGATGTAATAGGTTTTGAAGGAACTAGAAAATAAATAAAAAGTATATAATTAAGATACAGTATTAAACTTCATAAAAAAAATATCACATATAGATAATATATGTTGAAATTATTGAACGGGTTAACGCTGCATAATACGTTCATCTGTATGTTATAGTCTGTTTAATCCAATTATCTTGCGTCTGAAACAGAGAGGGTGGAAAATTGACAACGTGAAATATACCTTTAAATAATAACTACGTGTTTTAAAATGTATCACCTCTACTAAGTTTAATTTATAGGAGTAAGATTGTTGATGTCCCACCCCTGGGGACTGGATCCATCTAACCTACAGGGCAGTGGCTCTCTGTATAAAGTGCTCATGTCGACCACTGCACGAAGCTGTGGTTCACACTCCCCATACATACACTGCGACGGAATAGCAATTGGTTTTCAAGGCCAGTGCTTTTGTTGGACCATAGTAGTGCATGTAGGGGCCGTGTCATCCAACACTTCATGCAGCATAATACCTGAGATCTATGCAGATAGCCAAGGGCTCATAAGGGAGATCAATTTGGACCCCTGTGTTTGGACTTCAACAATATTACTTGTATAATCTATTATAAGCATAGGGGATATATTTAAAAACAATGGGTTGTATTTTAAAGTTATACTTTACCTCCTGTGCATAAATTAACATGATGGAGATAAAACAAAATAGAACTTGGACAATGAAGTGATGGACAATGGGAATATAATGAACTAGGGACATAATTCACTTAAATTTCAAGAATAAATTTTGATTGTTATGGGGGTATTCCTTGATGTTATAATTGTGTCTATCCTATTTTTATCAAATACCATTTAAAAAATAGAGTATATAAGATGAAAGATCTATGGGGTCCCACCGCTGTGTACACAAGAGATCTTGGTGCAGCCCAGCCACAGTAATTTTGTAATAGCGAGTGGGCTCAGGGACAAAGAGTGACAGTGACATTACGTATGGTACACTCCATTATATTATATGCAAGATGTAGTGATAAAAGTGTTGAAATTAGCACTTTTTTTTTTTCTTTTTTTTTCAATAAAAAGCTTTATTGAGAATATTTAAGCAAACGTATGCTGTAAACATAGTACAAATTGAAGCAAAAAAAATAAAAAATAAAAACAGGAACATGCATAACATAGTCTTGCAAGGTTACATCATACATTCAAAAGAGTAATGAAGGACCAACTTGAAGTGTAACTGTTTTTCATGGTATGACTATAGGATTAAGCATTAACCATGTGTTGCGGGTCTAAGCTCGCAACTACGGCATGAGGCCGTCGAGAGTGTTAGAAAAAAAAGAAAAGAAAAGAAAAAAAAAAAAGAGAAAGATAAAGTAAAGCAAAAGAAAGATTGAGCCAGAAAAAAAAAGGGTGAAAGGAGGGGTGAGGAGAGGGGGGGGAAAGGGATGAGACCATTAAAAGCTATCAGTGTATCGTCGCTTTGGGGTCATCTGTCAGCTCTAGAAAGTTTTTAAGAAAAATGGGGCGTGAACCAGTATTAATGAGAGATAAGATTTTTATATGTATTTGATAGGGTGAATTCTGTCCAAGGGCGCCAGGTTTTGTGAAAGCTAATATCGTTTTCTTTCTTAATTGCTAGGATCTCTTCCATTTCATAAAAGGTTTTAATTCTGTCCAACCACTCCTTAGTAGAGGGATTTGACTGTGAGTTCCAATGTAGGGGGATAACCGCTTTAGCTGCGTTAAGCAAGTGTCTAGAAAGAGCTTGTTTATAGCTCCTATAAGATAGGTTGTGTAAATGTAGGAAACAACAAGCAGCATCCATTGTCAAAGTAGAATTGGTAATGAATCTTATAAGGTGAATCACCTCATTCCAAAATTTTTGTAAGGCAGGGCAAGACCACCATAGATGCAAAAAAGTTCCTCTATCCTTTAGGCACCTCCAACACCTATCAGAGACCTGCGGAGACCAAGATTTAAGTTGTACTGGGGTAATGTACCACTGCGTCAAAATTTTAAACGATGTCTCCTGAACATTTGTGCTCAGCGAGCATCTGTGAGTGAAGACACAAGCTTTCTCCCACATCTTGTCAGATATGTTGCAGTTTAGGTCTTTTTCCCAGATTGATTTATGTTTATCAGGTATGGTGCTCATAGTCTGAGAAAGCCATTTATATGCCATCGACGAGGTTTTGGAGCAAGGTCTTTGGTTGAAGCAGGTCTCTTCTAGGGGGGTCAGAGGGGAGTCTAGTTGGAATTTATATTTTGAATTTCTGATGTAATCATGTAATTGTACATAATTCCAGCGAGAAATAGTGTAGCCCTTAGGTTTTAGGCTATTAAAGTAGTCCAGTGATAGAAATCTAGAGCGTTTCAGGCAGTCTTTGATACGTAATTGTACCCCTAACTGTGGTGAATCCGTGACTTGCGACCTGAAGTCCAAGCCAGGGACAAAATCAGGGTTATTGGAAATGGAAGTCATGTTCCCGTACTTAGTTATTAGGTGATGGTTGGGTGAAAATCGATTGAAAATATTAAGTGTGGTGGAGATTAGAGGATGTTGTTTAATTTCTGTCGGATAGTTGCAAGGGTTAGACCAAATTAAATTGTGGGCATGAAATCTCGAACAGCCTTTTTCTAGTTCCACCCAGTCTTTTTGTTGAGAGTGGCAATGCCAGTCTATGACTCTAGTGACATGAGTCGCTTGATAATATCTATAAAAATTTGGTAGGCCTATACCTCCCTGGGATTTTGGTCTCTGTAGAGTCTGTAAATTGACTCTTGGCCTTTTCATTGCCCATAAAAAGTTTCTTTTGATAGCACTTAATTTTCTAAAAAAGCTGTTCGGTATTTTGATCGGTAGCGCATGAAAGAGATATAATAATCGTGGAAGTATTACCATTTTTAGAATCGCGGCCCTCCCGAACCAGGAGAAGTTCTTAGAGTTTCAGCTCCTAAGATCCTTATTTATAGAAGACAATAATGGCGTGAAATTGGTTTCATATATCCTCTCAATTTTAGAAGTAAGATGTATGCCTAGATACTTCAATGATTTAGATTCCCATTTATATGGACAATTTTCTTTTGTGAGTGCTTTGATATTATCTGGTAACGAAACATCTAGGGCCTCAGATTTAGAGTGATTTACTTTGAAATTGGATAAAAATCTAAATTTTTGAAATTGGAGATTTAGGTTAGGTATTGAGATGTGGGGCTGAGTAATGTAGAATAAAAGGTCATCTGCGTAGGCAGAAATCTTAAATTCTCTATCTTTAACCAGAAAACCATGAATATCTGAGTTGGCATTTACATGTCTGATCAGAGGTTCCAGGGCTAGAATGAATAAGATCGGTGACAGGGGGCAGCCTTGTCTCGTCCCGTTTTTGAGGTGGAGGGGGGTGGAAAAAATGTTGTTTACCTTTACTTTAGCGGTTGGGTTTGTGTATAGAGCCCCAATCCAACCCATCATGTTGTCGCCAAGGCCCAAATGTCGACAGGTGGCAAGGAGATAATCCCATGCCACCCTATCAAAAGCCTTCTCGGCATCAGTGGATAGGATCATACCTTGCAAGTCATTACTTTTAGCTTCATGCAACAGGTTAAGAGATCTGATAATATTGTCGCGTGCTTCCTGGCCTGGCATAAATCCTACCTGTTCGGGTCCTATTATATGATGTAAGAGGGGTCTAAGTCTGTTTGCTAGTACCTTGGCCATAAGCTTTACATCAAGGTTGAGCAAAGAGATAGGCCTATAATTGGCACAGAGCGTCGGATCTTTATCCTTTTTTGGAATGACCGTTATGTGAGCTGATAAAAATTCAGTAGATGGTTTAGATTCTTTAGAAAGGGCGTTCAAAGCCTCAGTCAGGGGAATGGCCAGTATCTGATGTAATGTTTTATAGTATTGGGATGTTAGACCATCCGGGCCTGGACTTTTACCACATTTTAAGGAAGAGATTGCTTGTTGAATCTCCTCAAGGGAGATGTCTTCCTCCATTCTGGCAATATCTGATTCTGAGAGGCGCGGGAGTCCACTATCTACCAGGTATTGAGTAATCAGTGTGTCTCTCGACCCGAATAAATTGGGGGGACGAGTTTGTGGTGGGAGATTGTAAAGGCTCTCATAAAAAGAACAGAAAGATTCTGCAATGAATCTCGGGTCATGAATCCTATTGTTCTGCTTGTCTCTCATGAAGGGAATGTGTGAAGCTGCTTGGAGGTCTTTAAGGGCACGAGCGAGGAATTTACCACTTTTGTCACCGTGTTCATAGTAGATTGCCCTATTAAAATAAATTGATCTTTTTGTTTTGTTATTTAATAACTCTGTCAGGGTTTTCCTGGTTTCAGATAGTTCTTCAAATAAAGAGTGGGCAAGTGAGATTTTATGTTGCGCTTCCAGTTTAGAAATTTTGGAGACCAAATTACCCACCAACCTCTCTTTTTCTTTTTTTTTCCTCGCTCCATATTTGATAAATTCTCCCCTAACGACACTCTTGTGAGCTTCCCAAATAGTCATAGGTGACACTTCGGGGGAGGAATTTTCTTTAAAGTAGTGTTCAATGGTTTTAACAATGTCTTCTTTGATATTTGGATCGAGTAAAAGTGAGGGATTCAGTCTCCAATTGAAAGTTGGTTTGCAAAGGGTGTCTGAATTTATCGTGATCGAAATGTAAAGAAAAAGAAGGGCTGAATAGCCCCTTTTTCCTCATGGGAAAGTGGCAGGATAAGGTTAGTCAGGTGCAGTAAAAAATTTTCCCCCCTTTTTTCCTCAGGGAATAGAGGGAGATATTCCTGAGGTAAAACACCTGGAGTGGGTGGTCTTTTAGCTATGCAGAGGTTAGAGCACTAATAGGAAGGGAGCAGCTGGAAGAATTCTCTAGAACTCTTGAGGCCCCTATTTAAAGAGTGGATCGCCTCAGAGAGGGCTCATTCGCATCAGAAGACTCGTCAGAGCAGTTCCAGTTCAGGAGTTATCTAATACTTTTAAATGAGCTTACTAAGGCAGCTTATTGAGAGAGCGGGTGAAGAAGGGGCGGAGGAGTGGATAAGAAGATGCCTCAGCTTACCAGGTCCTTTAGGTCAGGAAGAACGGGTGTCAGCTACTTCGGTATTACAAGTGGAACGAGTCCCAGCTTCAAGCTTACCGCCACCTGAGGCGGTCATGGGAAGAGCGGCGGATGTCAGTCCGGGTCGGAGGGGAAGCGGTAGCGTCACCTCCGGAGGAGGTTCAAAACGGAAGAGGGCACCGGCGAGACGTCACTCTCCGTCGCCGGTGCGGCGGCCTACCGCGAGAAGAGCCGAGACAGGGGCTCAGAGTCGGCAGACCGGGAGCGAAAGGCTGGCGGAGGCAGTGAATAGGGGACGTCAGGCTCCGGTCCAAGAAGAGGCGGTGCAGCAGCAGAGCAGACGGTCGGAGGAGCGCGGAGGAGAAGAAGATGACAGAGGGACCAGTATTCAAGTGATCCCGGTGGTCGGCGTGGAGCAGGCGGAACAGCTGCTTCCTCAGCACGCTAATGGGAATGGTGAGTTAGCTACACTACCAATCCTTTCCAACATTACTGAAATGCTGCGAAAGATGTCAGAGAATTACAGAAAGATAGTACAGCTGTTCAGTTAGAAAAGGGAAGCGAGTTAGGTGGTTCGGCTGCCGAGGTTTGGGCGCCATCTAGCGGTAGTTCCGCTAACAGCAGGAATGTTTCAGACAGTTGTGAGGTTTTAGTTGACTCTGCAAAAATTCAAAATATTCCCGAATCCTGTCTAAAGGAAGCATTTTCCTGTGAAATCTCACCACTAGGCTTCCACTTATCAACAGGTGTAAAAGATAAAATATGGAAAGGCGAGTTTGTTGATCTATTGTCACTGCTGCCATCAGCAAAAGAGTTCCTTAATAAAAGTGGTAAGGAAGAAAAATTGGAAGATGATAGAAAAAGACCTGTTGGTAAATCTTTTAACAATTGGCTACAGGCCTTTTTTATTTTCGCAGCAGTTTTATGTGAAAAGTCTCCGGAAAAAAGTGTTGGGCTTTTCCAACACTTAGACATTATTTTGGAGGCATATAGAAGTTTTAATGGTACCAGTTGGTTTAATTATGACGAGGCTTTCAGACAGAAGCTTTCTGTTCATAAGAACCTAAAGTGGGGAGTAAAAGATATTGGCCTATGGCTAAATCTTTTTCTTCCCCAGAAACAAAATTTTGTTAAATCAGGAGCAAGTCAGCAAGCAAACTCCAGTACAGGTTATAAGAAAGGATTATGCTTTAATTTCAATGACGGCCAATGCAAATGGCCCAACTCTTGCAGATACAGGCACGAATGTGCATTTTGTGGGGGAAGTCACCCCGTGGCAAAATGCTTTAAAAAGATGGCGAGTAACAACCAACAAAACATTCCAAAAGGCAATATCGCCAGTGAAATTGCAAAGCATGGTGCCTTACCTGTCAGTTTTCCCAGACAGGGAGAAGGCGCAGCTCCTGTTTGAAGGTTTTAAAGATGGTTTTTTACTCCCCCCTTTTAGTGGTTCGGGTTGTAAGTTATGTAAAAATTTAAAATCAGTGGAGTCATTTTCTGACATAGTACAGAATAAGTTGGCTAAGGAAGTTTTGGAAGGAAGGATGGAAGGCCCTTTTGTTTCCCCTCCTTTTGAACACTTCAGGATTTCTCCCCTAGGAATTGTACCAAAAAAAGAGAGAGGTGCCTTTAGGCTTATTCATCACCTATCTTTTCCTAAGGGTTCCTCTCTAAATGACCAGATAGATGATGACTTAATATCTGTTTCCTACTCATCTTTTGAAGATGCTTTAAAAATGTTGAGGATTCTGGGTAAGGATGCATTATTGGCAAAAGCCGATATAAAATCGGCTTTCCGATTATTGCCGATTAATCCAGCAAGCTTTAATTCATTGGGCATTTGTTTTCAAGGTCAATATTACTTTGACAAATGTATGCCAATGGGCTGCTCCCTATCTTGTAACTATTTCGAAAGTTTTGCTTCATTTATAGAGTGGGTCATAATTGCAGTGTCTGGTTCACAATTTCTAATTCATTATCTAGACGATTTCCTGTTTATGGGTAAGGCTGAGTCTCCAGAATGCTCTACTCTTTTAGAAACCTTTTTTGAGATGTGTAACAGGTTTGGAATACCATTGGCAGAGGAGAAGACGGTTTGGCCAACAACATGTTTGGATTTCTTAGGGATCACGATCGATACCGCTTCGCTGGAATTCAGGTTACCTGTTGAAAAAATTCAGAAGTTCGAAGGTATGTTATTGGTCATGGTAAGAAGAAAAAAAGTATGTCTGAAAGAGATGCAATCTCTTTTAGGTTTATTGGCCTTTGCATCCAGAGTCATGCCAGTGGGTAAAGCCTTTACCAGAAGGCTATACCTAGCAATTTCTGGTTTAAAGTCACCATATTCACACCTTAGAGTAACCTGTGACCTTAGAGAAGATATGTTAGTGTGGTTGCAGTTTTTAATACATTTCAATGGGAGGAGCGTATGGCAGGAGGACTTTATTTTAGATGAAAATTTTTTGTTATTTACCGATTCAGCAGGGTCAGTTGGGTTCGCAGCGATCTGGCGCAACCATTGGTGCGCGGATCGCTGGGCTCCTAGGTGGGAAAAACAGGGTTTTTTGAAGAATATTGTCCTGCTTGAACTTTTCCCCATTCTGGTCGCTTTAGAGATATGGGGAAGGGAGTTTAAAAATAAAAGAATCTTAGTAAGAACTGATAATAAGGGGGCAATGTACGCCATCAACTGCCTTACGTCTAGATCTCCGCCTGTCATTGCTTTGTTACGGTATATGGTTTATCTTTGTTTGAAATGGAACATATGGATTAAAGCGAAGCATGTAGCAGGAAAAAGCAATGACATGGCGGATGCATTATCTCGATTACAGATGGGCCGATTTTTTCAACTATTGCCGAATGCGGATCGAGAGGGCTTCCCCTTCCCACAGAAGCTATGGGATCTGATCTAGATTTGATCTCAGAAAATATAAGGAATTCATTAGCCCCTTCTACCTTAGCAGGATATCAGTCAGCTTGGTGGATGTGGTGCAATTTTCTTTTGGACTTAAAAGAAAGTAAAGAAGCTTTTTCTGAGGGTCTTGTGCTTTTATTTTTAAATTCCTTATTTAAAAAAAATTATTCCTGGGCACACGTGAACAAGACTCTGGCCGGAATATCTTTTTTTCTAAAACTAAGAAATCTGCCGTCTTGTAATTCCTTTTTTGCAGTAAAACAGTCATTAAAAGGTTATAGGAAGGTGAATTTTAAAAAGGATAAGCGTAATCCCATTACACCTAAGATTCTTTTGGAATTATGCGGTGCGACCAAAGAAGTATGTTTTTCTGATTTTGAAGCCGTGTTTTTTAAAGCGGTTTTTGTTGTAGCTTTTTTTGCAGCGTTACGGGTGTCCGAGATTGTAAGTATTTTAAGTGGGGATGTTATTTTAGAAAGCAAATTGGCAAGTATTAGGATTAGAAAATCTAAAACTGATCAAATGGGAGAAGGAGTTTGGATCCATTTGCATGAGTTGAAGGGGTCTCCGCTTTGTCCTTTGCAAGCTTTACGTGAGTATTCTGTTTTGAGACCAATTTTAGGGTCAAAGTTTTATTTTATTCATCTTTCTGGGTCGGTTTTAACAAAATTTCAGTTTACTCAAGTTTTAAAGAAATGTTTGAAGAAATTAAATTTGAACGCTCTCCATTTAACCTCGCATTCGTTTAGAATTGGGGCAGCAACAGAGGCCTCTAGGTTGGGTTTAGATGAATCCATAATAAAAAAAGTAGGGAGATGGAAGTCGAATTGCTTTCAATTATACGTTCGACCTAATTTTTCTATTTAATCTATTTCAGGTGAGAGCCGCATCATTTGGATTGTCGGCCATTCTTTTGTCTATTGGGCTTTCAAGAGAGCGCAGCAAAGGGTATACTCAGAGAACTTAGGACTGGATCCCGCAAAATACAGAATTTTCTGGTATGGCAGAAGGGGAATGGTTTGGGCGGATCTCTTAATGGAAATCAGCAGGCTGCAACTTTTATTTCCTCATCCAGATGTACTAATCGTACATCTGGGGGGGAATGATATTGCCCAGGAGAGAACTTTGGATCTTATTTATAACATTAGAAATGACCTATTTAACTTTAGTTTGTCATCCCCGGACACGGTTATCATTTTTTCCGAGATTATCCAGAGGTTAAGGTGGTTATGTTCCCCTTCTCTGAAATCTTTGGAAAAAATCAGGAAAAGGATCAACAGATCATTAGCAAAGCTGCTGGGAAAAATAGGGGTTAGGTCCTTTAGACATAAAGAATTGGAAGGAGGTACGGAAGGCTTATATAGAGATGATGGGGTACACCTATCGGAGATAGGTTTAGATATTTTTAATGCAGACATGATTGACTGTATTGAGATGGCCGCGGTGCGGGGTGCAGTGTGACAGAAGGGGTTAGTTTCCCCCCTTCTGTCTTCTGGAAGTGATGGTTTGAAATCTGAAGTTATTTATTATGCAGCCTGAGCCATGGTGGCTGGGTTGTCACAAGTGTTATATATTTTATCTTATATTTATGGAAGTTTTAAAACCAATAATAAACGGCCGCGGCCAAAATTTTGCCACAAGTACAGTCGTCTGCTGTTTTATTTATTTGTTTTATTTATTTTGATAAGTACTTAGTTTACAAAATACTGCCTACTGTCCCATGTAAAGAAAAAGAAGGGCTGAATAGCCCCTTTTTCCTCATGGGAAAGTGGCAGGATAAGGTTAGTCAGGTGCAGTAAAAAATTTTCCCCCCTTTTTTCCTCAGGGAATAGAGGGTGGAATAGAGGGAGATATTCCTGAGGTAAAACACCTGGAGTGGGTGGTCTTTTAGCTATGCAGAGGTTAGAGCACCAATAGGAAGGGAGCAGCTGGAAGAATTCTCTAGAACTCTTGAGGCCCCTATTTAAAGAGTGGATCGCCTCAGAGAGGGCTCATTCGCATCAGAAGACTCGTCAGAGCAGTTCCCCAACCCCCCCTCCCTTTGTCGCGGCTGTTATTATGTGGTAGGTCACCTTTGCATTTGCAAAGGGGGACGGTTTTTAAGTATATGTGGAAGTGATGGTTTGAAATCTGAAGTTATTTATTATGCAGCCTGAGCCGTGGTGGCTGGGTTGTCACAAGTGTTATATATTTTATCTTATATTTATGGAAGTTTTAAAACCAATAATAAACGGCCGCGGCCAAAATTTTGCCACAAGTACAGTCGTCTGCTGTTTTATTTATTTGTTTTATTTATTTTGATAAGTACTTAGTTTACAAAATACTGCCTACTGTCCCATAGGTGCATGGTCTGAAAATGCGATGTGACCTATTTTAGCCTCAACGAGATCTGGTAGATCTCTTTGCGAGATCAAGAAAATGTCTATTCTCGAGTACTTGTTGTGTGGGGCAGAGTAATGGGTGTAATCTTTTTCAAGTGGGTTTAATGCACGCCAGGCGTCCACCAGATTAAGGGATCTCAGCTTGTCCTTGATTTTTTTGAGTTTTTTATAGGCTATGCTTGTTTTGCCTGAGGAGGTGTCTCGTAACGGTTCAAGGGGTACATTGAAGTCCCTTCCTAGAATAATACAGCCAGTAGCAAAGCTTTTTAGTTCATCAATTAGTTTTGAGCAGAAGGTTACCTGAGCTTTGTTCGGAAAATACACGTTTGCAAGTGTCAAGGGTCGACCCTTTAAAGACCCTGCCAAGAAGATAAATCTCCCCTCTAGGTCCGCTAGAATTTTGTTTACGGTAAAAGCTGATTTCTTGCTAAGTAGAATGGCCACCCCCTTGGTTTTTGCCAAAGCATTGGAGGCTGCGTAAACTTTAGTGAAGTGTTTGGCAGTCAATTAAGGGATGAGGTCACCTTTGAAATGCATTTCTTGAATAAAAGCGATATGCGTTTTGCTTTTTCTTAGTTCCCCTAACAGTCTCCTCCTTTTCTCAGGGATATTGAGCCGGTTAGCGTTGAAAGAGACAATCAGGGGATCTTTACCTAAGTGGGAAAAAGCCATTTTGAGGTCTCAGGGGTGGATAGGGGAGGTGGGAGAGCAAAAGACAAAGAGAAGTAGTAGAATGAAAGAGAGAAGAAGAAAGAAGAACAGACAAAATAATGACACGTTGACCAGAGAACGTCTCTGAATCAACCAATAATTAGGCTATTAAGGTTAATCAGTTATCACAAAATAACAAAGTGCACAATGAAAGCCTGGTAGGAGCGCTGGAAGAAACGCAGCGCCTCGGGACCCGAGGTACCGGAAGTTCCCGTCGATCAAGGTATACCCCGACCCACAGGAAGCGGCTTCTTTATATAAAGCTAACTAAGAAGTGCATGAAATAGTTCTACGGCTAGAACTTTAGAACATAAACAACTCGTGAAGACAGGGAATAAACAAAATATGCGCAGCTTGTCACAAAATCAGGCCTGCTGTCCTGGGTAGGAGTTCAACATAGCTGGCCCAAGAACATTTACCGAAATCCCACATATGGAAGCATCTCATCACATTAGTCTAGATACAGTAATGATCCCAATGCCGCCATGTCAACGTAAGTATCTGAATGCAGTACGCGCATTAAATCCTGAGAAAAGGTGAGGAGGCAGTCTGTGAGTCCTGTCAGAGCTATTCTGAGCGAGTTCCAAATGACTTAATAGGTGAAAACATGAGAGATCTTTTGCAAAGATACCTGCTAAATATCGGGAGAGAGGATTACCAGAGTGAGGATGGACATGCGTTACCATTGGATACGCCTCAATCCGTCTCAAAGAATTCTCAGTTCAGGGACCAGGGGAGAAATAAACGCTCTAGGTTGAACAGACAAACATTAATTGCATATATATTCTATATGTCAATAGCGGCATTTCAACCTCCTTTCCCTTTATAGCATATGAACAAAAAAAGAAAGAAATAGATGCCTCCTAATTGTGCGTACAGTATAGTGTTCATCTGCGAGCAGTCAGCTCTGGAGATACAGTCAGTGCGCCAGTGACACCTTGTGGTGAGGAAAAAGCATTGTCAAATAAGAATCTCAGGACTTACAAACCCTTGCAATATTGGATTAAACAGGTGTAGCCTATTTTTAATGTACCGTTAGAGGAAGTCACTAGGCTGGTGCTCTTCAGTAACAATGTCAAACTCCAGATCCCCGGACAACATAAGCCAAGTTTGGGCAATAATATGAGCCCATAAGGAGCCAACCGGGCCAACTATGGCGGCAAACTGCAGAGGGGAATCAAGCATGTACACTATCAGACTTGCTCAAAACTTCTCGTCCCTTGTTCTGGGAGTTTTGGGCGGTGAAGCAAAGGGAGCTTGCGGATTCTTGTTTTTCTTTTTGTTATTCCCCTTGGGATAAGGAGATCTGTGAGAAGATGTTGAGGGAGAGCTGTCATAGACATGATGTGCAACTGGAGCTGCTGGCAGAAGAAATTCTGCATACCAATCTGGTAGGTTGATACAATCCATGTGCAGATTTGTACAGAAGGAGGGTATATCATCAGGGGTTCTCAGAAGATAGTTTTTCCCTTGGAAGGTGGCTTGAAGTGCAAATGGGTATTTCCATTTATAAACAATGTGTCTTTCCTTCAAAACCTCCAGCAGGGGTCGCAGTGCTCTCCTGTTTTTCAAAGTAATTGGAGAGAGATCTTGGAAAAGGAGAATTGGGGCCTCATTGAAGAGGATTTGATCATTTTGCCTAGCCTTAGCCAAAATCTCCTCTTTAAGTGTGTGGCTGGTTAAGCAACAGATCACATCTCTTGGGGGCATTGAGTCCGGGGCCCTCTGTCTAAGAGCCCTGTGTGCTCTATCCATCTCAATGGGTAACTCTGCGGGTCTGTCCAATAGATTATTAAAAATGGATGTGAGAGCCGATCTGATATCTCCCCCCTCCACTGACTCGGGCAGACCTCTTAATCTTATATTATTTCTTCTGCCACGATTGTCCAGGTCCTCCAAATGTCTATTCATAGCGATTAAGTGCCCTTAATGAGTGCTGGCAACTTCTTCTAGTCTTTTAATCGCTTTGTCCCTGTTTTTGCCCGCCTTCTCCACCCCCGCCATCTGGTCAGTTAATCTGGCGATGTCTGCTTTTAGATCCGTTATGGCGACTGCGAAGGAGCCCTTTATGTCCGCAGCTATGGCCATCATGTCATTAAATGTTAGCTGTCTGTCTCTGGGTGAAGCATCACTTACATTGTCCTCAGAAGCAGAGATGGAATCATTGTCGATCTCCTCTTCATCAGAGGCCGGCCTCCTCGCCATCTTGCTGCCCACTGTATGTCTCCTGGTGAGCGCTTGTGTCTTGAAGATATCAGCAATGATCTTCCCCTGGGGAGCCTTGAGATTCTTCAAATTTTTGGCCTGGGAGCTTGCCTTCACGCTTCTGCCCATAATTCCGCAAAATTTAATATATACGGTGCCGTAGAACGTTTGCAGGGCCGCTGTGAGTCCGGAGCTCGGGTATCAGGCAGCCATCCACGCTGCGCGCCAAGCCACGCCCCTGAAATTAGCACTTTTACTTCACGCCCCTGTCCATTTCACATTCAAAGAGGGGTCCTTATGTGACATGACTATGATGCCACGTAAGCAGCGGCTAGCACACTATGCCGGGGGCTGCACCGAGATCTCTGATGTCCCCAGAGCAGATCATTCATCTTGTTCCTTAGCCTTTTGATAGGGGATAACATAAAAATACTACAGACAAATCAAAAACAACAAAGAATCATATTTTAATTAATGAAAATAAAATTAATTACCGTATTTTCTGACACTATTCTAGTACGCGGTGCAGGAGTAGCTTTTACTTCCCCATTATCCTCTTCGTTGGATTCTGATTCCTATAGGAAATAAATAGGAACAAATTTAGAAGTATATATGCACACACACACACACACACACACACACACACCCACCCACATATTTTTGCGTTTTTAATACTAAATATACTTACATCATTTGAATTCCACTCTGAGCTTGTAGTGACAGTTTCAGTAGCCAAAGACTCCTCGTCGAATAGTATTTCCTCCTCTGACTGTTTCAAAAAATTAAAAAAAAAATTGAACAAAAAAAATAAAAAGTATATATCCTATATATTTAAATAAATTGTAGATATAAAATATTTTTTAAATAATATTTAAATTTTAAAAGTTTGTGCAACACTAAAACATGGAGGTCATGTTCAGTGAAATTACAGAGTGTTGTATGGTTAGAAATAGAGGTGAGTAGAAGTTGTAAGTAACGAGGGGTATTTGTATATTTTTCGGGTTGTAGGGTGAGATAGGTGTAGGGTGAGATAGAGGTGTGATGAGGACCGAAAGTGTTATAGGGTGAGGAGCAGGGTTAGAAAGGTATAGGGTGAGTTTTGAGGAGGACAGACAGAGTGGTATAGGGTGAGGGGTGAGGAGGAAGGACAGTGAGGTGTTGGCTTAGATACAGGGATGATGAGGACAGACAGAGTGGTCTAGGGTGAGGGTGAGTGGTGATGAGAACAGACAGAGTGGTATAGGTGATGGTATGCGATGATGAGAACAGACAGAGTAGTATAGGGTGATGGTATGGGATGATGAGGACAGACAGAGTGGTCTAGGGTGAGGGTGAGTGGTGATGAGGACAGACAGAGTGGTATAGGGTGATGGTATGGGATGATGAGAACAGACAGAGTGGTATAGGGTGATGGTATGGGATGATGAGAACAGACAGAGTAGTATAGGGTGATGGTATGGGATGATGAGGACAGACAGAGTGGTCTAGGGTGAGGGTGAGTGGTGATGAGGACAGACAGAGTGGTATAGGGTGATGGTATGGGATGATGAGAACAGACAGAGTGGTATAGGGTGATGGTATGGGATGATGAGAACAGACAGAGTGGTATAGGGTGATGGTATGTGATGATAACAGACAGAGTAGTATAGGGTGATGGTATGTGATGATGAGAACAGACAGAGTAGTATAGGGTGATGGTATGGGATGATGAGAACAGACAGAGTAGTATAGGGTGATGGTATGGGATGATGAGAACAGAGAGTGGTATAGGGTGATGGTATGGGTTGATGAGAACAGACACAGTGGTATAGTACCGTACAGTATTTTTATGTATGGGCATGCTTTGACTTGTAGTGTGCATCTAGATGTATGCAGCATTTCACTATATATATATATATATATATATATATATATATATATATATATATATATATATATATATATATAAAACATATAATAAGTTTTAAAACTACAAGTCACAGCATGCCCATACATAGAAATACTGTAAGGGAATGCTGTGACTTATAGTTTTCCTCTTGAGCTAATAAGCATTTCAATATAAATACATATAATGAAATGCTGCTTACATCAAGGGGAGAACTACAAGTCACAGCATGCCAATACAGTATTTTTATGTACGGGAAAGCTGTGACTTGTAGTTCTGGATAAGGGATGGTTGGGGGACTAACATGGAAAGGGGGTATGTGTATTGTACTTTATTTTACCATTATGGGATGGTGATTGGTGCACAACTTCCGATCCTTCGGCCCGCTGCTGCTCCGGCACTACAACCTCTAGCGATGTAAGCTTTACGTGATTACATCGCTAGATGACGCGTGCGTGCACGCACGCAGCGGCGGCCGAAAGCTCATTGGAGCTCGGCAAGCCAATAGAAGAGGACGTATTTTACGAGGCGGGCATAGGGAAATAGGTGCGAGAGGAGGGGGCGTGTAATATTATAATTTAGGGAGGGGGCCGAGCGGAGGAGTCACAGGGGGAGGGCAGGAGATTACCGGAAGAGATGAGCGGGCATGCTGGGAGAGGTAGTTTTATCATGGCGGCCATAGAAGAAAACCAGGAAGTGCTGAAAACTTCGGGAGGGAATAAAAGAATAACCGCTGGGCCGATTTTCTTGAAAGTGGCGACATTGAAAAGGTATTTCAATTGGCTAAATTCTGGCATTTTGTGGAATGGGGCTTCAGACTACTCCTTTAACATTAAAGCGATTTGCACTCCATCTTGAGAATAATTTTTGCAATTTCTTCAACCGTTTTCTCTAAGAAATCAAATAATTCCAAGAACCTTTCTTGAATGCACCATTTTCCTTTCACGAGATCTCACAAAGGTATCACAAAAAAATACCATTCTGTTGCATATGCGATATATCTGGTGTTGCATCACAAAACACAGAAAAATGAACAGATTCTTGCCTTTCAGAAAGTATGACATTCAAAACATGTTTTCTCCATGTATCAATTATTTGTATTGCATGGACGACGATAGATCATGTGCAGGCAGATGCTTACCTTTTTTCTTGGCTTTGTTTCACCTGTTCCAAATGTACATTATTATATTTTGCAACAAGTTCCAGAGTTCCAACATAGTTATCATTAATAATGTCTCGAATACCTTGAGAACATCCTCTGTAAGCTAGATTCCATTAGACCAAAGATAAGGCAACATCAAGAAGCCTTGCCAACAGAGCTACAACCTTTTCGGCTACCCTTGCCAAACTTCTTTGCACCTCAAAGTCTATGCCTTGTCCACCTATGGATCTCTGTAAAGTTCGCCAGCTCAAGTAGTGCTTTCTGTGTTGAGTGGAATGTACATGTTCTGACAATTTTGTATATGCTGATGCCATTTGTTTTTGTAAGGGTCAAAGCTTTCTTTCCTACAAAGTGCACCTCTTTCCTATGGTAATAATCCAGGGGAAAAGTCCTGCAAGTGATGTTGTATAACACATGTTTAGAATTGCTCCAATTGAAGCCAGTCTCTCAAAATCTTCTCATGTTCATTTGAGGCTTTTGCATATAAAAGATACTCTGTAATTGAAAGTCCATTACTGTCTAAAGTCATACGACATACCATCTTTTTCATCTCCTCCTCCTCTTCTGTCATCATTCCAGAAAGCACAATTTGCACTTTTTTCTTGAAGATGTTCTGGCCACATTGCTGGGTCATTCGCCCAATCCCTCCTTAACTGAATGCTCTTTCACACAAATCCACAGAAACAGGACCTTTAGAACTTGAGGCAAAATATGAGCTGCAAGAAGTTTGCAAGTCTTCAACCATTTCCAGGGGATATACAGTGGATATGGTATCTTCTATGTTTGCAGCAGACTGGGAGAATGAAGAAACCCTTTCCATAAGTAAAACACTTCCAGTGGAGCTGCTTGTAATTTCAAAGGAAGACCCATCCACTTCTTGCATATCTTCAGATATGACCATCAACTCACAATGTTGAGAATGGCCCTAAGTTTTGTCTGAACTAACTTCCATAGCTCCTTCTGAGGATGCTTCTGGTTCAGCATTTTCTTTCTGGGTGGTTTCAGGTTTCTTAAAACGCAAAAATATAGAATCTTCATTTTTTTTTTCTCTAGCTCTTACAACTTCTTGAGCTTTTGAAATCCTGGCTTGTGTGGATACATTTTTTGGATTGATCTGAAGTATCTCCATAACTGCAACCTTAACCAAAAATTTGTGTCTCATCGTGGGCTAAGACAGAGTGCTTGAGGGCACTGATTATTACTTAACCCTCAATGTGACAGTGTCTCTTAAGATACTTTCTGCTCTAAAACACTCACCTTGCATATTGTCTCCAAAAATTAATGCACTGTGCAGCTACCAGTATGGTCACCTCTGTTCTTCAGATCCCTGAATATTATAAAAAGTCTATATCAAAATGGATACCAGCTATAAGCAAAAGCAATAATCCCTAACATTTGTCAGAGCCTGCTCTAACCATCATGGCTTGCCATGACCACCCCAAGCAATTTTAACCTCCCATGTCATAGTCAATTGATGTTACCATGGATCTCATTGTCCTATCCTCTAATCATAGAAAATGCATTCATTTCACCTTATACTTTTCCAGAATAATATTCTGAATTCAGTGAGTTTTGAATATTCCAAACAACCAACCTTGCATATAACATTGTATTGGGGGAGGGGGGTTGTGAGGTAGTTGGCACTGCCTATATTATGTCAATCCAGATGTAATAAATGGTATGTGTACCTCATAAATACATGATAATAGAAATCACATAAAAATAGATAACACATGAACCATAAATACAAAAAGCATACATGTAAGGTGCAATAAAGTGACAAGTGATTATGCCTAAAAAAATATATATGCTGGTATAAAAATATATATATCAAATAATAAATATCAAGGTGGTTCAAGTGATTATAGGAGGCGGTGCAAAAATTCCTCAAAATGGTATAACCTAAATAAATATTCTGGTTGTGAAATGGGTGAGCTAGATAGAAAATATAAAAAATAAAAACGGTAGTGAGTGAATATATATTTAAAAGGTAATATAATGATGAATAAGGAGCAACAGTATCAAATAGGATATTACAGTGACTACAGACCCACTGTGTCCACTAGCTAGTGGGTTAGCCAAAGAGCAAACAAAAGGTAGTGGTAAATAATGGTGAATCAATATTATTTACCACTACCTTTTGTAATAAATTTTTACAAAAAATAGTTTTACTGTGTTTTTCCGGTTCCTTGTAATGTTCTCTGTTAGATCCTGAACCTCTGTTTTTTACTTGAGATTTTGTCAGGCCGAATTGTTGGGAGTTTGGGATAGAAAAGGCGCTAATGAGTTGCTGGAGGCCAAATAGCTTGGACTGCTCCTTATTGGTAAGTAGGGCTATATGGTGGTATGAGTTAGGACTGCTGTTTTGTAGGGGGTCCCAGTATAATAGTGCCCTCTTCTGTACTGCGAGAAGTAAGGGAAATCTGCCCAGCTCAGACAGGCAAGCACTGTTGGCGGTGCTCCAATGGACTTGGATGGAATATTTGTTAGGCTGGAGTCCCATTTGCATTGGTCTTGGAAGGTGACAGGACCCTAAACGTCACTGCCATAAAGGATTGGGGTGATAACACTATCGAAAATTCTGAGCCGGACTCTCACTGGTGGTTTTTGGTGGTACAGCTGTCTCCGGATGGCACAGAAGGCTCTGCATGCCTTGTCTTTTTAGGGCCTCTATGGCTGATTTGAGACTTCCTGATTGGTTAATTTCTAGGCCAAGGTATGTGTAGCTGTTAGTTTTATCAATAGTGAAGTTATTTAATGTAAAGGAAGGGATTTTTTTTGTGTTTTTCCTTTAAAACACCATAATTTTGGTTTTGCTTGAGTTGAAAGGTAGTGGCCATGTGGCACTATATTTCTCCAGCACTTCCAGACTTGTAGGCCTTTCTCTGTTGGTGACAGATGTAGGTAATTGTCATACAACAGGAACTTCACCTTGGTGTCATGTAATGTCAGTCCACGTGCTAGGGAGGATTCTAGCGCTACATCCAGTTCATTCATGTAGATGTTGAAGAGGGTTGGGCTTAGGCTGCAGCCCTTTCTGACTCCACAGGCCTGTCAAAAGTGTTGTTTTTTCCCCATTCACCTTTACACTGCAGCTGTTCTCTATATAAAAAAAAAACTCTTGATGACATCAAATGTTTTCCCTCCTCTTACTCTCTCTAATAGCTCAATAGGCCTTGGTGCCATATGGAGTCAAAGGCCTTCTTAAAGTTTTGAGAAAAGGTTGAGATAGTTTCGGCCCCAAGACCTCTAATCATTCGCTTTACCGGATAAAACTCGTGCCGAAATCGTCAGCTATCCTGAGGGAAACTTCGGAGGGAACCAGCTACTAGATGGTTCGATTAGTCTTTAGCCCCTATACCCAGGTCGGACGACCGATTTCCACGTTGGGACCGCTGCGTACCTCCACCAGAGTTCCCACTGGCTTCACCCTGCCCAGGCATAGTTCTTTCGGGTTCTGCCGCGCGCGCTCATGCTCCACCTCCCCGGCGGGGCGGGTGAGACGGGCCGGTGGTGCTCCCACCTCAGCCGGGGCGCCCCGGCCCTCACCTTCATTGCGCCGCAGGGTTTCGTGCAAGAGGCCCTCCGACTTGCGCGCACGTCAGACTCCTTGGTCCGTGTTTCAAGACAGGTCGGGTGGGACACCGACGTCGCCGTGGAAGAACCCAGGGCCGCAAGGTCCGTTCAAAGTGTCGATGATCAATGTGTCCTGCAATTCACACTAATTCTCGCAGCTAGCTGTGTTCTTCATCGACGCGCGAGCCGAGTGATCCACTGCTAAGAGTCTTGCTCTTTTTTTCGTTTCTCTCGTGGCTACGGTCGCAAGGGGGACTCCTGGTTACCTTTCTCGCAATGGATCCAGGGCTAAGCCAGCCAATTTCCCGACCAGGTAGACCATACCTCTCCAGAAGAAGCCAAAGGTACTTGTGGCTAACCCGATCAAAAGCCTTGGCCTGATCTAATGCCAGCAGATACCGTCCACTCCCATCCGCCCTGCACCTCTCCGCGGCCTCCCGGATGCCAAGGACAGCACTAAAGGTGCTCCAGCCGGGAATTGCACAGTGCTGGGATTTGGACAGCACCCTGTCAGCCACAGCCGACAGGCGCAAGAAAATTATCTTGGCCAACAACTTTCTATCTGTGTTGAGAAGGGCAATTGGAGGCCAATTCTCAATCACGGACAGGTCCTTCCCCTTTGACAGGAGGATCAGGGCCGACTTTCTCATTGAGGGGGGCAGAAGGCCTTGGGCCAAACCTTGGTTAAAGACCTCACTCAAATGAGGAGCTAACAGGCTCTTAAAAGTACGGTAGTACTCTGCCGTCAGGCCCAGGCGCCTTTTTAATAGACAACAAGTCGATGGCCTTCTCCACCTCAGCCACTGAGATGTCCTCCGTCAAAGGGTCCTCCGAGAAATCCAACTCCCCCACAGGAGTCTCAGACAAGAAAGCCCTGGCTTTCTCCTTGTCCAGGCGCTGCGGTCCCAGGATACCTGAAAAGTGGTCCCTCACGATGCCCAAGATCCCCGGTTTGGACCTAACCAGAGACCCCGTGGCATCCTTCAGGCCATGTATGGTCTTCGAACCCGCAGCATCACTACAACTCTTGTAGGGATCCGGGGAAATAAACTTCCTGTAATCCCTTTCAAGGATCAAGGAGGCCAGGTGATCATACTGGCACTCCCTCAACCGCAGCTTCAACTCAGAGATCTCTTCCCGGGCGCCACCCAAGGAAACGAGGCGGTCCAGCTGCCTTTACAAGCCAAGGTAGGCACGGTACTTCGAGACTGCCCTGGACCTTGAGATCCTCCGGAAGAAGCCTTACAATCTTTTCTTCACTACATCCCACCACTCAGGATGGGTGCAGCCGCCCTCAAGGAGCGAGGCTTGTTCCTCAAAGAAGACCTCATAGGCGTCCCTCACCTCAGGATCCTCAAGCAGCGTCACATTCAGACGCCAAATACCCCTCCCTTTCTGAGGGGTCTTGGCCACATTCAAAGTAACGGAAACCAGACAGTGATCGGAAAACTCCACCTCACACAGCTCAGGAGCCGCGAAGACAGAGTCCCCCTTTAAAAAAAAACTGTCTAATCTACTCTGACATCTACCTCTGTAGGTGTGTAGGTGAACCCAGTGTGATTGGGGAAGTGATGAACGTGTACATCCACCAATCCGGCCTCCCTAACTATACTGTTCAAAAAGATAATATCATATCCCAGCGGGCCTCCGGCACCCGCCCGGTCTTTGGGCCTAACGACGGTGTTAAAATCGCCACCGAAGACCACCTGCCGGGATGTAAAAGGATACGGCTTGACCGCCGTAAGGAGGCTCTTCCTTGCCCATTTGGACTGGGATCCATAAAAATTGGGTGTAGAGGAAGCCCCCTCACGACAGCGTCAATGACCAAACACCTGCCAACTTCCACCTCAATTACTCGTCGACAGTCTACCGAACCAGTCTTAAAAAGGACTGCAACTCCACTGCAAGGCTCGGCCGCAAGAGACCAGAGGGAGGGCCCACACCTCCACTCCCTCTTTGCCGTGTGCATCTCTGCCACCGATGTCACCCAGGTCTCCTGCAAAAATAAAATGTCAGCATCAACCACGCTGAGAAAAGTGAAGGCCGTGTAACGAGCTCTCACAGATCTGATACCCACGACATTAATGGTCGCAAGCTGAATTGGAGAGGACACTGCCATCCTTAGTAATTGAGGCGGTGATGCTCCCCTCTACTTACCCAGTCAACCTTCAAGGCCCTTTACAGGGCGCCTCCATTTCCTCATCCTCCGACTCAGATGAAGATAACCAGAAAGGATTAGAGGAGACCAAGGGGACCTTCCCACTGCCCCCAGAGGACGAAGGTCCGGAGCCTTTTTATCCCCCCTGATAACCCTCCTCTTCCTCTTACCCTTGGAGGCTACAGCCCACTCCACCTCTCCCGGGCTATCCTCCCCCGAAGGGCTACCTGAAGGCCCAGGTGGAACAGCCCTGCAGCGCTTCTGCACCCCCTGGCTGGTGCCCTTCACCCGAGCACTACACCCTGCCTTAGGCATGGCAGCCCTATTGGCCCCCATGCCCTCAACCACCTCTGCCACTGGTGCAGAGGCCCTCCTGGCCCTAGCCTTCCCCTTACCCTCCATCCGCTAGGGAAGGGGGGGCAAAGACGTAGAGGCAAAAACCCCAACCCCTTGCAGAGCAGGGGAAGAGGTCCCAAATACTAGGGCGGGGGGGGAAGAGGAGGCCGCCGAACCCCCGGCCTCCTCCGGCACCTGCACGCCAATGGCTCGGCCCTACTACTGGCTACGCTACCCAGAGGCTGTGCGCGGGTGCTGGATCTTCCCTAAGCCCCCCGCTGGCTGAACCAGCCTTTTTATCCCCTACAGGGGCACCCGTCTCCTGTCCCCTCCCCCTTTCCGACCTCCGCAATTTGGAGGTGGTCTTTCTCCTCACCACCTATTCCTCCGCCCTGCCTTCTGCTCCAAACTCTCCAGCCTCTGAACCTGCCCTTGCCTCTGCACTAGCCCTGTCTGCTGCCTGGGCCCTACCCATCCCTTGTTTTTCTTCCTCCTGCTCCCCTGGGGCCCTAGCAGCACCCCCTGAAGTGTAGCCACGAAAAGCCTTGGGGCACCGGCTAAAGGGGTGACCCATTTCACCGCATAGGTTGCACCGGATTAGGGAACACTCCCCAGCCAGGTGCCCCAGACCGCCGCAGCGCACACAGCGCAGCATTGAGCAGTCGCCGAAAAGTGCGCCGGACACCCACACTTAAAGCACAGCTTTGGCTGACCCTGGTAAAATGCCATTATTCGGTCTCTTCCAATAAAGCCACTGGCCGGTATATGTGATACGGATAGTCCCCCTTCTCCCGAGCTTCACCTTAACCTGCCAAGCCCCAGTCCAAATCCCCCTCTCGTCCAGAACCTTTCTGAGCGGGGACTAGAGCTGGCAAAATCTCCCCAGCCAGGTCGCTATATCCTCGGGAGGAAGGGACTCGTTCCTCACCAGGATGGTCACGTTTTTAATGTCCTCCTGCCGGGACAAGGCCACCAGGTGGAAATTGCGCCAGGTTTCATGCGCCTTGACCAGCTCATATTTGGTCAGGAAAAGTTCCATGACCACGGGGGAGGTGAAGCTGACATCAAAATCGCTTGAGTTGTATGGGTGAATAACCGCATACAAGTCCGCAACACGGAAGCCTAAGGCCAGTATTATGTTGATAACTTTACCTCTGGCTGGAACCTCCCCCGAGCCATGGAACTTAACCTGGACCACATTACGCCTTCTCCTCCCTGGACCCCCCACACCCCGGGACCACCCACCCTGACCACCCCCAGGATTCTCCGTACTGGGAGGCTCGCGGAAGGGGCGAGACCCAAACTGGTCGTAGAGATGGGAGATCCTGGTGGGACCCCCAGCGACCTTAGCAAATGTTTTGCCCTCCCTCAGTGCGGTGAGAAGAGAGGCCTCCTGCGCCGGCCCCAGCAGCTGTACAGGGGTCTCTACCGGCCCACCCCCACTAGCACTCTCACCACCCCCAACTACCATACCCCCTGTAGATTGACCAGGCAGGGGCACCTCAGGCTGCACCAGGGTTGGAGGCACCAAGATCGGGGGTATAGGGACCATCACCTTGGCTGGGGATTTTACTACAGACTCACCCACCCCATGGGTGGAGACGCCTTGGACAGGAACCCCGCTACCCACCTCCATAGCTTCTCCCACCACGGGCATAGCTGGTACCTGAGACCCCTCCAACTCCTGAATAAACTCCACAGCCAGTGCACCAGAGGGGAGGGGGCCCATTGCACAGTCCCCCCAAATAGAGGGGGACACTTGGCCAGGGACAAGGCTCTGGCCCTGTGAGGATAGTATAGACCCAGCCATAACAGTCCCACTCTCAGCAGTCTCACTTTCAGCAGTTCCACTGGATAGTTCGGGTGTTGTATTGTCCATATTTCCAGATAACAAATTCTGCTGACACTCACAGACTACTTCCAGTCGCGGGGGAGGCACTTCCTGTCGCGGGGAGGCACTTACGGTTCCGGGGAAACCACCTCCGGCCGCGGGATGACCACTTCCGGTTCCGACAGGAGGTTCCCTACCTGGAAGCGGCCGCCATGCGGGACACCGTCCGTTGTTCCAGGCGCCATTTTAATGCCCCCTGCTTCACAATCTCCAGTATCCGATCCGCTTTGGACCGTGCCAATGGCTTAAGCAACCTCGCCACTGTTGATCTCTGGCCCAGATTGCTGCAATACACCACACTCCTGCTCCTGGGCGTCATCTTCACCCTGGGCTGCCTGTACCTCCAAAGACTGCTGCAGACCATTCATTGCTGGTAAGTTGCTTTCTTTAGTCATGGCAGGGCTGGCCCCTGGTGGGGGGGACCACGGGAGGCTCATCGGGGCTTGGGCCGCCAGCATCCATCAGCTGGCTTAGGCCCACCGGGTCTGGACTTGGTCTCTAGGGGACCCAGGCATGCTTCCCACCACCCCAGGGGGGACAGCCTCCACCGCCACACACCCCGGGGAGGGATCCACAGCCATACCCCCGGACTGACCCAGGGTGTCCCCAGAACCACCTGCCTGACCATCCACCACCATACTCCCAGCCCCCAGTTGGTTAGCCACAACTCCCTTTCGGGGCAGGTGAAGGTTCCGCAATCCCTGCTTTCCCTCCACTGCCTCCAGGGCGTGAGGATCCCGACGAACGGCGGGAACGCCTCACTGCCTGGCTGCCTTCCAAATTGATCCTCTGCATGCGACCCCGCATGGCCTCCAGGAAGGCAGTCTCACCCGGGCCATGATCTGAAAGCTCCCCGATTAGTGACCAGAGGTCCCTACAGGCATCCTTTAGGCCATCAATCTCACCTTTTGAGGCCGATTCTCTTATCCCTGCTGGAGCGATCACGGAGGTCTCGGAGTAGTCCCAGCCGCTCCATCTTGGCCTCATAGCAAGAGGTTGCCTTGTTTAGTAGGAGCTTTACCCTCTCCCTCCTGGCCCTCACCTTCTCCAGAAATTCCCCGGGCTGGGGATCTGTCCAGGACATCAATTTCTTCTGGGTGTCCAGAAACAGTCTTTCCGTAGGGTCCAGAGTTTTTTCAATAAAGCCCCCAGACCCGGGGCTCCCAGGCTGGGATGCTTCTCCAGGTCCTGGGCCAGGCGTGGCCATCTTCCCCCCTCCTTCCTCAGGAGCTCACCAACACACGTTCTTCCTCCCAGCTAGACCTGGAGGTTTTTTATTAATTAGACTGCTACCAATATTACTGTATGTACAAAACACAAAATACTGTAGAATTGGAAGGATTGGGAAAACAAGGATTTTGGGGTCAATAAAATTACTCTTTATTTGAATTCAAGGATAAAAACACAACAGAAAAAGTGAACATGTACTAAATTTTAAAAGGAAGGGCCTATATAGGTCCCTAATATAAAGTGTAAACGGTTCACAGTCAGTAGATTCACAATTCACATACAGAATGAAATATGACAATATACAAAAGATACTTCACATCAGAGAGTGCCCGCGGATGGATACCCGAATAAACAAGGTGCCGTCCGGCCGGGTCAGGTGATGTTTTATCATAAATTCACCATATTTGGTTAGCATTAGCTCGACATGTTTCGCTTTACTTGAGAAAGCTTCGTCCGGAGCTGTTACTAGGGCTTTCAATATATTCTGTATATTGTGTAATGTAACACACGTTAGGAATTCCTTAGAGCATAACGAGGGGAGTCTTTGTGGGCTTGCAGGAGACTCATATGAGGTCAGCTGGGCGATTATAATACGGTAAACAGTAGACCGTTTATAATCAGTATCAATAGTCAACCGGGTATATAGATACCAGGTGGCTGTAAGACAGTTAAATATAAGGCATAGCAAAGCGTAGGCTCATACTGAGCTCCTGCTGCCTCTTCAAGATAACCCCCCCCCCCCGGATGGGGAACCGCCGCCTTGGTACATGTTCCCTTTT
>NC_138778.1:99418732-99573732 GCF_965119305.1 Pelophylax lessonae | reverse complement strand
TCTGTCCGCCGCAATGTCGCAGTACCGCAAAAAAAATCGCAGATCGCCGCCATTACGCGTTAAAAAAAAAACAACAAAAATGACAAAAATCTTTCCCTTTGATAGTAAACGCGATAACTTTTGCGCAAACCAATCAAAATACGCTTTTTGCGATTTTTTTTTTACCAAACATAGGTAGCATAAAACAAATTGGCCGAAAATTTTTAAAAATTTTGATTTTTACATTTTTTTTTGGGGGAATTTCATATAAAAAAATGTGAAAAATATTGCTATTTTTGCAAAATTGACGCTCTTTTTTTGTTTATAGCGCGTGATCAAAAAATCGCACAGGTGATCAAATACCACCAAAAGAAAGCTCTGTTTGTGGGAAAAAAAGGACGTCAAATTCGTTTAGGTACAGCGTCGCACGACCGCGCAATTGTGCGTTAAATTCACGCAGTGCCGAATCGCAAAATACCCCCTGGTCGGAATGGGGGTAAAATCTTCCGGGGCTTAAGTGGTTAATGGTCGCAAGCCGAATTGGAGAGGACACTGCCATCCTTAGTGATTGAGGTGGTGATGCTCCCCTCTACTTACCCAAACAAATCCTTAAGGCCCTTTACAGGGCAGCACCAAATCCTCCTCCTCAGCATCAGAAGAAGACAACACTTCATAAGGGTTGGAGGTGGCCAGTTGTACCTGCCCAGCTTCCCCACCAGATCTGGAACTAGCCCCCCTTAAGACCTTCTTCTTCCTCTTTCCCTTAGAGGCCTTGGACCAACCCGCCTCCCCAGGCTTTCCTCCCCTGAGGGGCTTTCCATTGGCTCAGAATGGGCTACCCGTGAGCGCTTCAACGCCCCATGGCTAGTGCCCGGACCCTGGACGCTACTCCTTGCCTTAGGTTGGGCAGCCCTACCGGCTTTCCCACCCTCCACCACTTCTGGTGCCGATGGCACCGAGGCCCTCCTGACCCTAGTCCTCCCTTTACCTCCCACCCTCGGTGGAAGGGGAGGCAAGCACATAGGGGCAAAAACCCCAACCCCCTGATCTGCAGAGGAAAGAGCCCCAAAAACTAGGGCGGGGGGGAGAGGAGGCCGCCGAACCCCCGGCCTCCTCCGGTACCCGCACGCCATCCAGAGGTTCGGCCCGAACAACGGCCGCGCCTTCACGCATCACCTCTGGGTGCGTGGGCACCGGTTCCCCCTAGCTCCCCCGCTGGCTGCACCAGCCCTCTCCCCTATCGGGGCACCTGTCTCCTGCCCCCTCCTCCTTTCTGACCTGATTTCTGCCCTCTTCAATTGAGAGGCAGATTTCCTCCTCACCACTGGCTCACCTTCAGCCCTGCCACCCTCACCAGTCCCTGACCCTGCCTCCGGCCCTGCCCCCGCCCCCCTTGATACCTGAATCCCTCCCTCCCCTCTCTGTTCCTGCTGCCTGTCCCTCGGGGCATTTCCAGGACCCCCCGATGTATAGCCCCTGAAAGCCTTAGGACATCTGCTGAAGGGGTGACCCATCTCACCACAGAGGTTACAATGGATCAACCCACAATCCCCAGCCAAGTGTCCTACACTACCACAGCGCACGCAGCGCATGTGGGAACAATCGGCGGAGAAATGATTGGGACTCCCACATTTGAAGCATAGTTTGGGCTGCCCCTGGTAAAAGGCCATAATTCTGTCCCTGCCTATAAATGCACTTGCTGGCACGTGCGATACCGATAGACCTTTTCTCCCCAATTTGACCTTTACCAGCCATGCTCCTGTCCAAAAAAAAAAAACAAAAAGGAGAAGCGCTCTAAGTGTAGACAGTTTAATAATACATAAGAAGCAATGTGTATAGTAACTCACAAGACATAAGTGAAAGTCAAGCTGTGTAACATCATCAGATCTTTAAAGCATCCTCTGGGGGGAGGGAGGTGGTGATGTCCAATCCAAAGCGCCGTCCGTGACTGAGTAGATGTTTAATGGGAGGAAATAAAGCCGGCAGCCTCCCGCCTCAGTGTACGATAAGCGGTCAGATGGAAGTGACCGACGGCTGTAAGGTTCCGTGGATGGATGGATGCTCTCCCGTCACCAGGGGTGGTGAGTTCAAACAGCAAAGGAACGGCAGGCACGACGCGTTTCTGAGCATGCGCGGGGTCGATGTACCCGGCGCGCTCTTTCCTCAGGTGCTGGAGAGCCGTGGACTCTACAAGGTTTATATCTAGCTCAGTTAATTAGTGATTCACCGCAGCTGGAACAAAAGGGGAATGCCTCGGGATAAAAAGGATTTGGAACCAGAGCTGAAAGCAACCAGTTCATGGAAGGACAACAACTTTAAAATCAATTATACTTGAATGTACAGCATTAAAAACATAAACAATTAAAAGCATATGTTAAAGGTGGATTGTACTCGATTGGCTGGCCACAAATTCACATGTATGGGGCTGAAACAATAATTTCTCATAAGAATCAGATATATACCAAAAATGGATGATGGGAGATAATCAGTGATAATATTCAAAGTTAGACAAATGAGCATGAACTGATCATGACTCCTAAACATGATAATAAAGATAAAATTACAAATATATATGTACATGAAAAATCATGACTTTAATGAAATTATGAATGTTTTAGAGGTGAATTACACTCTAAAGCTATGGACACTAGGTATGTGGAAGGGGAAAAGGGGGACAAAAAACTTTGTGATATTAATGTATTTATGACTAATAGTCCAAGAAGACATCATGTAACATAATAAATTGTTATGACATGATGGAACATGCATCAAGCAGCACAATACACAAAAAGTATCGTAAAGGATCTATATAAATCTATAACAACCTATAAATGTAAGGTATGTAAAAAAAAAAAAAAAAAAAAAAAAATACATAAATATATAAAAATATAAAAATATATAAAAATACACACATATACATACATACACACATATACATATATATATATATACATACACATATATACATATATATATATATATAAAAAATGCGAATACATACATCTATGAGAAAACTATCTGGTTGAAAGGGTATAAACGGCTCAAATTAAAAAATCCATGTGTGTAGATGGATAAAGGGAAAAAGAAAACTAATAAAGGCAACATATCATACAAGGGACCCAAGTCTGTATGTGATTGTTGACAAATAGATATGTCAAAATGGAAGATGCATATATATATATATATAAGGTGATTTAAAAAAGGGGGGGGGGGGAAAGAGAATAACCTATTGTGCTATTTGGGACAAAAGAGGAAGAGGAGGAAGAAAGGAACCTCAATTATAGAATAGTGTGTACATCTAGTTCCTCGTTCAATCCTCGAGGGGCGAGAACGTCTAGTGTGTATATCCAAAAGGTTTCACGCATACATAATTTGGAAAAACGTTCTCCTTCTGGCAAATCTTTCGAAATGGATTCAATGACCCAAATTTCAAGTCCCTCAGTCGATTTTCCATGGACTTCTGAGAAGTGTCGCGGGACACTATGAAGGTCACTCCCACCTTCAATGAGACGGCGGTGTTTTCCAAACCGCTGTCTTACCGGTCTGATGGTGCGACCCACATAAAGAAACTGACACGGGCATATTAAACAATAGACAACATACTCAGTAGAGCAGTTGTAGAAGTTATCCAAGACATAGGTTTTTCCATTATGTGTGAAGTCTTTTTGGCCATGTCTCACAAAGGTGCACATTTTGCATAGTTTTTTCTTGCATGCGTACATGCCTTTCAGAGGGATCATCCAGGGCAGGTGATTGGTAGCCTTGATGTTTTTCAATTTGCTTGGCGCTATCTTGTTTTTTAGAGTAGTGGCCCTCCTGTATGTCACTTTTGGTTTCTCTAAGATGACAGAATTGAGATGAGGGTCCTGTTTTAAAATGCCCCAATGTTTGGATAGAATTTTTTCCATTTTTTTGTAATGGCAATGGAACCTAGTGATAAAACGAACCGGATGTTGCTCATCTCTGGCTTTGAAGCTGGGGGGTTTCCCTGGAAGATAAGCTTCATAAGCTGAATTAACCAAGTCGTCGGGGTAGCCTTTTTCAGAAAATTTTTTCTTTAGATGTTCGCTTTGGGCTACATAATTTTCTGAAAAAGGCTACCCCGACGACTTGGTTAATTCAGCTTATGAAGCTTATCTTCCAGGGAAACCCCCCAGCTTCAAAGCCAGAGATGAGCAACATCCGGTTCGTTTTATCACTAGGTTCCATTGCCATTACAAAAAAATGGAAAAAATTCTATCCAAACATTGGGGCATTTTAAAACAGGACCCTCATCTCAATTCTGTCATCTTAGAGAAACCAAAAGTGACATACAGGAGGGCCACTACTCTAAAAAACAAGATAGCGCCAAGCAAATTGAAAAACATCAAGGCTACCAATCACCTGCCCTGGATGATCCCTCTGAAAGGCATGTACGCATGCAAGAAAAAACTATGCAAAATGTGCACCTTTGTGAGACATGGCCAAAAAGACTTCACACATAATGGAAAAACCTATGTCTTGGATAACTTCTACAACTGCTCTACTGAGTATGTTGTCTATTGTTTAATATGCCCGTGTCAGTTTCTTTATGTGGGTCGCACCATCAGACCGGTAAGACAGCGGTTTGGAAAACACCGCCGTCTCATTGAAGGTGGGAGTGACCTTCATAGTGTCCCGCGACACTTCTCAGAAGTCCATGGAAAATCGACTGAGGGACTTGAAATTTGGGTCATTGAATCCATTTCGAAAGATTTGCCAGAAGGAGAACGTTTTTCCAAATTATGTATGCGTGAAACCTTTTGGATATACACACTAGACGTTCTCGCCCCTCGAGGATTGAACGAGGAACTAGATGTACACACTATTCTATAATTGAGGTTCCTTTCTTCCTCCTCTTCCTCTTTTGTCCCAAATAGCACAATAGGTTATTCTCTTTCCCCCCCCCCCCCTTTTTTAAATCACCTTATATATATATATATATGCATCTTCCATTTTGACATATCTATTTGTCAACAATCACATACAGACTTGGGTCCCTTGTATGATATGTTGCCTTTATTAGTTTTCTTTTTCCCTTTATCCATCTACACACATGGATTTTTTAATTTGAGCCGTTTATACCCTTTCAACCAGATAGTTTTCTCATAGATGTATGTATTCGCATTTTTTATATATATATATATATATGTATATATGTGTATGTATATATATATATATGTATATGTGTGTATGTATGTATATGTGTGTATTTTTATATATTTTTATATTTTTATATATTTATGTATTTTTTTTTTTTTTTTTTTTTTTTTTTTTTTTTTTTTTTACATACCTTACATTTATAGGTTGTTATAGATTTATATAGATCCTTTACGATACTTTTTGTGTATTGTGCTGCTTGATGCATGTTCCATCATGTCATAACAATTTATTATGTTACATGATGTCTTCTTGGACTATTAGTCATAAATACATTAATATCACAAAGTTTTTTGTCCCCCTTTTCCCCTTCCACATACCTAGTGTCCATAGCTTTAGAGTGTAATTCACCTCTAAAACATTCATAATTTCATTAAAGTCATGATTTTTCATGTACATATATATTTGTAATTTTATCTTTATTATCATGTTTAGGAGTCATGATCAGTTCATGCTCATTTGTCTAACTTTGAATATTATCACTGATTATCTCCCATCATCCATTTTTGGTATATATCTGATTCTTATGAGAAATTATTGTTTCAGCCCCATACATGTGAATTTGTGGCCAGCCAATCGAGTACAATCCACCTTTAACATATGCTTTTAATTGTTTATGTTTTTAATGCTGTACATTCAAGTATAATTGATTTTAAAGTTGTTGTCCTTCCATGAACTGGTTGCTTTCAGCTCTGGTTCCAAATCCTTTTTATCCCGAGGCATTCCCCTTTTGTTCCAGCTGCGGTGAATCACTAATTAACTGAGCTAGATATAAACCTTGTAGAGTCCATGGCTCTCCAGCACCTGAGGAAAGAGCGCGCCGGGTACATCGACCCCGCGCATGCTCAGAAACGCGTCGTGCCTGCCGTTCCTTTGCTGTTTGAACTCACCACCCCTGGTGACGGGAGAGCATCCATCCATCCACGGAACCTTACAGCCGTCGGTCACTTCCATCTGACCGCTTATCGTACACTGAGGCGGGAGGCTGCCGGCTTTATTTCCTCCCATTAAACATCTACTCAGTCACGGACGGCGCTTTGGATTGGACATCACCACCTCCCTCCCCCCAGAGGATGCTTTAAAGATCTGATGATGTTACACAGCTTGACTTTCACTTATGTCTTGTGAGTTACTACACACATTGCTTCTTATGTATTATTAAACTGTCTACACTTAGAGCGCTTCTCCTTTTTGTTTTTTTGCTCTAACAGAATCTCCTCTTGGTCTGTGGAAGAGCGGCTCAGTGTTTATGGACTATTCCTTTCTGACTACACGTCGATCCCATACAATACAGTAAATTTATTCCATCAGCTTTATTTAGTGTTTTGCTTTTGTCCCTTTCCCTCCCCCTCCCCCCCCTCCCCCTTCTCCTTGCTTTTTTAATTGACTCATCATACCCATCCCCTGTGTTGGAGGTTTTTAGCGCTCTGGTTTCACATATGTTACATGCTCCTGTCCAAATGCCCCTCTCATCTAGGACCTTCTTTAGGGGGGACTGGAGCTGACCGTATCTCCCCAACCAGGTGGCGATGTCTTCAGGGGGGAGAGACTCATTCCTCACCAGAATGGTTATGTTTTTAACATCCTCTTGCCGCGACAAGGCCACCAGGTGGAAGCTGCGCCACACCTCATGTGTCTTGACCAGCTCGTACTTGGTAAGGAATAGTTCCATGACTACGGGGGAGGTGAAGCTGACGTCATACTCGCCAGAATTATAGGGGTGAATGATCGCATATAGATCTGCGACTTTGAAGCCGAGACCCAGCACCATGTCGATCACCCTACCCCTCGTGGGAGCTTCCCCCGAGCCATGGAACTTGATCTGTACCACGTTACGGCGCCTCCTTTTAGGCCCCCCATACCTCGGGACCACCCCCCCCCCCTGCGCAGCCCCAGAGCTTTCAGCGCTAGGGGGCTCCCGAAAGGGACGGGACCCAAACTGGTCGTAAAGGTGGGCTATTTTAGTGGGACCCCCTGCCATATTTGCGTATGTTTTCCCCTCTCTCAATGCCGTGAGGAGTATGGCATCCTGCGTCGGGCCCAGTAACCTTTCTGGGGACTTCCCCTGGCCATTTCCCCCTCCTGTGGACGGACCCTGCAGGACCACCGCTGATGATAACGGGGCTGGTGGGACTACTACTTTGGCTTGTGGCTGTACCGGGGGATCCCCCTTCTCCTGGGCAGGAGCCCCCCCACTTCTTTCCCTGCTTACTCCTTCCATTGAACTAGGCAGAACCTGAGACCCCTCCAGCTCTTTTACATATGCAACCGCCATTGCCCCGGATGGAAGGGGACCCAAAATACACTCCCCCCAAATGGAAGGGGACCCTTGGCCAGGAGCCAGGCTTTGAGCCTGGGGAGAGTTAGTAACAGTCTCAGGTTGTGTTTCTGGCACTACTTGAACTTCACCATGCACAGTGGACAAACTCTGCTGACAGTCCATAAGCATTTCTCTCCCTTCTGGCTGCGGGGAGAGCACTTCCTGTTCCTGGCCAGCCACTTCCGGTCGCAGGATGACCACTTCCGGTCCAGACCGGAAGTCACCCTCCCGGAAGTGCCCTCCATGCGGGACGCCTCCTACTGCTCCAGGCGCCATTTTAGAACAGTCAGCAGAAACCTCCATTGCTACTGATCCATCCTGGATCGGGCAGACCACCTCAGCAGCCCCACCATTGGTCTTCTTTGGTCCGGGCTGCTGTACTCCATCTTGTACATCTTCTGATGCCAGATCCTGACCCTGGGACACCTGCACCGGCCGCACTGGATCCCTGACCACCGGTAAGTGAGACATTTCTCCAGCTTTGGCTACATTAGCCCCTAGTGGGGAGGGGGTAGGTTCAGAGGGGGGGACCCCAGGAGATACATATTGGCTTGAGTTCACAGCTACACCAGGCTGGCTAGAACCCACCGGATCAGGGCTTATGACCTGGTCTCCCAGGGACTCAGGCCTGCTTACCACCCCAGGGGGGGCAGTCTCCACCACCACACACCCCAGGGAAAGGTCTGCTGCCACAACCCCAGGATCACCTAGGGTGTCCCCGGGACCGTCTGCCTGGCTCCTGGTTACCACATCACTCCCTGCTCCCAGCATGTTAACCTCTTCCCCCATGAGGGATCCGATTTACGGGAACGCCTCATTGCCTGCGTGCCCCTCACATTGGCCCCGCGCACACGGTCACGCAGGGCCACGAGGAAAGCATCCTCACCTGGGCCATGGTAGAGGAGACTCAAAACCAGGGTCTCCAGGTCCAGGCAGGCATCCCTCAGACCATTGATCTCACCTTTCAGTGGGGCTCTTCGGTCTCTTCCCATGTGGTCCCTTAGGTCACGAAGCCGTCCCAGCCGGTCCTTCTTTTCCTCATAGCTCGCTACAGCTTTGCTCAGTAGGCTCTTTATCTTTGCCCTTCGGAGCTCCATCTTTTCTTGGGACTCCCCAGGCTGGGGATCCATCCACCTCATGAGCTCCATCTGGGTGTCCAGGAACAGTCTCTCCGTCTGGGTTAGTGATTTCCCCATATCCATAGACCCAGGGGCCCCAGGCTGGGAAGCATCCCCAGGGCCTGGGCCAGGCGTGGCCATCCTCCTCCCTTCTTCCACCGGTTCTCTGGAGCTCTCTTCAGACACGTCCTTCCACCTCAACAGCTCGACTGGAGGTATTTTTATTAAGAAACTGCTACCATACATAGCAAAAAGATAACAAAAATGTACTGTAAACATAATTCAAAACAACTAGAACACACCCAACCTCCCACTTCCCATAGTCCATATTAATAGTCCATATTCCTTTATCATATGCTGAAAAAGAAGAAAATCACCTTACATACAGCCCAAACTCTTTAGCCATATGAACATGAGAAGGCAAACAGGAACACATAATAAATATTTCAAAATGACCCATACTAGGCCTTCTCCTGCATAAAATCCCAGAAGGAACAAAAATAGACAAAGCAAACCAACTTAACCCACCCCCACCCCGCTGAAAACATTACCCACCCCCCAAAGCAGAACAGAGCATCTTAAGCCACCAGAGAATGCAGCCGTACTTCAAAACCAATTAGTCAACAAAATCTATGGGAGTGGGAAAGAGATAGACCCGCCACCAGGCAAGGGACAGGGGCGGCCTTCAAGGCGGCTGGAAGAGGAAACCCCTCCACAAATGGCTGCACCTATCAGGACCAACCCTGTCCCCTTCAAGATTCCTTACCTTCACCAGCTCACCAAGGATATCACCCACCACCACATCAACAGGCAGGGATTTGCCCCTAGTGGACACTAAACACCTAGCGTGCCAAGTGTAGTAAAGCGCAACCTTGCTAACTAGAAAAAGAGTGCTCAACTCAAAACCTCTCCTAACTCTGAAGTCACCGTAGACCCACTCTGAATAGGCAAGGGCCGAGAGGCGGGGGTAACCAATGGCACCACCAACCCTCTCCTGAACCTCCACATTGAAGGGACACTGGACCAAAAAGTGGTCCATGGACTCCAGTGCCCCTCCACATTCTGGACGGGGACAGCCTCTCTCCCCTAAGTTCCTATACTTAAGGTTATCCTGTACATAGAGCCGTCCATGGAACGCCCTCCATGCCAGGTCCCAGAACTTTGGTGGGATTCTTACAGAATTCAGGAGGGCTAACCCCTCCCTGAGAACCCTCTCAGGGCAGTCTCTCAGAGCCAATGGCTTCAAAACATCCGAGGACATGACTCTCTGATACAGCTCTCGCCTACCAGTAGAACCCACCTCCAAGGCCGATTTTCGCCATTTCCTCAGTACCTTCAGTGCTTCTGGCACATAGGACGGTAGATAAACATGTGGTCTTCTCAGATCTCCAGGCCTTCCACCGTCCTCCCACTCCCTCAGGAAGAGCAACAGCCAGTCCTTGCATGACCGTTCCCAAAGAGACGGGTCGTCCCGAAACAGGGGCTGAAGATTGAATTTTACAAAAATGATGATAAAGAATATCACCGGGTGGACTATGTCCAGCCCCCCTAACCGTCTCGTTCGGAACGTGACTTCTCTCTTGATGAGGTTTAGTCTGTTTCCCCACAATAGCAGGAAAAACAGACTGTTGACCCGCGCATAGAGCGATGCTGGCAAGAGACATACGTAGCTGACATACAAAACTCGGGCAGCAAGTATGTCTTGATAAGGCTTACCCGTTCCCTTAAAGTGAGCTTCCAGCCTTTCCAGGCTGCAACTTTCTGGGCGGCACCTGACAGTCTACGTTCCCAGTTTTGCTTGGGGTAATCCCCATGGCCAAAAGTGATGCCTAGTACCTTAACCTCAGGCTGGGGCACGGGGAAAACATCCGGGAGGGGGAACTGCTCCCCCTCTTTCCCCATCCAGAAGGCTTCACTCTTATCCCAGTTGACCCTGGAATTTGATGCCTCGGAGTAGTCCCCGATCTGCGTTTCCACAAACCGAGCCTCCTCCCCACTTGAAACCACCACCAAAACATCGTCGGCATAGGCTACCACCTTAACCGCCATGTCCCGGCCACTGCTCAGGTCTACCGGAACCCCCTCCAGATGCGTGCAGTCTAGCCTTTGGACGAAGGGGGCGACCGCCAAGACATACAGCAGGGGGCTCAACGGACAACCCTGCCTGACACCAGAATCAACAGAAAAGCATGGACTGACCCAGCCGTTGATAAGAGGGAAGCACTCAGCCCCCCTATACAATGCTCTAAGCCAGCCAATCCCCCGGCCCGGCAGACCGTACCTCTCCAGAAGAAGCCAAAGTTACTTGTGGCTAACCCGATCAAAAGCCTTGGCCTGATCTAATGCCAGCAGATACCGCCCACTCCCATCCGCCCTGCACCTCTCCACAGCCTCCCGGATGCCAAGGACAGCACTAAAGGTGCTTCGGCCTGGAATTGCACAGTGCTGGGATTTGGACAGCATCCTGTCAGCCACAGCCGACAGATGCAGAAAAATTATCTTAGCCAGCAGCTTCCTATCGGTGTTGAGAAGGGCAATTGGCCGCCAGTTCTCAATCACAGACGGGTCCTTCCCTTTTGACAGAAGGATCAGAGCCGACTTTCTCATTGAAGGGGGCAGAAGGCCCTGAGCCAAACTTTGATTAAAAACCTCCCTTAAATGAGGAGCCAACAGGCTCTTGAAAGTGCGGTAATATTCTGCCGTCAGGCCATCCGGCCCAGGCGTCTTTTTAAGGGACAACAGGTCAATGGTCTTCTCCACCTCAGCCACCGAGATGTCCTCCGTCAAAAGGTCCTCTGAGAAGTCCAACTCCCCCACAGGAGTCTCAGACAAGAAAACTCTGGCTTTCCCCTCGTCTAAGCACTGCGGTCCCAGGATGCCTGAAAAATGGTCCGTCACGATGCCCAAGATCCCCGGTTTGGACCTAACCAGGGACCCCGCGGCATCCTTCAGGCCATGTATGGTCTTCGAACCCACAGCGTCACTACAACTCTTGTAAGGATCCAGGGAGATAAACTTCCCGTAATCCCTTTCAAGGGTCAAGGAGGCCAGGCGATCATACTGGCACTCCCTCAACCGCTGCTTTACCTCAGAGATCTCTTCCCGAGCACCCCCCAAGGATACGAGTCGGTCCAGCTGCCTACGCAACCTCAGGTAGGCTCGGTACTTTGAGACTGCCCTGGACCTTGAGATCCTACGGAAGAAGCCCTCCGACCTCTTCTTCACTACATCCCACCACTCAAGGAGCGAGGCTTGTTCCTCAAAGAAGATCTCATAGGCCTCCCTCACTCCAGGGTCCTCAAGCAGCGTCACGTTCAGATGCCAAATACCCCTCCCCTTCTGAGGGGTCTCGGCAACATTCAGAGCGACAGAAACCATCCAGTGATCAGAAAACTCTACCTCACACAGCTCTGGAGCCGCAAAGACAGAGTCTCCCTTCAAAAAAAAAAAAACATAATCTAATCTACTCTGACATCTACCTCTGGTGTAAGTGAACCCGGTGTGATTGGGGAAGTGACGAACGTGCACATCCACCAATCCGGCCTCCCTAACTATACTATTCAGAAAAATACTGTCATATCCCAGCGGGCCTTCGTCACCTGCCCTGTCTTTGGGCCTAGTGACGGTATTAAAATCACCACCGAAGACCACCTGCCGGGACGTAAAAAGGTATGGCTTGACTGCCGTAAGAAGGCTCTTCCTTGCCCATTTGGACTGAGGTCCATAAAAATTAATAAGGCGCAGAGGAAGCCCCCTCACGACAGCGTCAATGACCAAACATCTGCCCACTTCCACCTCAATAACTCGTCGACAGTCCACCGAACCAGTCTTAAAATGGACCGCAACTCCACTGCAAGGCTTGGCCGCAAGAGACCAGAGGGAAGGTCCACACCTCCACTCCCTCTTTGCTGCATGCATCTCTGCCACCGATGCCAGCCAGGTCTCCTGCAAAAATAAAATGTCAGCATCAATTTCGCTGAGAAAAGAGAAGGCCGCATAACGAGCTCTCACAGATCTGATACTTGCAACATTAATGGTCGCAAGCCGAATTGGAGAGGGCACTGCCATCCTTAGTGATTGAGGTGGTGATGCTCCCCTCTACTTACCCAAACAAATCCTTAAGGCCCTTTACAGGGCAGCACCATATCCTCCCCCTCAGCATCAGAAGAAGACAACACTTCATAAGGGTTGGAGGTGGCCAGCTGTACCTGCCCAGCTTCCCCACCAGATGGGGATCTGGAACTAGCCCCCCTTAAGACCTTCTTTTCCCTCGACCTTCTTTTCCCTCGAAGCTTCTTTTTCCTCTTTCCCTTAGAGGCCTTGGACCAACCCGCCTCCCCCAGGCTGTCCCCCAGGCTTTCCTCCCCTGAGGGGTTTTCCATTGGCTCTGAATGGGCCACCTGTGAACGTTTTAATGCTCCATGGCTAGCGCCCGGAGCCTGGACGCTACACCTCGCCTTAGGCGGGGCAGCCTTACCGGCTTTCCAACCCTCCACCTCCCCTGGTCCCAATGGCACCGGGGCCTTCCTGACCCTAGTCCTCCCTTTACCTCCCACCCTTGGTGGAAGGGGAGGCAGGGACATAGGAGCAAAAACCCCAACCCCCTGACCTGTAGAGGAAAGAGCCCCAAAAACTAGGGCAGGGGGGGAGAGGAGGCCGCCGAACCCCTGGCCTCCTCCGGTACCCGCACGCCATCCAGAGGTTCGGCCCGAACAACGGCCGCGCCTTCGCGCATCACCTCTGGGTGCGCGGGCACCGGTTCCCCCCTAGCTCCCCCGCTGGCTGCACCAGCCCTCTCCCCCACCGGGGCACCTGTCTCCTGCCCCCTCCTCCTTTCTGACCAGACTTCCGCAGAGGAAAGAGCCCCAAAAACTAGGGCGGGGGGGGAGAGGAGGCCGCCGAACCCCCGGCCTCCTCCGTTACCCGCACGCCATCCAGAGGTTCAGCCCGAACAACGGCCGCGCCTTCACGCAACACCTCTGGGTGCGCGGGCACCGGTTCTCCCCTAGCTCCCCCGCTGGCTGCACCAGCCCTCTCCCCTACCGGGGCACCTGTCCCCTGCCCCCTCCTCTTCTCTGACCTGATTTCCGCCCTCTTTAGTTGAGAGGCAGTTTTCCTCCTCACCACTGGCTCACCTTCAGCCCTGCCACCCTCACCAGTCCCTGACCCTGCCTCTGGCCCTGCCCTCCTTGATACCTGAATCCCTCCCTCCCCTCTCTGCTCTTGCTGTCTGTCCCTTGGGGTACTTCCAGGACCTCCCGATGTGTAGCCCCGGAAAGCTTTGGGACATCTACTGAAGGGGTGACCCATCTCGCCACAAAGATTGCATCGGATTAAACCGCACTCCCCAGCCAGGTGCCCTATACCTCCACAGCGTACACAGCGCATGTGGGAACAATCAGCTGAAAAATGATTGGGACTCCCACATTTGAAACATAATTTAGGTTGACCTTGATAAAAGGCCATGATTCTGTCTCTTCCTATAAATGCGCTTGCTGGCACGTGTGACACCGACAGACCTCTTCTCCCTAACTTTACCCTAACCTGCCATGCCCCTGTCCAAATACCCCTCTCATCCAGGACCTTTTTTAGAGGGGACTGGAGCTGACCGTACCTCCCCAGCCAGGTGGTGATGTCCTCAGGGGGAAGGGATTCATTCCTCACCAATATAGTAATGTTCTTGACGTCTTCCTGACGTGACAAGGCCACCAGATGAAAGTTACGCCATACCTCATGCGTTTTGACTAATTCATATTTGGTTAGGAAAAGTTCCATGACTACTGGGGAGATGAAGCTCACGTCATACTCACTGGAATTAAAGGGGTGAATGACTGCGTATAAATCTGCGACCTTGAAACCAAGGCCTAATACCATATCAATCACCCTACCCCTCGCGGGAGCATCCCCCGAGCCATGGAACCTGACCTGCACTACGTTACGACGCCTCCTTTCAGGCCCCCCCAATCCTCGGGACCACCCCCCCTGCGCACCCCCAGAGCTTTCAGCACTAGGGGGCTCCCGAAAGGGACGGGACCCAAACTGATCGTATAGATGGGATATTTTGGTGGGGCCCCCTGCCATATTTGCGAAGGTTTTCCCCTCTCTCAACGCCGTAAGGAGTATGGCATCCTGTGTCGGCCCCAATAATCTTTCTGGAGATTTCCCCTGACCATCACCCCTCCCTCCTGCCACCTCCCCTGAGGACGGACCCTGCAAGACCCCCACAGATGAGGAGGGGGCTGGGAGAGCCAGAACTGGTGGAACTACTTCAACTGGCGGCTGTACAAGGGAATCCCCACTGCCTTGGGCAGAAACCCTTCCACTTCTCCCCTCTAAATTAGTTGGAACCTGGGACTCCTCTAGCTTCTTTACAAAAGCCACTGCCATTGCCCCGGATGGAAGGGGACCCACCGTACACTCCCCCCAAATGGAAGGGGACCTCTGGGCAGGAGTTAGGCTTTGACCCTGAAGAAAATCAGACCCATCAGTCACAACTTGTGTTTCAGGGACTATTTGGCTTGTACCACTCTCTACTGACACACTTTGCTGACAGTCCATAACCTCATCTCCCCCTTCCGGCCGCGGGGGGAGCACTTCCGGTTCTTGACTGGCCACTTCCGGCCTTGGAACAGCCACTTCCGGCCGCGGGATGACCACTTCCGGCCGCGGGACGTCCACTTCCGGTCCAGACCGGAAGTCACTCTCCCGGAAGTGCCCGCCATGCGGGACGCCACACGCTACTCCGGGTGCCATTTTAGGACAGTATTGTCCACAGCTACTGATCCATTGCGGATCGAGCAGTCCACCTCAGCAGCCCCGCCATTGATCTCCATTGGCCCGGGCTGCTGCTCTACACCTTGCTTCACCTCCAACTTTGGATCCTGACCCTGGGAAACCTGCTCCGGCCGTACTGGAACCCCAACCACCGGTAAGTGAGATGCTTTTTCACCTTTGGCTACAATAGCCCCTAGTGGGGAAGGGACAGGTTCAAAGGGGGGGACCCCAGGAGGATCATACTGGACTGGGCTCACAGCTACACCAAGCTGGCTTGAACCCACCGGATCAGGGCTTATGACTTTGTCTGCAAGGGACCTGGGCCTGCTCTTTCCCCCAGGGGGGGGGCAGCCTCCACCACCACGCACCCCAGGGAAGGGTCCGCTGCCAGAACCCCAGAATCACCAAGGGTGTCCCCAGGACCGTCTGCCTGATACCTGGTTGCCACATCACTCCCTGCCCCCAGTTGGTCAACCACATTCCCCTCCAGGGCAGGTGGAGTATCCGCACTCTCACACACATTTCCACCAGAGCACGAGGGCTCCAACCTACGGGAACGCATTGGATGGTTGGTACAGGGTTATGCCGAACCAGCCCAAAATCCCTTCCCCAATACTAAATTCATGAAAGAAACGACCATACATGTCCCTGGGGAATTTGAGTGGAGGGGCTGGAGATAGTCAATATAGTAGTAAAAAGTATAGAAGATAGTATATAAAATTCAGAATTTATTAGTTGTATTAAAATCCAACAGATAACATACAATGAGTGAAATTTAAAAATTCAATGACATTCCATATACATATCCTGGTGGGGATAATACATTAGGGGTTCACGAGGCAGGTGAGTGTGTCCTCCAACATGTTTCGGAATTTTTTCATATAATTCCTTCTTCAGGGAAGTTACATACACACAACCGTGCTCTCACCACTTGTATATCCCTAGGGGGAGTATGGAACGTAAAACGTCCTTCTAGTTGTCTCCTTACAGAGGATGCACTAGGAAGATGACCATTTGTGTGATAAAAAAATACCACATATTCATGCAGTCTGACTGTGTTGCACTATGGTGTTGTCCACGTAAGTATAGCATACAGACTCAAGAGGATATAAATCCCTTCACAAGCTGTTAGGGTATTGGTGCTACCACCGACAGTTCCCTCTATTCCCCAATGGCCGTATCCACATCGTGTTCACGAGGAGCACACGGAGGGGGATGGGTCCACACCTAGTCAGGAATCCAGTGCGGAGCAACAACAGCAGATCTCTCTGTAATGACCCACGGGTAAGGACCTACGGGAACGCCTCACTGCCTGCGTGCCCCTCACATTGGCCCCCCGCACACGGTCACGCAGGGCCACGAGGAAAGCATCCTCACCCGGGCCATGGTCAAGGAGGCTCAAAACCAGGGTCTCCAGGTCCAGGCAGGTATCCCTCTGGCCATTGATCTCACCTTTCAGCGGGGCTCTTCGGTCTCTTGCTGTGTGATCCCTTAGGTCACGAAGCCGTCCCAGCCGGTCCTTTTTATCCTCATAGCTCGCTACCGCTTTGTTTAGTAGGCTCTTTATCTTTGCCCTTCGGGACTCCACCTTTTCTTGGGACTCTCCAGGCTGGGGATCCATCCATCTCATGAGCTCCATCTGGGTGTCCAGGAACAGTCTCTCCATCTGGGTTAGAGATTTCCCCATATCCATAGACCCAGGGGCCCCAGGCTGGGAAGCATCCCCAGGACCTGGGCCTGGGCCAGGCGTGGCCATCGTCCACCCTCCTTCCTCCGATTCTCAGGAGCTCCAAACAGCATGTCCTTCCTCCACAAAAGCTTAGCTGGAGGTATTTTTTATTAAGAAACTGCTACCATACATAGCAAATTAAACATATACAAAAACTGCAAACATAACCAAAAAGGATATCCCAAACCTCCCCCAAGTCCTCAGAAATAGTCCTTAAGAACCGTCCATAGTCCATATGGGAAATCATATAGGACCCACTTATATGAACATTCAAAGAAAATTAATATGCAAAACTGAAACTCCCGTACTGGGCCTACACTGTATGACAGCCCGGGCAGGACACCAACATATACTTAAAACACAGAAACACAGCCCACCCCCCACCCAAACAGAAACATCACCCACCCACCCAAGCAGAACGGAGCATCTTAAGCCAACCAGAGAATGCAGCCATACTTCAAAACAATTTAGTCATCAAAATCTATGGGAGTGGGAAAGAGATAGACCCGCCACCAGGTAAGGGACAGGGACGGCCTTCAAGGCGGCTGGAAAAGGAAACCCCTCCATAAACGGCTGCACCTATCAGGACCAGCCCTATCCCTTTCAAGATTCCTTACCTTCACCAGCTCACCAAGAATATCACCCACCACCACATCGACAGGCAGGGATTTGCCCCTAGTGGACACCAAACACCTAGCGTGCCAAGTGTAATAAAGCACCACCTTGCTAACTAAAAAAAGAGTGCTCAACTCAAAACCTCTCCTCACTCTGAAATCACCGTAGACCCACTCAGAATAGGCAAGGGCTGAGAGGTGGGGGTAACCAATGGCACCACCAACCCTCTCCTGAACCTCCACATTGAAGGGACACTGGACCAAAAAGTGGTCCATGGACTCCAGTGCCCCTCCACATTCCGGACGGGGACAGCCTCTCTCCCCTAAGTTCCTATACTTCAGGTTATCCCGTACATAGAGCCGTCCATGAAACGCCCTCCATGCCAGGTCCCAGAACTTTGGTGGAATTCTTGCAGAATTCAGGAGGGCTAACCCCTCCCTGAGAACCCTCTCAGGGCAGTCTCTCAGAGCCAATGGCTTCAAAACGTCCGAGGACATGACTCTCTGATACAGCTCTCGCCTACCAGTAGAGCCCACCTCAAGGGCCGATATCCGCCATTTTCTCAATACCTTCAAAGCTTCGGGTACATAGGACGGGAGATAACCATGCGATCTTCTCAGATCCCCAGGCCTCCTACCGTCACCCCATTCCCTCAGGAAGAGTAGCAGCCAGTCCTTGCATGACCGTTCCCAAAGAGACGGGTCGTCCCGAAACAGGGACTGCAAGTTAAACTTTACAAAAATTATGATAAAAAATATCACCGGGTGGATCATGTCCAACCCCCCTAACCGTCTCGTTCGGAACCTGACTTCTCTCTTGATGAGGTTTAGTCTGTTTCCCCACAATAGCAGGAAAAACAGACTGTTGACCCGTGCATAGAGCGATGCTGGCAAGAGACATACGTAACTGACATACAAAAACTCAGGCAGCAAGTATGTCTTGATCAGGCTTACCCGTTCCCTTAAAGTAAGTTTCCAGCCTTTCCAGGCTGCAACTTTCTGGGCGGCACCTGACAGTCTACGTTTCCAGTTTTTCTTGGGATAATCCCCATGGCCAAAAGTGATGCCTAATACTGGGGCACGGGGAAAACATCCGGGAGGGGGAACTGCTCCCCCTCTTTCCCCATCCAGAAGGCTTCACTCTTATCCCAGTTTACACTGGAATTTGATGCCTCGGAGTAGTCCCCGATCTGTGCTTCCACAAACCGGGCCTCCTCCCCACTTGAAACCACCACCGAGACATCATCGGCATAGGCTACCACCTTAACCGCCATGTCCCGGCCACTGCTCAGGTCTACCGGAACCCCCTCCAGATGCGCGCAGTCTAGCCTCCGGACGAAGGGGTCGACCGCCAAGACATACAGCAAGGGGCTCAATGGACAACCCTGCCTGACACCAGAACCAACAGAAAAGCATGGACCGACCCAGCCGTTGATAAGAGGGAAGCACTCCGCCCCCCTATACAGTGCTCTAAGCCAGCCAATCACCCGGCCCGGTAGACCGTACCTCTCCAGAAGAAGCCAAAGGTACTTGTGGCTAACCCGATCAAAAGCCTTGGCCTGATCTAATGCCAGCAGGTACCGTCCACTCCCATCCGCCCTGCACCTCTCCACAGCCTCCCGGATGCCAAGGACAGCACTAAAGGTGCTCCGGCCAGGAATTGCACAGTCCTGGGACTTGGACAACACCCTGTCAGCCACGGCCGACAGACGCAAGAAAATTATCTTGGCCAGCAACTTTCTATCTGTGTTGAGAAGGGTGATTGGACGCCAATTCTCAATCACAGACGGATCTTTCCCCTTTGACAGGAGGATCAGGGCCGACTTTCTCATTGAGGGGGGCAGAAGGCCTTGGGCCAAACCTTGGTTGAAGACCTCCCTCAAATGAGGAGCTAACAGGCTCTTAAAAGTACGGTAAAACTCAGCCGTCAGGCCCGGGCGCCTTTTTAACGGACAATAAGTCAATGGCCTTCTCCACCTCAGCCACCGAGATGTCCTCCGTCAAAGGGTCCTGTAGGGGAGTTGGAGAAATCCAACTCCCCTACAGGAGTCTCAGACAAGAAAGCCCTGGCTTTCTCCTCGTCCAGGCGCTGCGGATGCCTGAAAAATGGTCCCTCACGACGCCCAAGATCCCCGGGGCATTCTTCAGGCCATGTATGGTCTTCGAACCCGCAGCGTCACTACAACTCTTGTAGGGATCCGGGGAGGTAAACTTCCCGTAGTCCCTTTCAAGGGTCAAGGAGGCTAGGCGATCATATTGGCACTCCCTCAACCGCCGCTTCAACTCGGAGATCTCTTCCCGAGCGCCACCCAAGGAAACGAGGCGGTCCAGCTGCCTTCGTAAACCAAGGTAGGCACTGGTACTTCGAGACTGCCCTGGACCTTGAGATCTTCCAGAAGAAGCCTTCCGACCTTTTCTTCACTACGTCCCACCACTCAGGATGGGCGCAGCCGCCCTCAAGGAGCGAGGCTTGTTCCTCAAAGAAGACCTCATAGGCCTCCCTCACCTCAGGATCCTCAAGCAGCGTCACATTCAGACGCCAAATACCCCTGCCTTTCTGAGGGGTCTCGGCCACATTTAGAGCAACGGACACCAGACAGTGATCGGAAAACTCTACTTCACACAGCTCAGGAGCCGTGAAGACAGAGTCCCCCTTCAAAAAAAACCTGTCTAATCTACTCTGACATCTACCTCTGGTGTAGGTGAACCCAGTGTGATTGGGGAAGTGACGAACATGCACATCCACCAATCCGGCCTCCCTGACTATGCTATTCAAAAAGATACTATCATATCCCAGCGGGCCTCCGGCACCTTCCCTGTCTTTGGGCCTAACGACGGTGTTAAAATAGCCACCGAAGACCACCTGCCGGGACATAAAAAGATACGGCTTGACCGCCGTAAGGAGGCTCTTCCTTGCCCATTTGGACTGAGGCCCATAAAAATTGATTAGGCGCAGAGGAAGCCCCCTCATGACAGCGTCAATGACCAAACACCTGCCAACTTCCACCTCAATTACTCGTCGACAGTCTACCGAACCAGTCTTAAAAAGGACTGCAACTCCACTGCAAGGCTCGGCCGCAAGAGACCAGAGGGAGGGCCCACACCTCCACTCCCTCTTTGCCGTGTGCATCTCTGCCACCGATGTTACCCAGGTCTCTTGCAAAAATAAAATGTCAGCATCAACCTCGCTGAGAAAAGTGAAGGCCATGTAACGAGCTCTCACAGATCTGATACTCGCGACATTAATGGTCGCAAGCCGAATTGGAGAGGGCACTGCCATCCTTAGTAATTGAGGCGGTGATGCTCCCCTCTACTTACCCAATAAACCTTCAAGGCCCTTTACAGGGCACCTCCATCTCCTCCTCATCTGACTCCGACGAGGACAGTAGCCAGAAGGGGTTAGAAGAAACCAATGGGACCACCTCACTGCCTCCCGAGGACGAAGGACCGGGGCCCTTTTTAGCCCCCCTGAGGACCCTCTTCTTTTTTTGCCCCTGGAGGCCACAATCCACTCCACCTCTCCCTGGCTATCCTCCCCGAAGGGCTACCTGATGGCCCAGGCAGAACAGCCCTGGAGCGCTTCTGCGCCCTGCACACGGGCAGTACCTGCCTTAGACATGGGAGCCTTACTGGCCCCCCTGCCCTCAACCACCTCTGCCGCTGGCGCAGAGGCCATCCTGGCCCTAGTCTTCCCCTTACCCGCCACCCTTGGGGGAAGGGGTGGCAAAGACGTAGGGGCAAAGACCCCAACCCCTTGCAACGCAGGGGAAGAGGCCCCGAATACTAGGGCGGGGGGGAAGACCCCGGCCTCCTCCGGCACCCGCACGCAATCCAAAGGCTCGGCCATAATACCGGCCGTGCTACTGCACGCAGCCTTCGGGTGCACGGGTGCCGGGTCTTCCCCAACCCCCCTGCTGGCTGAACCAGCCCAATCTCTCCCAGTAGGGGCACTCGTCACCTGCCCCCTCTTCTCTGACCTCCGTACCTTGGAGGCAGTCTTTCTCCTCACGACTTGTTCCACCACCCTGCCTTCCGCTCCGCCCTTTCCAGCCTCTGCACCTTCCCCTGGACCTGCCCTCGTACTCACCTCTGCATTAGCCCCATCTGCCGCCTGGGCCCTACCCATCCCTTGCTGTTCCTCCTCCCGCTCCCCTGGAGCCCTACCAGCACCTCCTGAGGTGTAGCCCCGAAAAGCCTTGGGGCATCGGCTAAAGGGGTGACCCATTTCACCACACAGGTTACACTGTATTAGGGAACACTCCCCAGCCAGGTATCCCAGACCACCGCAGCGCACACAGCGCAACATCGAGCAGTCCGCCGAAAAGTGAAATGGACATCCGCACTTAAAGCAGAGCTTCGGCTGGCCCTGGTAAAATGCCATTATCCTGTCCCTTCCGATAAAGGCACTAGCCGGTATGTGTGATACAGACAGTCCCCGCCTCCCAAGCTTCACCTTAACCTGCCACGCTCCAGTCCAGATACCCCTCTCATCCAGAACCTTTCTAAGTGGGGACTGGAGCTGGCCAAATCTCCCCAGCCAAGTTGCTATATCCTCAGGAGGAAGGGACTCGTTCCTCACCAGGATGGTCACATTTTTAATATCCTCCTGCCGGGACAAGGCTACCAGATGGAAATTGCGCCAGATTTCATGCGTCTTGACCAGCTCGTATTTGGTCAGGAAAAGTTCCATGACCACGGGGGAGGCAAAGCTGACATCAAACTCATTGGAATTATATGGGTGGATAACCGCATATAGGTCCGCTACACGGAAACCTAAAGCTAGTATCATGTCAATTACTCTACCTCTGGCTGGAACCTCCCCTGAGCCATGGAACTTCACCTGGACCACGTTATGCCTTCTCCTTTCCGGACCCCCTACGCCCTAGGACCACCCACCCTGACCACCCCCAGGATTCTCTGCACTGGGAGGCTCGCGGAAGGGGCGAGACCCAAATTGATCGTAAAGATGGGAGATCCTGGTGGGACCTCCAGTGACATTTGCGAATGATTTGCCTTCTCTCAGAGCAGTGAGAAGGGCAGCCTCCTGTGTCGGCCCCAGCAAACGCACAGGGGTCTCAACCGACCCACCCCCACTGGCACCTTCACCACCCCCAATCACCATACCCCCTGTGGACTGATCAGGCAGGGGCACCTCAGGCTGAACGAGAGTGGGAGGCACCAAAATCGGGGGGATAGGGACCACTGCCAAGGCAGGGGATTTTATTGTGGACTCACCCACCCCATGAGTGGAAACACCTTGAACAGGAACCCCACTACCTTCCTCCATAGCTTAACCCACCACAGGCTTAGCTGGTACCTGGGACCCCTCCAACTCCTGAATAAATGTTACAGCCAGCGCACCAGAAGGGAGGGGGCCCATTGCACAATTCCCCCAGATAGAAGGGGACACTTGGCCAGTGACAAGGCTCTGACCCTGCGAAGATATTGCAGACCCACCCATAACAGTCCCACTTTCTTCATTCCCACTTTGCGCAATTCCACTGGACAGTTCTGGTGTTGTACTATCCATACTCTGCTGACACTCATGGACTTCTGGGAGAGTCACTTGCGGTTGCATGAGAGTCACTTCCAGTTGCGGGGAAGCACTTCCGGTCGGGGGGAGGCACTTCCGGTTCCGGTATGACCACTTCCGGTTGCGGGATGATCACTTCCGGTTCAGACAGGAAGTTCCCTACCCGGAAGTGGCTGCCCTGTGGGACGCCATCCATTGTTCCAGGCGCCATTTTAATGCCCCTTGCATCACTGTCTCCAGAATTTGATCCACTTTGGACCATGCTACTAGCCTCAGCAACCTCGCCACTGCTAATCTCTGGCCCAGATTGCTGTAACACACCACTCTCCTGCTCCTGGATGATTTCTTCTTCCTGGGCTGCCTGTATCTCCAGTGACTGCTGCGGTAAGTTACATTCCACTGTCATGGCAGGGCTGGCCCCTGGTGGGGAGGGAGTGGGCTCATTGGGGGGAACAACGGGAGGCTCACAGGAGCTTGGGTCACCAGCATCCATCAGCTGGGTTAGGCCCACCGGGTCAGGGCTTACAAACTGGTCTCTAGGGGACCCAGGCATGCTTCCCATCTCCCCAGGGGGGACAGCCTCCGCCGCCACACACCCCAGGGAGGGATCCACAGCCATTCCCCCGGGCTGACCAGGGGTGTCCCCAGAATCACCTGCCTGACCATCCACCACCATACTACTCCCTGCCCCCAGTTGGTTAGCCACAACACCCCCCGGGGCAGGTGGAGGTCTCGCACTCCCTGCTTTCCCTCCACTGCCTCCAGGGCGTGAGGAACCCGATGAACGGCGGGAACGCCTCACTGCCTGGCTGCCTTCCAAGTTATTCTTTTGCATGCGGCCCTGCAATGCCTCCAGGAAGGCAGTCTCACCCGGGCCATGATCAGACAGTTCCCCGATCAGAGCCCAGAGGTCCCTACAGGCATCTTTTAGGCCATCGATCTCACCTTTGAGAGCGATCCTTTTGTCCCTGCTGGAGCGGTCACGGAGATCCCGGAGTAGTCCCAGCCGTTCCATCTTGGCCTCATAGCAAGAGGCTGCCTTGCTCAGTAGGAGTTTTACCCTCTCCCTCCTGGCCTTCACCTTTTCTGGAGATTCTCCGGGCTGGGGATCCGTCCAGGACATCAGCTCCCTTTGGGTGTCCAGAAAAAGCCTTTCTGCAAGGGCCAAAGTTTTTTCAATAAAGCCCCCAGGCCCGGGGCTCCCAGGCTGGGAAGCATCCCCAGGGCCTGGGCCAAGCGTGGCCATCCTCCTCCCTCTGGTTCTCTGGAGCTCCAAACAGCACCTCCTTCCTCCACAAAAGCTAAAGCTCGACTGGAGGTATTTTTTATTTAGAACTGCTACCATACATAGCAAATTTAAACATATAGAAAAAAACAGAAACATAACAAAACAGGATATCCCAAACCTCCCCCAAGTCCTCAGAAATAGTCCTTACAAACTGTCCATAGTCCATATGGGAAATCATATAGGGCCCACTTATATGAACATACAAACAAAATTAATATGCAGAACTGAAACTCCCGTACTGGGCCTACACTGCATGACAGCCCGGGAAGGACACCAACATACACTTAAAACATAGAAACACAGCCCACCCCCCACCCAAACAGAAACATCACCCACCCACCCAAGCAGAACAGAGCATCTTAAGCCAACCAGAGAAAGCAGCCATACTTCAAAACAATTTAGTCATCAAAATCTATGGGAGTGGGAAAGAGATAGACCCGCCACCAGGCAAGGGACAGGGACGGCCTTCAAGGCGGCTGGAAAAGGAAACCCCTCCATAAATGGCTGCACCTATCAGGGCCAGCCCTGTCCCTTTCAAGATTCCTTACCTTCACCAGCTCACCAAGGATATCACCCACCACCACATCGACAGGCAGGGATTTGCCCCTAGTGGACACTAAACACCTAGCGTGCCAAGTGTAGTAAAGCACCACCTTGCTAACTAAAAAAAGAGTGCTCAACTCAAAACCTCTCCTCACTCTGAAATTACCGTAGACCCACTCAGAATAGGCAAGGGCCGAGAGGCGGGGGTAACCAATAGCACCACCAACCCTCTCCTGAACCTCCACATTGAAGGGACACTGGACCAAAAAGTGGTCCATGGACTCCAGTGCCCCTCCACATTCCGGACGGGGACAGCCTCTCTCCCCTAAGTTCCTATACTTCAGGTTATCCCGTACATAGAGCCGTCCATGAAACGCCCTCCATGCCAGGTCCCAGAACTTTGGTGGAATTCTTGCAGAATTCAGGAGGGCTAACCCCTCCCTGAGAACCCTCTCAGGGCAGTCTCTCAGAGCCAATGGCTTCAAAACGTCCGAGGACATGACTCTCTGATACAGCTCTCGCCTACCAGTAGAGCCCACCTCAAGGGCCGATATCCGCCATTTTCTCAATACCTTCAAAGCTTCGGGTACATAGGACGGGAGATAACCATGCGATCTTCTCAGATCCCCAGGCCTCCCACCATCACCCCATTCCCTCAGGAAGAGTAGCAGCCAGTCCTTGCATGACCGTTCCCAAAGAGACGGGTCGTCCCGAAACAGGGACTGCAAGTTAAACTTTACAAAAATGATGATAAAAAATATCACCGGGTGGATCATGTCCAACCCCCCTAACCGTCTCGTTCGGAACGTGACTTCTCTCTTGATGAGGTTTAGTCTGTTTCCCCACAATAGCAGGAAAAACAGACTGTTGACCCGTGCACAGAGCGATGCTGGCAAGAGACATACATAACTGACATACAAAAACTCAGGCAGCAAGTATGTCTTGATCAGGCTTACCCGTTCCCTTAAAGTAAGCTTCCAGCCTTTCCAGGCTGCAACTTTCTGGGCGGCACCTGACAGTCTACGTTCCCAGTTTTTCTTGGGATAATCCCCATGGCCAAAAGTGATGCCTAATACTTTAACCTCCGGCTGGGGCACGGGAAAAACATCCGGGAGGGGGAACTGCTCCCCCTCTTTCCCCATCCAGAAGGCTTCACTCTTATCCCAGTTTACACTGGAATTTGATGCCTCGGAGTAGTCCCCGATCTGTGCTTCCACAAACCGGGCCTCCTCCCCACTTGAAACCACCACGAGACATCATCGGCATAGGCTACCACCTTAACCGCCATGTCCCGGCCACTGCTCAGGTCTACCGGAACCCCCTCCAGATGCGCGCAGTCTAGCCTCCGGACGAAGGGGTCGACCGCCAAGACATACAGCAAGGGGCTCAACGGACAACCCTGCCTGACACCAGAACCAACAGAAAAGCATGGACCGACCCAGCCGTTGATAAGAGGGAAGCACTCCGCCCCCCTATACAATGCTCTAAGCCAGCCAATCACCCGGCCCGGTAGACCGTACCTCTCCAGAAGAAGCCAAAGGTACTTGTGGCTAACCCGATCAAAAGCCTTGGCCTGATCTAATGCCAGCAGGTACCGTCCACTCCCATCCGCCCTGCACCTCTCCACGGCCTCCCGGATGCCAAGGACAGCACTAAAGGTGCTCCGGCCGGGAATTGCACAGTGCTGGGACTTGGACAACACCCTGTCAGCCACAGCCGACAGACGCAAGAAAATTATCTTGGCCAGCAACTTTCTATCTGTGTTGAGAAGGGCGATTGGACGCCAATTCTCAATCACAGACGGATCTTTCCCCTTTGACAGGAGGATCAGGGCCGACTTTCTCATTGAGGGGGGCAGACGGCCTTGGGCCAAACCTTGGTTAAAGACCTCCCTCAAATGAGGAGCTAACAGGCTCTTAAAAGTACGGTAGAACTCAGCCGTCAGGCCGTCCGGCCCGGGCGCCTTTTTAACAGACAATAAGTCAATGGCCTTCTCCACCTCAGCCACCGAAATGTCCTCCGTCAAAGGGTCCTCTGAGAAATCCAACTCCCCTACAGGAGTCTCAGACAAGAAAGCCCTGGCTTTCTCCTCGTCCAGGCGCTGCGGTCCCAGGATGCTTGAAAAATGGTCCTTCACGATGCCCAAGATCCCCGGTTTGGACCTAACCAGAGACCCCGCGGCATGCTTCAGGCCATGTGTGGTCTTCAAACCCACAGCGTCACTACAACTCTTGTAGGGATCCGGGGAGATAAACTTCCCGTAATCTCTTTCAAGGGTCAAGGAGGCCAGGCGATCATACTGGCACTCCCTCAACCGCCGCTTTACCTCAGAGATCTCTTTCCGGGCGCCCCCCGAGGATACGAGGCGGTCCAGCCGCCTTCGCAAACTCAGGTAGGCACGGTACTTTGAGATTGCCCTGGATCTCGAGATCCTCCGGAAGAAGCCCTCCGACCTCTTCTTCACTACATCCCACCACTCAGGATGGGAGCAGCCGCCCTTTAAGGAGCGAGGCTTGTTCCTCAAAGAAGACCTCATAGGCCTCCCTCACCTCAGGGTTCTCAAGCAGCGTCACGTTCAGACGCCAAATACCCCTCCCCTTCTGAGGGGTCTCGGCAACATTCAGATCGACAGAAACCAAACAGTGATCAGAAAACTCTGTCTTCACAGCTCCGGAGCTGTGTGAGGAAGAGTCCCCCTTCAAAAAAAAATCTATCTAGTCTACTCTGACATCTACCTCTGGTGTAGGTGAACCCGGTGTGATTGGGGAAGTGACGAACGTGCACATCCACCAATCCACCAACCCGGCCTCCCTAACTATACTATTCAGAAAAATACTATCGTATCCTAGCGGGCCTCCGGCACCTGTCCTGTCTTTGGGCCTAGTTACGGTGTTAAAATCACCACCGAAGACCACCTGCCGGGATGTAAAAAGGTACGGCTTGACCGCCGTAAGAAGGCTCTTCCTTGCCCACTTGGACTGAGGTCCATAAAAATTAATAAGGCGCAGAGGAAGCCCCCTCATGACAGCGTCAATGACCAAACATCTGCCCACTTCCACCTCAATTACTCGTCGACAGTCCACCGAATCAGTCTTAAAAAGGACCGCAACTCCACTTCTTCCTCTTCCCTTTAGAGGCCTTAGACCAACCTGCCTCCCCCAGGCTTTCCTCCCCTGAGGGGTTTTCCAATGGCTCAGGATGGGCCACCCGTGAGCGCTTCAACGCTCCATGGCTAGTGCCCGGAGCCTGGATGTTACTCTTTGCCTTAGGCGATGCAGCCCTACCAGCTTTCCTGCCCTCCACCGCCTCTGGTACCGATGGCACCGAGGCCTTCCTGACCCTAGTCCTCCCTTTACCCTCCACCCTCGGCGGAAGGGGAGGCAGGGACATAGGGGCAAAAGCCCTGACCCGCAGGTGAAGGAGCCCCAAATACTAGGGCGGGGGAGGAGCCCATATGGAAGAAAAATATATTTCCAATATATTTAGGGAACAATTTTTAGAAATATATTGAATATGGCCAAAATTGTAGCATTTCAAATATATTTCCACTATATTTAGGGAAAAACATTTAGAAATATATTGAACATGGCCAAAATTGTAGCATTTCAAATATATTTCCAATATATTTGGGAGAAAAAAATTAATTTTTTTAAAAATATATTTTAAATATATTTTTCTTCATAGTTACATAGTTACATAGTAGGTGAGGTTGAATAAAGACAATAGTCCATCCAGTTCAACCTGTGTAGGTGTGTGTGACTGTAATCATCTAACATAGCCCTCAATCTCCTGATCCTTGAGATGTAAGTCTAAGAGTCTTTTGAAAGTCACCATACTACCCGCAGAAACCACCTCTTGTGGTAGACAATTCCACAATCTTGTGGCCCTAACAGTAAAGAACCCCCCATGTTGCCTGAGGTTAAAACGCTTCTCCTCTAATCGCATTGTATGTCCTCGAGTCCTCATGCAATTCCTTCGAATGAACAGCTTTTCTTCTAAGCTGAGATCCCCATTAAGATATTTATAAATTGCTATCATGTCCCCTCTCAGACGTCTTTTCTCCAGGGAAAATAAATCGAGCGATTGCAGCCGCTCTTCATAGGTAAGGTCCTCCAACCCCCTAATCAGTTTAGTTGCCCTTCTCTGGACTTTCTCCAGCTCCAACACATCCCTCCTGAGGACTGGCGACCAGAACTGGACAGAATACTCCAGATGCGGTCGGACCAGAGTTTTATAAAGTGGAAGGATTATAGTCTTATCTCTGGAATACATCCCTTTCTTTATGCATGCTAATATTCTGTTGGCTTTGGAAGCTGCCGCTTGGCATTGCATGCTGTTGCCTAATCTATCATCAACTAAGACTCCCAGATCTTTCTCCATTTTTGATTCCCCCAAGGGTTCCCCTCCTAACGTGTATTGTGTTTTTATGTTTTTGGTCCCCAAGTGCAAAACCTTACACTTCTCCACATTAAACCTCATTTGCCATGTCGTTGCCCACTCCGTAATTTTGTCCAGGTCATTCTGTAGGATATCTGCTTCATGCTGTGCAGTTATTGCCCTGGCCAATTTTGTGTCATCTGCAAAAACTGATAACGAACTACTGATCCCTTCCTCAATGCTGTTTATGAATAAATTGAACAAGGTTGGTCCCAGGACTGAGCCCTGGGGCACCCCACTTACTACCTCAGACCAGTCTGAGTATGCGCTGTTTATTACTACCCTTTGGACACGGCCTTTTAGCCAATTCCGTATCCAAGAGCAAACCCTGCTGTCGATACCTGCAGACCTTATTTTATAAATTAAGCGCTTGTGGGGAACTGTATCAAACGCCTTAGCGAAATCCAAGTACACCACATCCACTGGTCTCCCCCTATCTAGCTCACAGCTCACTTCCTCGTAGAATGCTAAGAGATTGGTTTGACAAGATCACCCATTTGTAAACCCGTGCTGGTTACTACTGATGATGTTGTTGTCTTTAGCATACTCTACGATATAGTCCCTTATCATCCCCTCCAAAAGTTTACATATTATTGATGTCAGACTGACAGGCCTATAATTTCCCGGGATATGTCTCTGGCCCTTTTTGAATATCGGAATCACGTTAGCCTTCCTCCAATCCCCTGGTACATCTCCTGTCCTAATACTGTCAGCAAAGATCAGGAACAGTGGTCTAGATATAACCATACTGAGTTCCTTGAGCACTCTCGGATGTACGCCATCCGGGCCTGGTGATTTGTTTGTGTTAAGTTTATCCAGTCTTTCCCTGATTTCCCCCTCTGTTAGCCATAGTGGCAAGTCCTGTGTATTACTACTAACCATACAGTCATGGTCAGTGTACCCCTCCGTTTCCTGTGTAAAGACTGACGAGAAAAAAGCATTCAGCACGGTTGCTTTTTCAGTGTCCTCTGTAACCATCCTCCCATCATCGCTAATTATGTGTGCAATATGCTCTGCCCTAGTTTTTTTGCTGTTGATATATTTAAAGAATTTCTTTGGGTTTTTTTTACTATCCTCCGCTATTTGTCTCTCAAAGTTGATTTTAGCCATCTTGATTTCGTGTTTACACTTCTTATTTTCCTCCTTGTATTGCTGGAAGGCCGATACGGTGCCCTCTGATTTATATTTCTTGAAGGCCAATTTTTTTCCCCTAATAAGTTTTTTAACGCTACGGTTTAGCCAGCCAGGTTTGGCTTTGTCTCTTCTAAATTTATTCCCCATAGGAATGCACTGCAAGATGCCTTTGCTTAATATTGTTCTAAAGCATTCCCATTTTTCCTCTGTGGTCAGTGATCCCAGGGTTTGGTCCCAGTTTACCCTTTCCATCAATGAGTACAATTTTGGAAAGTCTGCCCTTCTGAAGTTTAGGGTTCTTATGTTACCCACTTGCCTTTTTATATTGTTATTTATACTAAATGTGATCATCCTGTGATCGCTAGAGCCCAGGTTGTCCTGGACTCCTACCTCCGAGATTATGTCTGGGTCATTAGTGATCAATAGATCCAGGATAGCATTCTCTCTAGTAGGGGAATCCACCAACTGCGACATGTAGTTATCCTGTAAGGTTTCCGTGAATAGCCGGGCCTTATGCGAGTGTGCAGTCCCCTCTTCCCAGTCAATGTCGGGATAATTGAAGTCCCCCAATATGATGACTGATCCTAGTTTTGCCGCTTTACCTATTAGTGCTACAAATTCCAGCTCTACCTCCTCCCCTTGGTTAGGTGGCCTATAGCAAACCCCCACAACTACTTTTCCCTTATCTTCTTCCCTATCGAGTTCAACCCACACAGATTCTAAATCCATGCTCATCCCATCCGTAATGTCACTCCTTTCTAGCACCTTTATATTGTTCTTGACATAGAGACATACCCCTCCCCCTCTTTTACCAACCCTGTCCTTCCGGTACACCGAATACCCTTGGATATTGGCCAGCCAGTCATGTGAGGGGTCGAACCAAGTCTCCGTTATTCCCACAAGGTCTATGTCCTCCTCATGTACTAACATTTCCAACTCATCCATTTTATTAGCTAGGCTCCTGGCATTAGCATATACCCCTCTTAGTTTTACGGAAGTTAAACGTGATTGGCGGTTTTGTTTATTTCTGTTTGGTCTGCTGTTCTCCCGCACAGACCCGCCAATTGATGTTGTTGACCTACTGTCGCTATTGACCCTACAACTGCCTTCAGTCCTCTGCTCCCTCCTGACTGATTCTATTTCTGAGCCCTCCCCCCCGTCTCCTAGTTTAAAAGCCCCTCCAACTCGGTGGCCATCTTTCTCCCCAAAAGAGCTGTACCGTCCCCATTAAGGTGCAGCCCATCCTTACTAAAGAGCCGGTAGCCGACTGAGAAGTCAGCCCAGTTCTCCAGGAACCCAAACCCCTCCTTCCTACACCAATTCCTCAGCCACTTGTTAACTTCCCTAAGCTCCTTCTGCCTCTCCTGTGTGGCTCGAGGTACAGGCAGTATTTCAGAGAAAACCACCTTGGAGGTCCTTTTCCTCAATCTATTACCTAAGTCCCTGAAATCGTTCTTAAGGATCCTCCACCTACCTTTAACTTTGTCATTAGTGCCCACATGCACCATGACCGCTGGGTCATCCCCAGCCCCGCCCAACAATCTGTCTGCCAGATCTGCGATGTGCCGAACTCGGGCGCCCGGTAAACAACAAACTGTTCGGTTCACGCAATCTTTTTTACAGATTTCCCTCTCTGTCCTCTTGATAATTGAGTCCCCAACTACCACAACCTTTCTAACCTTTCCTGCGTTGCGGCCCCCCTTCTTCCTGGAGCCGTCCCTCTCCTGGCAGCTGGGGGAGGGCGCATGCTCCAGCACTGCCACCCCTGAGTTGATATCCCCCTCAACCTGCAACTCGGCAAACATGTTAGGGTGTACCAACTCAGGACTGGCCTCCCTGACTCTCCTCCCCCTAACATTCCTAACAGTCACCCAGCTGTGTGCCTCTGCTGCTTGCGTCTCCTCTATTCCTTCCTCCTCTATGCTGGCCCCTACCAGCGCCTGATGGGTAAAGTCCAAGCTCATTTCCAGGTTGTAGATGCCACGCAGTCTTGTCACTGTGTTCTCTAGATCCACGATGTGGGCTTCCAGAGCAACAAGTCGCTCACATCTTGCACAGCAGTATTCGTCCTCGATTGTTTCATCAAGGAACGCATACATGCCGCAAGAAGTGCACTGAGTGGCATCCCCAATCCTGTCGGACATTATTACCCTCTACTCTATGGGGATAATATTAACGACCTGCTCTTCCTTACCTACACTACCTCTAACTTCCCTGGAACAAAACCTGGGGTACCCACCAGTCGCTAATACCCTCACCAGTCACTAGATACTCACCAGTCGCAAGGATCCTCACCAGTCGCAAGGATCCTCACCAGTCGCAAGATCCTCACCAGTCGCAAGATACTCACCAGTCGCAAGGATACTCACCAGTCGCAAGGATACTCACCAGTCGCAAAGATACTCACCAGTCGCAAAGATACTCACCAGTCGCAAGCTACTTCACCAGTCGCAAGGATACTCACCAGTGCAAGGATACTCACCAGTCGCAAGGATACTCACCCGTCGCAAGATACTTCACCAGTCGCAAGGATACTCACCAGTCGCAAGGATACTCGCCAGTCGCAAGGATACTCACCAGTCGCAAGGATACTCACCAGTCGCAAGGATACTCACCAGTCGCAAGGACACTAACCAGTCGCAAAGATACTTCCAGTCGCAAGGATACTCACCAGTCGCAAGATACTCACCAGTCGCAAGGATACTCACCAGTCGCAAGGATACTCACCAGTGCAAGGATATTCACCAGTTGCAAGGATACTCACCAGTTGCAAGGATACTCACCCGTCACAAGGTACTCACCAGTCGCAAGGATACTCACCAGTCGCAAAGATACTCACCAGTCGCAAAGATACTCACCAGTCGCAAAGATACTCACCAGTCGCAAAGATACTCACCAGTCGCAAGATACTCACCAGTCGCAAAGATACTCACCAGTCGCAAGGACACTCACTAGTCGCAAAGATACTCACCAGTCGCAAGATACTCACCAGTCGCAATGATACTCACCAGTCGCAGGGATACTCACCTGTCGCAGGGATACTCACCTGTCGCAAGGATACTCACCAGTCGCAAGGACACTCACCAGTCGCAAGATACTCACCAGTCGCAAAGATACTCACCAGTCGCAAAGATACTCACCAGTCGCAAAGATACTCACCAGTCGCAAGGATACTCACCTGTCGCAAGGACACTCACCAGTCGCAAAGATACTCACCAGTCGCAAGGACACTCACCAGTCGCAAAGATACTCACCAGTCGCAATGATACTCACCAGTCACAAGATACTCACCAGTCGCAAGGATACTCACTAGTCACAAGATACTCACCAGTCGCAAGGATACTCACCAGTCGCAAGGATACTCACCAGTCGCAAAGATACTCACCAGACTTCCCAGGTACTCAGTTGCAGAGACAGTCACACAGCAGTCAGTCGCAGTACAGACAAACAGCTATTGATTTCTTACAGAGTACAGTCACACAGCTTTCCCCCTGTTTGCAGCTGCTGCTCTTCCATGTGGGAGAGGAGGCCACCGAATCCCCGGCCTTCTCTGGCACCCGCACGCCTCTGAGTGTGCGGGCACCGGTTCCCCCCTAGCTCCCCCGCTGGCTGCACCAGCCCCCTCCCCCACAGGGGCACCTGTCTCCTGCCCCCTTCTCCTTTCCGACCTCCTCAATTGGGAGGTAGATTTCCTCCTCACTGCTGGCTCACTTTCGGCCTTGCCATCCAAACCACCCTCGCCAGTCCCTGACTCTGCCTCTGGCCCTGCCCCCCCAGCCCTCCTTGACACCTGAATCCCTCCCTCCCCTCTCTGTTCCTGCTGCTTATCCCTCGGGGCACATCCAGGTCCCCCCGATGTGTAGCCCCTGAAAGCCTTGGGACACCTGCTGAAAGGGTGGCCCATCTCACCACAAAGGTTGCAGCGAATAAACCCACATTCTCCGGCCAAGTGCCTTATACCACCATAGCGCACGCAGCGCATGTGGGAGCAGTCGGCAGAAAAATGTGCAGGACTCCCACATTTAAAACACAACTTGGGTTACCCCTGGTAAAAGGCCATTATTCTATCCCTACCTATGAACGCACTTGCCGGCACGTGCAATACTGACAAACCCCTTCTTCCTAATTTGACCCTCAACTGCCATGCCCCTGTCCAAATGCCCCTCTCACCTAACACCTTCTTTAAGGGGTACTGGAGCTGACCATATCTTCCCAACCAGGTGGTGATGTCTTCGGGGGGAGAGACTCCTTCCTTACCAGTATGTTTATATTCTTGATGTCTTCTTGCCGCGACAAGGCTACCAGGTGGAAGCTGCGCCACACCTCATGTGCTTTAACCAGCTGGTATTTAGTCAAGAAGAGCTCCATGGCTACGGGGGAGGTGAAGCTGACATCATATTCACTAGAATTAAAGGGGAGAATGACCGCATACAAATCCGGGACTTTAAAGCCAAGACCCAGCACCATGTCAATCGCCCTACCCCTCGTGGGAGCCTCCCGCGAGCCATGGAACTTGACTTGTACCACATTACGGCGTCTCCTTTCTGGCTCCCCCACACCCCGGGACCACCCCCCCTGCACCCCCCCCCCCCCAGAGCTTTCAGCACCAGGGGGCTTCCGAAAGGGACTGGTCCCAAATTGGTCATATAGATGGGATATTTTGGTGGGGCCCCCCCACCATGCTCGCAAATGTTTTCCCCTCTCTTAATGCCGTGAGGAGCACGGTTTCTTGCGTCGGGCCCAGTAACCTTTCTGGGGGCTTCCCCTGACCATCTTCCCCCCCTCCTGCCACCTCCGCTGCAGACGGACCCTGTAGGACCACTGCTGATGATGCGGGGGCTGGAAGTGCCAGGACCGGTGGGACTCCTACCTCAGCTGGTACCTGCACTAGGGGATCCCCCCTCTCCTGGGCAGGAACCCCACCACTTCTTTCCTTGCTTCCCCCCTCTGTTGGGACAGGCAAAACCTGGGACCCCTCTAACCCTTTCACAAAGGCCACCGCCATTGCCCCAGATGGAAGGGGACCCAACACATACTCCCCCCCCCAAATGGAGGGGGACCTTTGGCCAGGAGTCAGGCTTTGAGCCTGGGAAAAGTCAGTCCCATCAGTCCCATTTTGTGTTTCAGGAACCATTTGAACTGCTCTACACTCGGCAGACATAACTCTGCTGACAGTCCATTGTTTCCTCACTCACTTCCGGCCGCGGGGGGAGCACTTCCGGCTCCTGACTAGCCATTTCTGGTTGTGTGATGACCACTTGCGGTCCGGGCCGTAAGTCACCCTCTCGGACGTGCCCGCCATGCGGGACGCCACCCGCTGCTCCAAGCGCCATTTTAAGACAATCAGCCACATCCTCCACAGCAACTGATCCATCCAGGATCGGGCAGTCCACCTCAGCAGCCCCGCCATTGGTCTCCTTTGGTCCGGGCTGCTGCACTTCACCTTGCACTGCTTCTGGCTTCAGATCCTGACCCTGGGACACCTGCTCTGACCGCACTGGATCCCAGACCACCGGTAAGTGGATGATTTCACCACCTTTGGCTAAATTAGCCCCTAGTGGGGAGTTGATGGGTTCAGAGTGGGGGACCCCAGGAGGTACACGCTGGTTTGGGCTCACAGCTATGTCGAGCTGGCTTAAGCCCACCGGATCAGGACTAATGACCTGGTCTCCAAGGTCACCCCAGGGGGGGCAGCCTCCACCACCACGCATCCCGGGGAAGGGTCCGCTGCCACAACCCTGGAATCACCTAGGGTGTCCCCAGGACAGTCTGCCTGACTCCTGGCTACCACACCACTCCCTGCCCCCAGTTGGTTAACCTCATCCCCCTCCAGGGCAGGTGGAGAATCCACACACACACAAACATTTCCACCATTACCAGAGCATGACGGATCCGATTGCTTACGCGAACGACCCATTGCCTGTGTGCCCCTCATATTGGCCCCCCGTACGCGGTCTCACAGGGCCAAGGCATCCTCACCCGGGCCACGGTCAAGGAGTTTCAACACCAGTGACTCAAGGTCCAGGCAGGCATCCCTCAGGCCACAGATCTCACCTTTCAGTGTAGCCCTGCGATCTCTCCTTGAGTAATCTCTCAGGTCACGAAGCAGCCCCAGCCGGTTCTTTTTTGCTTCATAGCACGATACAGCTTTGTTCAGCAAACTCTTCACCTTAGCCCTCCGGAAATTCACCCTTTCTTGGGACTCCCCAGGCTGGGGATCCATCCACCTCATAAGCCCCCCCTGGGTGTCCAAGAAGAGTCTATCTGTCAGGGTCAGCGATTTCTCCAAGGAGTCCACAGACCCGGAGGCCCCAGGCTGGGCTGCCTCCCCAAAACCTGAGCCAGGGCCCTGGCCAGGCGAGGCCATCTTCCTCCCTCCTTCCTCCGGTTCTCAGGAGCACACACAAACACAACCTTCCTCCACGAAAGCTAGACTGGAGGTTTTTTTTTATTAATTTAACAGCTTCCAGTATAACAGTTTATACATGAAAAGACAATACTTCACATAACTGACTTGTCAAATGTAGCAAAAAAAAAAAACATATAATGGTATCACTGCCCTAAAAGGGCATGGTTTGCTAGACTTACCCCTTGGGGGTCTATGTGGACTGGGACCTTGAGTATCACTCCAGTCTTGCATCTGACTTAAATGTCCAAAAGAAAAATATCCTCCACCCGTCTTGACTGCAGGAGGGGAAATAACATGCACACTAACTTAACACAGGACTACATACAACTTATAGACGGAGCATCTTAAGCTTTTAGATTCTGCAACCTTACACAAAAAAACATAACTTACTCAAAATCTAAGGGAGTGGAAAGAAAAGACCCCCACCACTCAAGGTACAGATTGGGGTCTCAAGGTGGCCGGAAGGAAAAGCCCCTCCACAACTTGGCACACCTTTCTGCACCCAACCTGCCTCTTTCAAGGTCCCGGACCTTCACCAGTTCCCCAAAGATGTTCCCCGCCACCTCATGGACGGACAGGGTTTTGCCCCTAGTGGACACTAAACACAGAGCGTGCCAAGTATGATAGAGTGCAACTATACTAACTAAATACAGTGACGACAAAACAAAACCCCTCCTCACCCTGAAGTCACCGTAGACCCTCTCAGAATAGGTCAGGGAAGAGAATCGGGGGTAGCCCACTGCACCCCCTACCCCCCTGTAAACCTCCCATGTTGAAAGGGCACTGGACCAAAAAGTGGTACATGGTTTCCAGTGCCCCCCCCCCCCACATTCCGGGCGAGGACAGCCTCTGTCCTCTAGGTTCCGATATTTCAGGTTCGCACGGACATAGTCTTCCATGGAAAGACCTCCATGCGAGGTCCCAAAACCTGATCGCTGAAGAAGTCCTGCCCCCAGGGATGTAACGCGTGCGGAGGGAAGGAGGAGTTTGTGACGTTACCCGCAGTCCAGTAGTCTGGTCGGAGGATGGAGCCGTGCTGCAATCACCTGCACTCATTATCCAGAAAGATTACCGATTGTTTTATGCTCCTGGTCTGCTGACATCAAGTAAGAGGCTTTTTACCTGTTATAAATAAAGTTTTGACACTTTATTACGCTATGGTGCTGCCTTCTTTTTACTTTATATGGTGGATCATATACTGCTGAGTATCGAGAGGATAAGCATCCATTGCTTAGTGGAGTCTTGGTGGCTGTACCTGGTCCGAGTGCATGTCTTCAGATGCCAGTGTGTGGTTACAACCTATGCTGTTTGTATTGCAGCTTAAAGGGTGAGAGGCTAGCAATACTGGTGGAGGATTTTCACAGTGCCTGAGCACTCTTTGGATTAGGACATTGCACCGTGCACTTTCTCTGGGCTGTTTTTACATGAATGAACTTATCAACTCTTACATATTGGGACTTTCTGTGCATATTTTATCCAATTTCCATTGATTTTTTTAATAGTTCTATGGATTTATTTATTTATTGTTGATCCTTATTGCATATCTAGCGCTGCACCATATTCTCTATTGTTTCCATTTTGGTGTAGTTTATTGTACCAAGGTGTTCAGCAGCTTTGATTTTACCTATTTATGCTTGCGCCGATATATTTTTCAGGTCCCAAAACTTACCTGGAATTCTAGGAAAATCCTCTGGTACAACTCCCACCGACCAGTGGACCCGACCTCCAGGGCAGTTATCCTCCACTGCCTGAGTACCTTTAACTACTTAAGCCCCGGAAGATTTTACCCCCTTCCTGACCAGGGGGTATTTTGCGATTCGGCACTGCGTGGATTTAATGGACAATTGCGCGGTCGTGCGACGCTGTATCTAAACGAATTTGGCGTCCTTTTTTCCCACAAACAGAGCTTTCTTTTGGTGGTATTTGATCACCTGTGCGATTTTTTGATCACGCGCTATAAACAAAAAAAGAGCGTCAATTTTGCAAAAATAACAATATTTTTCACATTTTTTTATATGAAATTCCCAAAAAAAAAAAGTAAAAATCAAAATTTTTTAACATTTTCGGCCAATTTGTTTTATGCTACATATGTTTGGTAAAAAAAATTGCAAAAAGCATATTTTGATTGGTTTGCGCAAAAGTTATTGCGTTTACTAACAAAGGGTAAGATTTTTGTCATTTTTGTTGTTTTTTTTTTAACGTGTAATGGCGGCGATCTGCGATTTTTTTTTTTGCGGTACTGCGACATTGCGGCGGACAGATCGGACCCTTGACTGATATTTTTGACACTTTTGGGGTTACCAGTGACATTTCTACAGTAATCAGTGCTATATATATGCACTGTTACTGTAAAAATACACTGGCAGTGAAGGGGTTAACTTTATTTGAGAGGGAGGGGCTGTGTGTGTCCCTAGGGGCGTGATTCTAACTGTGATTGGCTGTGGCTTGAGGTGTAGTTAGATCCGTATGATAAGTGTTTCTACACAGGGAGAACTGACAGGCAGCTTGTTTACACAAGCTGCCTGCCTTTCTCCCTCTCCCCCGACGATCGCAGAGTGAGCGGCGGACATCGGGTCCGCTGGTCACACGTGCGGGGGGTGAGTGACCACGCGGGAGCGGGAGCGCTCGCTCCCCAGACCCTCCCAGGCTAGTGACGTACCGATACGTCACTCTGCCTGTGAGGGGCTGACCGCCGCCGTATATAGTGGTTAATGCAAGTGGGACATAGGGGGAAGGTATCCGTGCGATCTTCTCAGATCACCGGCCCTACCCCCCTCCCCCCATCCACTCAAGAACAGCATCAGCCAGTCCTTGCTTGAACGCTCCCACAGAGAAGGCTCGTCCCGAAACAGGGACTGTAGGTTAAATTTAACAAAAATCGTGATGAAGAACACCACTGGGTGGATCATGTCCAGCCCACCATGCTTTCTCTGCAGGAACGTGACCTCCCGCTTTATCAAATTCAGTCTGTTCCCCCACAATAGCAGAAAGAACAGACCGGATAGCCGGGCATAGAATGCTGCTGGTAGCAGACAAACGTAGAGGAATTCTGGCAAGAGATAGGTTTTCACCAGGCTTACCCTTTCCCTCAGCTTCAGCTTCCAACCTTTCCAGGCTGAAACCTTTCTGGAGGCATCTGTCAGCCTGACTTCCCAATTTCGCTTGGGATAATCCCCCTGACCAAATAGGATGCCCAGGACTCGAATTTCTGCTTGGGGCTTGGGGAACACGTCCGGGAGTGGAAACTGCTCCCCCTCCCTTCTCATCCAGAAAACCTCACTCTTGTCCCAGTTCACACGGGAACTGGATGCCTCAGAGTAGTCTCCAATCTGTGTTTCCACAAACTGGGCTTCCTCCAAGCTCGACACCACCACCGAGACATCGTCGGCATAGGCAACCACCCTCATCGCCGATTCCGGGCCACCGCTCGGCTCCATTGAGACCCCCCTGAGACGCCCACAGCTTAGCCTCCTTACGAAATTGTCCACCGCAAAAACGTACAGGAGAGGACTCAATGGGCAACCTTGCCAGACCCCAGAGTCTACGGGAAAGGGCGAGCCCACCCAACCGTTGACAAGAGGGAAGCTCTCCGCCCCTCTGTACAAAATTTTCAGCCAATCAATGAATTTCCCCGGCAGACCGTACTTTTCCAGCAACAGCCACAGGTACTTGTGGTTCACCCGGTCAAAAGCTTTTGCCTGGTCTAACAAATACTGTCCGTCACCACTCGCCCCTGCACCTTTCCATGGCCTCCCGGATGCAGAGAACGGCACTAAAGGTGCTCCGGCCTGGAACTGTGCAGTGCTGAGCAGCCGACAGACGTGTAAAAAAGATCTTTGCCAGCAGTTTCCTATCTGTATTGAGAAGGGCGATCGGGCGCCAATTCTCAACAACCGACGGATCTTTCTTCTTTGGCAGCAGAATTAAGGCTGACCTTCTCATCGATGGAGGAAGCAGGCCTTCAGCCAAACATTACCTGAACACCTCCATCAGATGAGGAGCCAAAAGGCTCTTAAAGGCTTTGTAGAACTCTGCCGTAAGCCCATCGGGCCCTGGCGACTTTTTGACAGACAAGGTGTCTATAGCCTGTTCTACTTCAGCAACCGAAATGTCTGCACACAAAAGAATTTCGGGAGGTCCGGCTCCTCCTGCAGAGGAGTCTCATCAAGGAACCACCTGGCTTTCTCTTCATCTAAAAACCTTGCTTTTAGAATGCTCAAAAAGTGGGCTTTGATGATGCCCAGGATCCCCGGCCTGGACCCGACCAGGTTACCCGCGGCATCCCTCAGTCCGTGTACGACCTTCGAACTCACTGCCTTACTACAGTTCTCAAAGGGATCCGGGGAGCGGAACTTCCTCAAATCCCTCTCAAGGACCAAGGAGGCAAGACACGGTCATACTGACATTCTCTCAGCTGAAGCTTCAGATCAGAGATCTGTTCCAGAGAACACCCAGAGGAGAGGAGGCGATCCAGGCGCCTGCGCAGTCTCTGGTAGGTCTGGTACCGGGATTCTTTCCTGAACCTCGAGACCCCACGGAAGTTCTCAGATCTTTTCTTCACCACTTCCCACCACTCACGACGGGAGCAGCCGCTCTCAAGAAGCGAAACTTGATCCGCAAAGAAGGTCTCAAAGTCCTCCCTGACACTGGGGTCCTCCAGTAGCGTCCCATATAGACGCCACCGGCCCCGACCATTCTGAGGGGTCTCTGCAACATTCAGGGCTACAGATACCAAACAGTGATCAGAGAACTCTACCTCCTGCAGCTCAGGAGCCGAGAAGACAGAATGCCCCTTCAAAAAAAACCTGTCTATTCTACTCCTACTGCTACCTCGGGAATAGGTGTACCCTGTGTGGTTGGGGAGGTGACGAACACCAACCCAGCTTCCCTAACTACGCTATTCAAAAAAATACTATCATATCCCAGAAGGCCTCCGTCACCTGCCCTGTCCTTGGGCCTAACTACGGTGTTAAAGTCACCACCGAAGACTACCTGCTGGGATGAAAACAGTAAGGCTTGACCGCCGTAAAGAGCTCCTTCCTCCCCCTTTTGGTCTGAGGACCATAAAAATTTATAAGACGGATGAATTGACCCCTCATGACAGCGTCCACCAGACATCTTCCAACTTCCACCTCAATCACTCGTCGGCATGTCACCGAACCAGTCTTAAAAACAACTGCAACGCCACTACAGGGCTCGGCCGCAAGAGACCAGAAGGAGGGCCCATACCTCCACTCCCTCTTTGCTAAATGCATCTCGGCCTGAGATGTTATCCAGGTCTCTTGCAAAAATAAAACGTCAGCTTCAACCCGGCTGAGAAAATCAAAGGCCATAAAACGAGCCGCCATGGACCGAATACTGGCAACATTAATGGTTGCCAGCCGGATTGGCGAGGGCACAGCCATCCTTAGTGATTCAGGTGGTGATACTCCGCCTTACATAAACTACCAACTTATTCATCCTTCGAATCGGAGAAAAAAAATCCCATACTTATTAATGTCTCTTCAACTTGAGCCTCCCGGCTTGTACTACCAGGTTGAGGGTTAACATTCCCCTTCTTCTTTTTCTGTTTAGATTGAACTTCCCAGCCCACCTCCCTACTCCCAGCACCACCCTCCTCACTCCCAGCACCACCCTCCTCACTCAAGGCCCCATGCAGCTCTAACTTGCTGCTACTGGGCTGCTTAGTGGCAAAATGGGAAGAATCCCGCTTACCGGTTTGCGCCTCCCCGCCCCCACCCTGAGCCCCCCTTGCAGGCATACTGCGTTGGGGCCGAGGAGCCGGCCTGGAGGGGGAAAGAAAAGGAAATACTACCGGGCCCGGTGGCTGAAGAGCAGGCCTAGGGGGGGCAGAGCCAGTCAGGGCAGGTGGGACTAGGGAAGGGCCTGGGACAGGGGGACAAGGCGCAGACACAACCACAGGGGGGAAGAGGGATTGGCAGGGGAAGAAGGGGAAAGGCCACCCACTTTACCCAGACCAGCTGGCCTGCTCCCCCCCACTGTATCATCAGACTCCCTTGAGGGAGGGTCCAGGATCGCAGCCTCCTGCTGCTGAGCACACTTCCCTGCTGCCAACCTGTGTTCTCCCCGCCGGATTTTGGCAGGTGTCTTCCTCCGAACCACCGGGCCCCCACCCTCTGGGGCCGCGGGGCCCGACTCCCCAGCCGCAGGTGAGGCTGCCGAGGCGCCCCCCCCCTTCTGAAGAAGCCCCCGCCGCCAAAGCCCCGGCATCCGAGGGAGCTCCCCCAGGCCCCCCAGAGGTGTAGCCCCTAAAGGCCTTGGGGCATCTACTGAAGGGATGCCCAAGCTCACCACATAGATTGCATCTTATAAGGTGGCATGAGTCTGCCAGGTGCCCTACTCCATTGCACCTGATGCAGCGCTGGACATTGCAGTCCGCACTAAAATGGATGGGACTCCCGCATTTAAAACAAAGACACGGTTGTCCCGGATAAAATACCAGGATCCTGTCCCGGCCTATGAATCTGCTAGCCAGGATATGAGCCACTGTCAGTCCTCTCCTCCAAAGTTTTACAGCTGTCGTCCTTGCCCCCGTCCATATACCCCTCTCGTCCAGTTTTTTCCTCAGGGGAGACCTGTCCGTACCGACTCAACCACGTTATTATGTCCTCCTGCGGAAGACTCTCGTTACGGACTAGTATGATGACTGATGACAGGTTTTATCTTCTCATGCCGGGACAGAGGGACTACACGGAAATCCTTCCACCTCCCTTGCCCCTTAAGGATCTCGTACTTGGAAAAAAACAACTCCATGAGAATAGGGTTTAAAAAGCTGACCTCAAATTCAGACGTGCCATAAAGATGGATAATCGCGAAGATATCCGCTACTCTAAACCCCATCCCCAGGACCATGTCAACCACTGGCCCTCTTTGGGGGCATGGCCCCTCTACCTGCCACCGCAGCTGCACTACGTTGCGGCTGCGTCTTTCCGGACCGCCTGCCCCCCTTGCCCAAGCACTTGCCCCTGGGTCCCTACTGTCTTGTCTAAATGTATAGGCCCCATGCTGATCATAAAAATTACCCAAATGCACATTAGAGCCTGCCACCTTGGCAAAGGATTTAACATCCCGCAGGGCAGTAATCAGGGCAGCATCCTGTGATGGACCCAGTACCGGCACTGAGGCCTCTTCAGGACCGTTTAAAGCCGGTTCAACTGAAGTGCCCGGCACTTCCTCCTGAGCCAAAACCCCTCCTATTGCTCCCTGAACTAAATCTTCCCTGCCATGATGCAGAAATCTATTACCGGGGGGTTCATGGGGTAGTACCAGGGAGGGGGGGGTTCATTCTGAAGGGGAAGGGGTATCTCCTGGGGAGGAGAGGGTGTGTCCTGAGTGGAAAGAGGTACTTCCAGAAGAGAAGAGGGTATTACCTGGGAAAGAGGGGGGACACTCGGTGCACTTGCCGAGGGTGCAGAAGCGGGGTCCCCGACCTACATAGTGTCAGTGGGTGCTGCACGCTCTGCTTGCTCCTCCTGGCTGGCTACTTTATCGTGTACTGGGGACTCCTAATGTTCTCATGTACTCCATTACCAAGCAAGGTCCCTGGAGCTGTCCTAGTTCACAGTCAGCCCAGCTAGTTATAACTGGGCTTTAAGCTGCAGTGAGCTCACTTTCAGTCACTTACTCACTTACAATGGGTTCCTTGCCACTGGTGTCCATGCAATCCTCAGGTGCTCTGTCATCAGAGGCTCCACCCCCATCCATCCCGCTCTGTATGTCCGCCGGGATCCCGGAGTTTTCAGATCCCTGAAGAGGACTCACAGATTCCAGTGGGACACCTCCATCCAGATGGGGAGCAGACTGCTTTCTTACCGCACTGTCACCAGAAGCCGGACCGTCACCGCTCGAAGCCACCGCGGCCTCCGCCGAAGCTCCGCCCACTTCTGCAGGGCCGCCACCGTCACCGCTCAAAGCTGCCGCGGCCTCCGCCAAAGCTCCGCCCACTTCCGGTTCACTGATGACAAGCGGCTGGAGCGGGATTCGAGGAACGGCGTCGGTGGCCATCTTCCCCGCTCGCTCAGCTGGGCTCACAGCCTCTGGTGTAGCCCGCTGAGCAGCTTTACTAGGACCAAGGACTGTCAGGACTTTACCATCTTCATTTACTTGTAATCTTTTGATTTTAATCACTGGTTGGATTAATTGTAATGCTGCCTTAGGATCTTGGGCTGCTCCTAGATGGCCACTTGCTGGGATCACCATGCCATCCTTTTGCACATTTCCACCTCTCTGGGGCCCTGCTGTACTCACCCCCTCACCCTTAGCTGATGCCACTGAATGGGGGGGCCTGTTTTCCAGCTTTAGGTCCAGGAAGCTGGGGGGCACTCACAGTCCCCGGGGTAGCTGCAGACTGGGGGATGCACCCTGACACCGGGCCCTTTTCAGGTTGGGGGGGTTTTCCAGCACCAGAGGCAGCTTCAGGCTGGGGAGGCTTTCCAACCACTGCTGAAGGAGAAGGTTGTTTTCCAGCTGCCTCCTGTATCTCCAGACCCTGCAGGGGCCTGGGTCTTCCTCCTGGCTACCTTCAGCGTTTGCCTTCTGCATCCGGGCCAAGAGGGGTTCCATGATTGGTTCCTCGGTGGGCCCGCTCTTGGTCAATTTCAGGACTAGGTCCCAATAATTGCGGCACCGTTATTTCAGGCTCTCAATTTCAGCTTTGCAGCTCTTTCTTTTGGAGGCGGGCATTTTGTCTCTCGCTGTCCGCAAGCGAGAGAGCCTGCTAGAGCCGGCTTCAAATAGGTCCCCCACATCCTCCAACAGTCTCTTTACATTCTTCTTCATTGCTGCTGGCCTAGCGGCGCTTTCGCTCGGGGGCTCCCGCACACCACCACCTTCCTCCTCAGTCCACACCCACAATTACTGCGGGTGTGGCACCAGACTTGCCCTCCAATAGATCCTTGTTTAAAGGATTTAAAGTGTACTCATTCCAATTACAGGGCCTCGAAAGACATTTTTTTGTCTGCTATGTTTTTCTGTAAATGTCTGTTACTGTTTGCTGTTTTAAAACTAATAAAAATAATTTTTCAAAAAAAGCTAGGTTACAGAACACATTAGCTGTTATAATAAAATCAGTCATATGTGTTAAAATAAAATCAATCATAAATGTATACATACATGAAAGGAACATAACACATGCACTGTATAAATATATAAAAGTATATAAAAACATATACAAATGAGTATATATGGACATGTGGACATAATGTGGGCCATGATCAAAGGGGGATAGAGAATCTAATCCGAATGAGGGTATACAATAAAGTGTGGCCAGAGGACAAGGAGAGAAGGGGGAGTGGAGGTAAGGGGAAGGTGAAGGAATAAAGGGGGGGGGAGAAAAAGGAAGGAAAGGAGGGTAAGGGAAAAAGGGGGCGGGGAAATTTTACTTACTGCAGGTAGTCTTGATTGAATTATACTATGTGGAGTATGTGACATTATAAGTGGAGACCTGAAATGAGTAATAATAGATGAGTACAAAGATATAATGAAGTGGAACTTAAATACTAGCTATAAGATAGTGTTAATGTATAATTGCTAATTTAACCCATTGGGTGTGAGAGAGTCCAGGGTGTAAATCCAAAACGTTTCACGCTGACAGAGCAGGAAGAATATTCCGGCTTTGAAAAGGTGTTTAGGGATAGCCTCTATGATACAAATGTTTTTTCAATTTTAGGTGGTTTTCCAGGGAGATAGATGTTGTACGCCTGGTCTATTGGTGTGCTGGGGTAACCTTTCTCCAGGAATTTAGTTTTGAGGTGGTTGCTCTGGGAAATGTAGTCACAATCTCTGGTACAGTTTTGTCTCAGGCGACAGAACTTACCTTTGGGGATGTTCTTTACCCACAATGGGTGATGGCAGCTATCATAGTGTAAGTAAGATTTGCCTGCCGTCGGTTTAGTGTAGTTGCGTGAAAAAATGGAATGTCCTTCATGGCCTAGCTCAAGGTCCAGAAATGCAAGGTATTCGTCATGCCAGACAGATGTAAAGTATAAACCGAAGGGATTGGAATTGCAGTGCGAGACAAAGCCTTCGATGGTAGAGGGCGGGCCATCCCAGATGATGATGATGTCATCGATATAATGACCATAAAAAAACAGGTGCTGAGTGTAGGGATTGTTATGCCATATGTATGAGTTCTCCCAGAAACCCATAGTCAGGTTGGCAAAGGAGGGTGCGAAATTGGAACCCATGGCTGTGCCATGGGTTTGAAGGTAGAAGACCCCTTGAAAAAAGAAATAGGTATGAGTGAGGCAGTATTATGTGGCATCCAAAATGAATTTCGATTGCTCGGTATTGATCATGGGATCCTGGGATAGAAAGTATTGTAGAGTGAGTTGACATCTAGGGAAAGCCAGAGATCGCTGTCTTCCCATGTATAGGGGGCCAAAAGTTCTAGTAGATGGGAGGAATCCCTAATATATGAAGGGAGGGACTGGGCCAGTGGTTGTAGGAAAACGTCAACATATTGTGAGAAACCACTGGTGATGCTTTCCATGGATGTGGTTATAGGTCTACCCGGAGGATGTAATGGGTTTTTGTGAATCTTAGGCAGATGGTAGAAATATGAGGTCTTATAGTATTCTTTCTGTAGAAATTATGCTTCTTTAGGTTCAATGATATGACGTTGACGGGCTTCTGCAACGAGTTTTTCTGCCTCTATTTTGAATGTTAGGTAACTTCTGGTAGGTTTTGGAGTCTGAGGGTTTTGGCAATGTATTCTATTTTGTTTTGGAGGACGATGCCCCCTCCTTTGTCTGCAGGGTTTGATAACCAGGTCAGGGTTTTGGGTAAAATTCTTTAGGGCTATTTATTCTCCATTGTTAAGATTATGTTGGGGGTATTTTCAGGTGTTTTTGGACTGGTCGCACCTTTTAAGGAGATCTGAGAAAACTACTCTGTAGAAGGCCTCAATATAGGGACCCTTGGAGCGAGTTGGGTAGAAGATGGATTTAGGGTATAAATCCATGTGCTGGACTGGAAGGGAGGTTTGGGGATGTGGGGTGTATAGGAGTTGATCCACTTCTATGTCACGGGGGGGTTCCTCTGAATTGGCATATGTATCGTGAACGCTGAAAGCACTGCAAGGTATATCATCACAGGCAGATTCATCAGGGTGTGATATAAGGTCAGTGGTGGTAATAACATCAGAAGCATCTTTGTTGGATTGGATGTTATAGAATCTTTTCAATGTTAGTTTATGGACGAACCTATGAAGGTCCTTAAATAATAATGAGTTAGGGGCAACGGTAGGGGCAAAGCTGAGGCCTCTACTAAGGAGGGAGGTTTCCCCCAGCAGATAAGGGAAATTAAGATACATTGAATATTTTTATAGTTTCCACAGCTTGGCATGGGCTGGGCTTAGTTCTATGCCCGCCTCTACAACCTCGTTTATGTATTTTCTTTTTAGACGTTGTTTTCGAAGGGGACCGATCCCTAAAAAAGAAACAGAGATGGAGGAGGATTGGGTGGGTATATCACCATGTTTGAAATCCCCAAAAATGATGTCATTGACTGCAGGCATAGCAGATGTATTGGGATATGTGGCGTTATGGGTGGTGTCATGAGATGTCCTGGGAACAGGAACTGTTGGACGGGGGTGATCTGGAGAGGAAGAGGGGGGTTGATGGTTCCAAGGTGGATGGAACATAGTTTGTGGGAGGAGTGTTTTTTATTTATGGACTTTTATTGTTGGTAAGGTGTGTTTTAGTCTTGTCACAAGATAGTGATGAAGTAGGTTGGGGAACGATAGGCCTGGTAAAAGTATTGGTGGTTTAGGAGGTAAAATGATGGGGGGTGGTAGATCATGCTCCTACATCAATTTCTCTGACCTCTCTCACACATAAGCCACATGCGTTAAACTGGAGATTAAATGCATCGCTCTTGACAGACCCCAAGGTACAAGAGGACATACAAAACTCAATAAAGAATTTCTTTGACACTAACGTAAACCATGACACTTTACCATTAAACACCTGGGAAGCTCATAAATGTGTAATAAGGGGAAATTTCATAAAATGGGGAGCAAGGAAAAAGAACAGGAAAATAATATTTCTGCTCTCCCACTTAAAATAGCTCGTCTAGAGGCACAACACAAAAGATCCCAGGCAGCTAAGACTGAAACAGAATTAATCGATAGTAGGAAAGCCTTGCAACAAATCCTGGACTTAAAAAACAAAAAGATCCCTATTTTTCAAAAGATTTATCTATTATGAGCACGGTGACAAAGGGGGAAAATACCTTGCTAGAGCCCTTAAAAATGCGAAAGTAACAGGACCATGGTATACGTAACAAGGAGGGGAAAATTGAAAATAATTCTGATAAAATGCTGCGCTTTTCCATGACTTTTACTCTATGCTATATAATATCTCATCACAACACAAACCCGCTCATCTTGATATGGACAAAGATTAATACAGGAGTTCCTCCACAATTGTAAATTACCCACCTTACTAACAGAAGACATTGAGATCCTAGAAAAATCTAGTACTGCAGGTGAACTGCTAAATGTTATCAAAGAACTCAAACCAGGCAAAAGCCCAGGACCTGATGGGTTCACATCCCAATACTATAAAACCTTTTCCCCATTTCTCTACAGACCTCTTTTGGAAACATTCAACTCCTTGACAAAAACGAAAGAATTGTTGCATAGAAGTTTCCGATAAACAATAGTCAATAATTTCTACAGGCTATAGCCTTCAATAGCGGGAATTAAATTTGACAGAAAAACATTACCAGAAATAATTTAAACAAAGTGATAAATAGAAAATTATAAATCAATTTATTTGATTTTGGAAAAGGCAACAAAACAACTTTTTATGTCTCTCTAGACTTTTGACTTTGATGAACATGCAGTCTATTTTAAATGTTCACAACTTTGTATTTTTTGGGAAGAATATATAAATATATATATATATATATATATGTGTGTGTGTGTGTGTGTTTTCAAGCATTTTGCACTGCTCCCTCACAATGTCGCTGTCATGCAAATAATTCAGACTTCCTATACTTAACCACTTAACGATGTTAGGACGTTCCATGCTCAATCTCCCTGATCTCCACTTCTGTTAGCAATCACGGTCCAATCACTCTCAGGCAGCCAATAGAAGCTGGGATCAGTAAGATCCTACCATGTATAGAGCTGTCACTAAATGCCTCTGCTTAGAGGCATTTAGTGACAGTTCTAATTAGCTGCCCAGGACCTCTGACAGCTGTGACTCTTGTCACAGCCATCAAAAGTCCTGAGTGACAGCTGATCCCAGTGCATGCTGGGTTATTACTGACAGTCCCTAATGTGGGACAGCCAGTCAATATAAAATAACAGGCAGTAAGAGTGACTTCATGTCACAATTACTGCCTGTATTGAATGGCAAGACAGTGTTAAAATACACTGGCTTGCTATGTACTATACTCTCCCCTTCAGCACAAACTGCCAGAAAGAGAAATGCAATTGTTAATTAAAAAAAAAAAACAATATTGCAATCAGTTAAAAAATATGTATATATGTGTGTGTATATGTGTGTGTGTGTGTGTGTGTGTGTGTGTGTGTGTGTGTATATATATATATATATATATATATTTTTTTTTTTTTCTATTATCACTATAAATATTAACCCCTTGTATTCATTATCTGCAGCTAAGCTTTAAATTTATTTTGAACCCTAAGGGGTTATTTTTATGTTTCATGGTGGTGATGTACAACGTTTGCAGCTGTCACTAATGGGTTTATTCACTAAAGATCAAAGAGCAAATCGAACGTCAGTTCAGATCGTTTAGCTAACTCCAGCTTTTGCGAATGATGCTCTGCATAGCTGAAGCTAGCCAAATGATCGGAACCAATTGTTCAGTTAGCCCTTTGAACTTTGTTTTTTTTCAAGAAAAATAGATTTTTATTGAGCATAAAAAATCATTGTACAAACAGCATTTAAACAGGGAACATTTGAAACACAGAACCCAGTACAATGGGAAGGTCAGAAAGATATTAAACATGGTGCAAACCAATGTCAACAAATAATTACAATGAAGTATCCATCAGAATACAAAGCAATGCTCAAAAACCACAGTAACGGGGCGGAGGAATAAATTAAACTTCAGAAAACAGAACTATGTGTCACAAGGGGGGGGGGGGGGTAAAGAGAAGAAGGGATAGAAAAGGAGGGACGGAAGGAAAGGGACTGAGGAAGGAAAGGAAGGGGGAAGGAGAGAAAAGGGAAAGGCAGTCAATTCCACTGGGGCAGTTGCAGAGAACACTTTTCCGGACCAATCAATAGCTCAACCCACCAGGAGTCTATTCATGACCAGCTGATGTGGAACCAGAGCCCTTTGAACTTTAGTGAATAGACGTTTAACCACTTAAGCCCCGGAAGATTTTACCCCCTTCCTGACCAGGCCCTATTTTGCGATTCGGCCCTGCGTGAATTTAACGGACAATTACGCGGTCGTGCGACGATATACCCAAATGAAATTGACGTCCTCCTTTTCCCACAAACAGAGCTTTCTTTTGGTGGTATTTGATCCCCTGTGCGATTTTTTACTTTTTGCGCTATAATCAAAAAAAGAGCGTAAATTTTGAAAAAATAACAATATTTTTCACATTTTTTTATATGAAATTCCCCAAAAAAATGTAAAAATCTAAATTTTTTAACATTTTAGGCCAATTTGTTTTCTGCTACATATGTTTGGTAAAAAAAAATTGCAATAAGCGTATTTTGATTGGTTTTTGCGCAAAAGTTATTGCGTTTACTAACTAAGGGAAAGATTTTTGTCATTTTTATTGTTTTTTTTTTTAACGAGTAATGGCGGCGATCTGCAATTTTTTTTTTTCCGGGACTGCAACATTGCGGTGGACAGATTGGACCCTTGACTGACATTTTTGACACTTTTGGGTGTACCAGTGACATTACTACAGTAATCAGTGCTATACATATGCACTGTTACTGTAAAAATGACACTGGCAGGGAAGGGGTTAACTTTATTAGTGATCAAGGGGTTAAGTGTGTCCCTAGGATCGTGCTTCTTACTGTAAAGGGGTGTGGCTAGTGATGTAACCACAGAGACATACGATCCTACATAGCAAGATCGTATGATCTCTGCAGTTAGATAAGGGAGAATGACAGGCGGCTTTGTTTACATCAGCCACCTGCCTTTCTCTCTCTCCACGGGGAGATCGCGACATCAGGTCCGCCGGTCACACGCGCGGACATGTTAGGGAACTAGCGGGGGCGGGAGCTCGCCCCCTAGAGGCTTACAGGCTAGCGACGTAGTACTACGTCACTTTGCCTGTACGGGGCTGACCGCCGCAGTAAATGTACTTGCGGCGGTCGGCAAGTGGTTAAGTGTCTCATTGACAGCAGGCACACATTGTATGCCATCTATCTTATCTGGTGACTACCATTAGATTTTGACTAAAAATACAAATTTTTGTTAACTTTTAGCTTGCTGAAAAAAAAAACAATAGAAATCCTATGCATGTGCGGTTATCAGGACAAATAAATTAATTTCATTATTTGCCTGATTCCCTAAAGGTTAAACGTCTCTGCTACTGACATTGACTCCTGTAGACCCATCATTTCTTGTCTGCCTATGTGTCTTTTTCTGAAGCTTATCTCACTAATTAGTGGCGTTACTGGGGTGGGTGTGCATGGCAAACAGTTCACTGCTGGTGGCCATCTTCATTGTGGTCCCAAGTTTGATATCACCAAAGGGAGATTTGCCTTCTCCCCTTTTGACACCACTCTTATGAATCTCTTGTTTCTTAAAGATCTAAAGAAAAAATGGAAATTTTAATTGCAAGATGTCAAAAGAATACAGCAATTACTTCTTCACTGCGCAAGAACTGGCATTGGCAATTCTGAAGCACTTTGCAATGAATGTAATCTTGCCGTTAAAGTAGACTACCACTTTTGCATTAATAATTGTAATAAAAAGTTTAAAAATTTCCATCTAAACGCAGTGTATATTCTAGTTTCATGAGGAAATTTACTGAGATTTTAGGGAACATACCTTTTGAATGGTTCCATGCAGTTTTTCAACTAAACCATTTGAGGATGATACGCAGAGGTGTAGCTTCACCTTATTTGAAATTGTTCACAAACCTCTTATTTAACTAAAACCAGGGGTGGAAAGAAGCAAGGGCACACATATATATGATATACAAATGTTGATTATAAAAGGTACACATACCTTATTACAAAATTCCTTGCCCTGGTCAGTCAGAATCTGTTTCGGTGCTCTGAATAAGTAAAATTATTTAGTTATGCACTGTACAACTTTGGATGCAGATTTGTTTAACGGGATTGCGATATCCCATTTTGTTAAATAATCTATTTCTGTACATATGTACTGTTTGCTGTGTGTTGTTAACTTTCCAATGAAGTCAATTTCTAATAGCTCCCAGGGTTCTGTCATCTATGTAAAACAAAATAAAAGTAAGCTATAGCCTCCATGGAATGAACATAGACTGGGACATCAACTCTTTTATTAACAATGCCTAGTTGTTGTCCTACTAGTGACCATAGGTTATTTTATCTTTATTTTTATTGTATTGATATTATCTTTGTGCTCTTAGCCTCGTAATATATTGTTCACTTTTATTCTATGATGTATTTTTATTCCATTAATTGACCTTATATGGTACATGTTTTATTCAAGTGTTATTTGTATGAAGATACCCTGGGAGGTGTTCTCTGGTTGTTGGGTGGGGGTTGTGGCTGAATCCTACTTAGCCAGACTTCTTTCTAAATATCTTAATTTGATATTTTTTAATTATCGTTTTTGTCTTTGGTCATCCACTGCTATGCTATTACCAGCATGGGTGGTTGTTATATTTTGGATAACCATTATTCTTTATCTTTTAAACATGTTGAATTTTTTCCTGAGTTTATGTTAAGAAGGATCATTTGTATTGAATCAAATTTTTTCTTTTTTCTCTTGGTAGTTTCACTAATACCGTTGCATTCAGTTGTTGATCATTTTTCTGGTTTTGGTTTTCCGGATAAGCAGTTGACTCTGTCTGCAGTCGGGTTGGATCCGGAATGTATTTTTATAAGTTGATTGGCTCCTTGAATGGCTCTAATTGATTTTTAAAGACATTTCCTGGATTATGTCATTTTGTGGATAACACATCCGGGAGAGGTGGAGCTGGCTGTAACGCATGCTGCCCTTCCTCTTCCGCATCCTTCAGTCATTTATAGCGAGAGACAGCGGCGGTTAGCCACGCCCCCTGAAGATGTCAGCATCTGACGAAACCGGTAGGGGAACAGGCACCCTACGCATCCCGTACATCTCCCCGAGTCTTTAGCTTTGATCGGAGTTTCAGCTATCCATAGGATTGTTCCTGAGGGGTCTATTCCTATGGACTTTTTTTGATTTATCACCTACAAATCATTATTGTTTTAATTGTTTTCATTTGGTGTCCATTGAATTTTAGATTTTCTCGGTCTCATTGACCTAAAATGTTTGTCTTGCCATATTAAGTGCTGCACACTTTGTTCACATTTCTTCCTAGTTGGGGTTCAACAACTCTTTGTGCTGGCTGCTAAAATATATTATACATAGACAATACTACTGATCAAGCGCAGTGATTTATCAATTTTTACCAACAGGCATACATTAACTCCTTTGATCACCCCCAGTGTTAACCCCTTCTCTGCCAGTGTCATTTATACAGTAACAGTGCATATTATTTAGCACTGATAACTGTATTAGTGTCACTGGTCCCCAAAAAGTGTAAAAAATGTCAGTTAAGGGTCCGATCTGTCCGCCACAATGTAGTAGTCCCACTAAAAATCGCTGATCACCACCATTACTAATTAAAAAAATAAAAAGTCCAAAAATCTCTCCCGTAGTTTGTAAACGATATAACTTTTGCGCAAACCAATTAAAATACACTTTTTGGGATTTTTTTTACCAAAAATATGTAGCAGAATGCAAATTGGCCTAAACTAATAAAAAAATTAGATTTTTTGAATTTTTTTTTTATTGGAATATTTTATAGCAGAAATTAAAAAACATGGAGTTTTTTCAAAATTGTCTTTCTTTTTTTGTTTATAGCGCAAAATCTAAAAAACACAGAGGTGATCACATACCACCAAAAGAAAGCCCTATATGTGGGAAAAAAAGGACATCAATTGTATTTGGGTACAGCGTCGCACGACTGCGCAATTTTTCGTTAAAGTTAAGCAGTGCTGAATTTCAAAAAATGGCCTGGTCATTAAGGGGGTAAAACCTTCCGGAGCTGAAGTGGTTAAAAGGGCTTCAAATAGGGGTCCAGAGGGCAACATAGGTTAAGCACCCCTGTTTTAGAATCACGGACTAAAATTATTATCCTGTTTAGTTTCCCCCTCTAGTATGGCTTCTACATAATTTCAAGGGGTATATGCAAAGAGTAAAGTAGTCAGGGAAAGTATATACAAGTGATTTTATCCTTTGAAATGTCGTGGAAGCCTGGGGTGGGAACGACTAAATATGATAACAGCTGACCGCTTGCTATCAGAATCAGTTTCCCATGGACAGAAAGGGTCCAGGGAAAGAAGGAAGAGTGAGGATGGATTATACAAAGAGAGGAGCAGTCAGGGAAACCATATGCAAGTGATTTCAACCCGTGAAGTACCGTGGAAGCTATATTTGACAGAAAGGGTCTAAGGAAAGATGGAAGAGTGAGGAGGATCTATACAAGTTTGGGACAATCAGGAAAAGCACAAGTGACTCTAACCCTTGAAATGCCATGGAAGCCACATGAGGTGGGGTTGGGGGTGACCAAATCTGATAGCAATAGGCAGCTTACTATCAGAATCAGTTTCCCCTGGAGAGAAAGGGTCCAGGGAAATAAGGAAGAGTGAGGATGAATTATACAAAGAGTGGAGCACTCAGGAAAACCATATGCAAGTGATTTTAACCCGTGAAGTGCTGTGGAAGCTATATGGGGGGGGGGGGGTCATATTTAATAGCAATTGGCATCTTGCTATCAGAATCAGTTTACCCTGGACAGAAAGGGACAAAGAAAAAAAAGGAAGAAGGAGAATGGTTGATACGGAGTGTGGAGCAGTCAGGGAAACCATATACAAGTGATTTTAAAATGCTGTGGAAGCCACAGTGGGGGTTGAGGACCAGATCTGATAGCAATAGGCAGTTTGCTATTAGAATTGGCTTCCATTGGACATAAAGGGTTAATGGGGAGAAGGAATAGTGAGGATGGTGTATCTGAAGAGTGGGGCAGTCAAGGAAAGCATATACAAGTGATTTTACATTTGAAATGCCAGGGATGGAAGAGTGGCTATGCTGTAGCCGAGTGCATAGCAGTCAGGGAAAGAGAATAGAAGGCAGTGTAACCCTTGAACCGCTCAGAAAAATTTTGACTGTCAAAATGTTTATGGGTACAAACCAGAATACAAGCCCAAGCATTAGCAAGTATTTGGGCTGGCTGTGAGTGCTGGGATTTGCGCTCTGGTTTATGGGTATAAGCCACAATGCAAGCCCAAACACTGACATGTACTTGGGGCTGGCTGAGGGCACTGGGGGAATGACGGTCTGATAATTCTAACCCTTGACAAGCTGGAGAAACCAGATCTGATGCAGATACGTTTGTGTGAGTTTTTCCTGCTTTCCTTGGCCATAATGAGTCCAGGGAGTGTAAAAAGGGTTAAGTTGGGATGGCACGAGCTATGGCCACATAGGGAAGGGGGGGGGGCAGCAGTGTTACTGTGAGATATCTCTGTTTCCTATCGCTGCAGAGAGTCCAGGGAGAGTGAAAATGTTTTTTTATAACCTACATGTATGTGTGATGTTAAATGTAACATGTATGTAAGGCATTATAGCATCACACATGTGTGTAAGTGATGCTAATTGGCTGCCTTGAAGTGATGGTATTTGCATTGTGGCTTCCTTGTATGCCACAATGCAAGCCTTTCACTCATTTACCTGTAACATGTATGTGTCGATTATTGCATCACACGTGTGTGTGATGCTAATTGGCTGTCTTGTAGTGATGGGATTTGCATTGTGGCTTCTTTGTATGCCACAATGCAAGCACTTTACTCACATACATGTAACATGTATGTGAGGCATTATAGCATCACACGTGTGTGTGTGTGTGTGTGTGTGTGTGTGTGTGTGATGCTAAATGGCTGCCTTATGCCTTATAGTGATGGGATTTGCATTGTGAATTTGACCATTTACTCTGGTCTAGAAAATGGCTGCATCAGGAGCTTGCACGGAGGTGGGGGAAGGGTGAATAAATTAGTGTTATTTTAACATACATTACTAAAGCATTCCATGTAGGGAGAATGGGAGGAGCTGGAATGTAGAAGGCTGGAGGGGGGGAGGGAGTTCCGATCTCAGCCGAGAGTCGGGGGAAACAAATTTCTTCACAACACCCCGCTATAATCTCCTGCTCAATGTGATCCATTTTTTCATTTAACTGCCTTTTCAAATCTGCATACTCAACAACATCCTTCAAACTAAAGCCTATTACACCTATCCTGCCCTGTCACTATCCCATGAGGAAAATGGAATGGGAATATTCATGCCCTTTTTCCTTTCATTCCGAACAGGTTTATTAGAAATCCATTAATACAGACATCACAGTCCAACAGGCAGGGAATAGCATTGATGCATTTTGCACTACATGCACCTAATCATAACAGAACACGTGTGAGTTCACACACTCAGGCTGGGTTCACATGTGGGCGTTGGCGTTTTTCAGGCGTTTGTTTATCGTTTTTCCAGCCTTGTTTTGGCGTTTTTACAGGCGTTTTTGCAAGCGTTTACAAGCGTTTTACAGGCGTTTTTATAGGCGTTTTTTATAGGCGTTTTTGTGTAGTGACTTGGCCAATGAAAAGCATTGTGTTTTTTTTACAAAATTTGCAAAGGAACCTCCCAGGGACCTCCTCCCCTGCATTGGACCTCCCAGGGACCTCCTCTTCTTCATTTTGTTGTGTTCTTTTTTGTCTGTGTGAGTTCTCTGCTGCTTAAAATGGACGACAATGAAAGAGGATTTCTGTTTTGTGCATCACTTGCACTTCTGATGCTGGAGGAAGAGAAGGAAGAGAGTAATCGACAATACTGGGTCCATCCTGTGATTGCTAATCGGCGACAGCGTGGCCAGTTCTGGGCAATGTATGATGACCTTCGTGTGCACGAGGACAAATTTTTTCAATACACACGGATGTCAGTAAAAAGGTGGGTTCATCTCCTAATATCCTCAATAAGCTTGTACTATGAATGATATATTATTTGCCCACTAACAATCAATATTATATTGTACAGTTTTGATGAGTTGCTGGAGTTACTCTCTGCACATCTTCAGCGACAAGACACTGATTTTCGTGACTGTATTCCACTTGTGGAAAGGCTGATCATTACACTGCGGTAAGCAACAACCCACGTCCCCATCCCCCATCTCTCAAACCCCATCTCCCTCACCCTACTCCACTTACAATCAGTGCCACGTATTAGTGCCACGAATAAGTGTCCACCAGTGCCACGAATAAGTGTCCACCAGTGCCATGTATCAGTGCCACGTATTAGTGCCACGAATAAGTGTCCACCAGTGCAACGTATCAGTGCCACGAATAAGTGTCCACCAGTGCCACGTATCAGTGCCACGAATAAGTGTCCACCAGTGCCACGTATCAGTGCCACGAATAAGTGTCCACCAGTGCCACGTATCAGTGCCACGTATTAGTGCCACGAATAAGTGTCCACCAGTGCCACGTATCAGTGCCACGTATTAGTGCCACGAATAAGTGTCCACCAGTGCCACGTATCAGTGCCACGAATAAGTGTCCACCAGTGCCACGTATCAGTGCCACGAATAAGTGTCCACCAGTGCCACGTATCAGTGCCACGTATTAGTGCCACGAATAAGTGTCCACCAGTGCCACATATCAGTGCCACGAATAAGTGTCCACCAGTGCCACGTATCATTGCCACGTATTAGTGCCACGAATAAGTGTCCACCAGTGCCACGAATAAGTGTCCACCAGTGCCACGTATCAGTGCCACGAATAAGTGTCCACCAGTGCCACGTATCAGTGCCACGTATTAGTGCCACGAATAAGTGTCCACCAGTGCCACGTATCAGTGCCACGAATAAGTGTCCACCAGTGCCACGTACAAACACCTCCCTTTCCACCCACCATGTGCACCCGCAAGAGTGTCACTGGTTGAAATCCCAACCACGACACTACCTGCCTGGAGTTTGTATGTTCTCCCTGTGCCTACGTGGGTTTACTCCCACACTCCAAAGACCTCCAACCTCCTCCCCCTTGTCCTCTACCCCAGGTATTGCTGATCCTGTGGCCCTGCAGCTTTTGCAGAACTAAAAGTCCCATTAACCATTGCAAGCTGCTGACAGTTACAAGCATGAGACTCCCAAAGGCGCAGATATGATGTGATTTTTAGTCCCACAACAGATGGAGGGCCACAAGTTGAGCATCCATGCTCTACCACCTATGAATAAGCCATGCTATACCCCGTATGAATAAAATAGAGACACAAACACAACATTTGTACTTGTGGTACATTTTTTTTAAATTTTTTTAATATGCTTAATTGCATAGAACTCTATGCTAAATAATAACAACTGTTGAACACAGGAGAGTGTCCTGAGTAAACATGAATGTTGCAACCAATTCCTTAGAAAACTGTATAAAAAAAAATTCACAAATTATGAAAAGTAAGAGAAGGGGAGCTTGGGCATAAATTTTCAAACATTGCTCCCTGTGGATTAAAGTATGGGGATGGAGCAGAAGAGGGGTTTGGGTAATGGGGAAAACCGGAGTAGGGAGGTGGTCGTGTTGGCAGTGGTGGTGGTGCGAATGTGGATGGTGCATGGTGGTAAGTACGAGGTGGAGGACAGGTCATTTGGGAAGGTGCTGAGGTCATTTGGGAAGGTGCTGAAGATGGGCAGGGTGGGTCATCTGAGGGGATGAAGGAGGAAATACAGTCAAGGATTGCCTTCCGCATTGCTATCTGCCTCGATTCTGGCACCTTGTCCACAAATGGTTCCAGACTAATGAGAAACATGACTGTGGGTTTTTCCTCCCTTCTTTGCACAAATTGCGACATCATGCCCACTACTTGGTTGTATCTGTCATTCCTTCGTTTTGGGGCCCTTGTGGTTGCTCGCCGCAGTGTAGCAGCAGGGGGGGGGAAGCATTTCAGGGCTGGCCGATGGTCTGTTATTAAGTGGAATTTGACTTGTTCTTGATACCTCTGTCAAAGGTCTTTCTTCTAATTGGGGTTCTGTATTGTCTGGAACTGGCATTTCAAGGGAGGGAGATGCTATGTCCGGTAATGCCATGTCCGGTACTGCCATGTCCGTTAATGGCCTTTCTGCTTGTTCTTGAATTTGTAGTTCTTGACTCTCCTCCGCTTCGTAAATGTCGTCCTCTTCTTCAGGAGCTGTGTTGCTCCAGGAACTTTGTGTACTGTGGAAAAAAAAAAACATGCTCTAGAATGTCTGCATGCATACTTTATATGTAACTTTCAAAGTAACATGACCTACTTGTTCATTTGTAGTGAAGGCCACAGAAAGTCCAGGTCTCTCGCATGTATATATTGCGGCGGTTCTTCAGCTGCCTGCCCACTCCGGAACTCCCTTAACTGGCGCTTGTAACGGGCATAAGCGTCCTTTAAGCTTTTCCATTTTCGTTTAAGTAGAAAAACTGTTAAAAAAATAAAATAATTATGTTTTTTTTTTCTTTTCCACAGGTACTTAGCAACTGGTCAATCCCTGGCCAGTTTACACTTTGCATTTATGATTGGGAAATCTACAGCTAGCTACATTATACGGGACACTTGTGCCAAAATCTGGGATGTCTTACATGATGTGGAGATGGCCCAACCTAAGGAGGACGAGTGGCTCTCAATTTCTAAAGTCTTTGGGAAAGATGCAATTTCCCAAACTGTGTAGGAGCTATAGATGGGAAGCATATACGAGTAATTAAACCAGTTAACAGTGGTACAAAATATTTTAATTATAAAAAATATTTCTCTTTTGTTCTATTGGCGGTCGTGGATGCCAATTATTGCTTCCGCTACATTGATATTGGCTCTTACGGGAGTAGTTCGGACTCCAGCATCTTTGCGCATTCTACTTTTGGCCAGATGCTGCGTAATAATAACCTAGACCTACCTGATAACAATCCACTACCGGGAACCAATGGTCCACCTGTCCCCTATGTGTTTGTTGGGGATGAAGCGTTTGCGCTTCATGAACACCTTCTAAGGCCATACTCAAGCCGAAACCTCAATGTGGAGAAGAGGGTGTTCAACTATAGGCTAACCAGAGCAAGGAGAGTGGTTGAGTGTGCTTTCGGCCTGCTATCAAACAAATGGCGATTTTTACACAGCGTCATAAATCTCAACATGGAAAACGCAATATGCGCAGCCAAGGCAGCGTGCATCTTACATAATTTTGTAAGGAAGCGGGATGGCGTGTGCTTCGAAGATGCTTTAATGCACACAATGCAGAGGGCACAATGGAGCGGGAGTCGTGGGAACACAACTGGTGCATATGTTCGAGATACCTTCAACAACTTCTTCATGAACACAGGACAGGTTCCATGGCAAATGGAAGCCATTGAAAATTGCTAATGACAATTGATAAGTGACAATCTCTGTATTGATGTGCATTAAATAAATTTAAAGGTATCATTTCAAATAAAGGTATTATTGCAATCTAACATTCTGTATTGGTGTGCATTCATGGTATCATACAAAGTGCTTATTTGTGGTGTCATGTGACCAGGGATTTTGTTTGTGCAATTAAACTACAAGGTAAAAAAAAAAAGTATAGCCAGAGCGAGAGCATTATTAAAAAAAAAAAACAACCCTCTACTCCATTCACACTACTCTGACTTTTCGGGCGACTTCTCAAGTCGCCCCAAGTCAGGTGGCACTGATACGTGGCACTGGTGGACACTGATACGTGGCACTGATTTGTGGCACTGATACGTGGCACTGGTGGACACTTATTTGTGGCACTCATGTGTGGCACTGATATGTGGCACTGGTGGACACTGATTTGTGGCACTGATACGTGGCACTGGTGGACACTTATTCGTGGCACTAATACGTGGCAATGATACGTGGCACTGGTGGACACTTATTCGTGGCACTGATATGTGGCATTGGTGTACACTGATACGTGGCACTGATACGTGGCACTGATACGTGGCACTGGTGGACACTTATTCGTGGCACTAATACGTGGCACTGATACGTGGCACTGGTGGACACTTATTCGTGGCACTGATACGTGGCACTGATACATTGCACTGGTGGACACTGATTTGTGGCACTGATACGTGGCACTGGTGGACACTTATTCGTGGCACTAATACGTGGCAATGATACGTGGCACTGGTGGACACTTATTCGTGGCACTGATACGTGGCACTGGTGGACACTTATTCGTGGCATTAATACGTGGCACTGGTGGACACTGATTTGTGGCACTGATACGTGGCACTGGTGGACACTTATTCGTGGCACTAATACGTGGCAATGATACGTGGCACTGGTGGACACTTATTCGTGGCACTAATACGTGGCAATGATACGTGGCACTGGTGGACACTTATTCGTGGCACTAATACGTGGCACTGGTGGACACTTATTCGTGGCACTGATACGTGGCACTGATACGTGGCACTGGTGGAAACTTATTCGTGGCACTAATACGTGGCACTGATACGTGGCACTGGTGGACACTTATTTGTGGCACTGATACGTGGCACTGATACATTGCACTGGTGGACACTGATTTGTGGCACTGATATATGGCATTGGTGGACACTGATTTGTGGCACTGATACGTAGCACTGATATGTGGCACTGGTGGACACTTATTCGTGGCACTAATACGTGGCACTGATACGTGGCACTGGTGGACACTTATTCGTGGCACTGATACGTGGCACTGATACATTGCACTGGTGGACACTGATTTGTGGCACTGATATGTGGCATTGGTGGACACTGATTTGTGGCACTGATACGTGGCACTGGTGGACACTTATCTGTGGCACTCATATGTGGCACTGGTGGACACTGATTTGTGGCACTGATACGTGGCACTGGTGGACACTGATTTGTGGCACTGATACGTGGCACTGATATGTGGCATTGGTGGACACTGATTTGTGGCACTTATATGTGGCATTGGTGGACACTGACTTGTGGCACTGATTTGTGGCACTGGTGGACACTGATTTGCAGCACTGATTTGTGTCACTGATACGTGGCACTGGTGGACACTGATTTGCGGCACTGATTTGTGGCATTGTTGGACACTGATTTGTGGCACTGATTTGTGGCATTGGTGGACACTGATACGTGGCACTGATTTGTGGCACTGGTGGACACTTATTTGTGGCACTGATATGTGGCACTGATGGACAATGATTTGTGGCACTGATTTGTGACACTGGCGGACACTGATTTGCGGCACTGATACGTGGCACTGATATGTGGCATTGGTGGACACTGATTTGTGGCACTGATATGTGGCATTGGTGGACACTGATTTGTGGCACTGATTTGTGGCACTGGTGGACACTGATTTGCGGCACTGATTTGTGGCACTGATACGTGGCACTGGTGGACACTGATTTGTGGCATTGTTGGACACTGATTTGTGGCACTGATATGTGGCATTGGTGGACACTGATTTGTGGCACTGATATGTGGCATTGGTGGACACTGATTTGTGGCACTGATTTGTGGCACTGGTGGACACTGATTTGCGGCACTGATTTGTGGCACTGATACGTGGCACTGGTGGACACTGATTTGCGGCACTGATTTGTGGCATTGTTGGACACTGATTTGTGGCACTGATATGTGGCACTGGTGGACACTGATTTGCGGCACTGATTTGTGGCACTGATACGTGGCACTGGTGGACACTGATTTGCGGCACTGATTTGTGGCATTGTTGGACACTGATTTGTGGCACTGATATGTGGCATTGGTGGACACTGATTTGTGGCACTGATATGTGGCATTGGTGGACACTGATTTGTGGCACTGATTTGTGGCACTGGTGGACACTGATTTGCGGCACTGATTTGTGTCACTGATACGTGGCACTGGTGGACACTGATTTGCGGCACTGATTTGTGGCATTGTTGGACACTGATTTGTGGCACTGATATGTGGCATTGGTGGACACTGATTTGTGGCACTGGTGGACACTGATATGCAATGCAACACATATCTCCCCTCACATACATGCTGTTGTAAAGATGCAGACATGAAATCAGACACAAGGCAAGACATGCAGAACACATTGAACACTTTACCTTTCTCATGCTGCTGCTTCTTGCTCAATGTCGACCACCCTGAAATAACTTTGGTAGCTATTTCCTCCCATGCCCTCTGCCTCTTATTCCTGTTCTTATAATGGATATTTTTAGTGTCATAAAGACAAGGAAAAGTCCGGATAAGAGCAATAAAAGCTTCTGCTTCTAATAAGAAATTGGTTTCTTCCATGTTTCCTGGAAAATGTGCTCACAGAGGCGTGCCAAGGGGGTGGAGAGCTGGGTGGAGATTTGTGCTGTTTGAGCGGATCAGGAGCAACAAAACGCTTGTAAAACACTTGTAAAACGCCTGTGAAACGCCAAATAACACTTTACATTGATGTCTATGGGACAAAACGCCTGTGATCTGCCCAAAAAGAAGCTCAAGTACTTTTTTGAGCGTTTGGCGTTTTCCTTAGGGCGTCAAAACGCTCAGATGTGAACAGGGGTCATTGCAATGAATGGGATTTGTCTTGTTGGGCGTTTTGAGAGCTGATTAGTGAGCAGAAAAACGCTCCAAAAACGCCCAAAAACGCCCACATGTGAACGGAGCCTTAAGGTATAGGGCCTCTGAGGTAATTAGGTCATTGAACTTTTGACCTGGCTACCCAAGGCTGCCCTCCTTTTCCCGCTTAAATACATGTATCTGGGGAGATTTAGATTTCCCCTTGCTCTTACCGCCCAAATCCCCCCTGTATCTGGGGAGATTTGGGCTTTCACCCCGCTTCCCGCTCAAAATTACCGCCTAAACTGTCAGCCGGTTTGTGCTAGTTCACATTCTAGGGCTATTTAAGGGGCTTCACTGCCGCCTAAAATCTCAGACCACCTCAGAAGAACAAGAAGATTTCTTCTCTTTTCCCACTTACAAGTTTCCTGCAGCGTAAGTTGAGTCTCCTGCGGCGTTTGATAGAGAGAGCTAGCAAGGAGGGAGGCGAGGAGTGGATTCGCCGATGCCTGGACCTTCCTTGCGGGTCGGAGGACAGGTCAGCAGCCGGAGCCGGAGCGGTCTCAACCCTCGTCAGCAATGCGGCAGCCGTTGGGGGAAGCATTGCGGTCGGCTCGAATGTCTGGAGGAAGAATGCCAACGTCACGGGAACCGGATGAGGAGGAGCGGTCACATTCAGTAAAGCGCAGCCGCGGGAATCCCGCCACGTCGACAAGGTTCGTGAGGGCGTGACAAGGTTCCTGGTAAATGGAGGTGGACCCCCCGCCGTAGGTTCTCTCCCTCTCTTTCTCCGAATAGGTATCCAGGATCCAGGAGGGCCCCGCAGTCCCCGGGTAGAAGACGCAGAAGCGGCTCAGAAGCAGGTTCATCCTTGGGAAGGCTGGCCATACCGCAGGCAGCTAAAGATGGGAGGACAGCAGCCACCGACAAGTCATCCCACCAGGGTGACAGGTGAGGAGACTTGTACTGCATTTGCAAGTGTTCCAGCTTGTTTTCCTACAGGTACTGTACGGTCGGAGCGGGGAGCTGAAGGAACTGTGCGCTCTGCGGTCAGTCATGGTGAGTGTAGTAACATGCCTGACAATAATAATTTTATGCAGCTTTTTTGGAAATTTTTGTCTGACTTCAAATCCATGTGTGATTCTGTCAGCAATACTGCTAGACCACATACAGCCAGCGAAGTTTGGGTGACACCTAGTGGTGGTTTTGAAATTGACACTCCAGCAGCTCTTGTAGTTAATACAGCAGATTCCTTTAGGTTAGCTCAGGAGCAAAACCTGCCAGAATCATCCTTAAAGGAAGCATTAACTTGTGAATTATCACCGTTGGGTTTCCACCTTTCGGTCTCCATGAAGGAGAAGATTTGGCAGGGTGCCTTTATTGATATCCTGTCATTATTGCCTTCTGTTAAAGAATTTGTTTCAAAGCCTGACAGGAGGGATGAGGAAGAAAGGAAAAGGCCAGTTTCCAGGTCCTTTAATAACTGGCTCCAGTCGTTTCTTATTTATTCTGCAGTCTTATGTGAGAAATTTCCACATAAATGCTTAGGTCTCTTCCAGCATATTGACTATATACTGGAAGCGTATAAGAATTTCGGTGGTACCACATGGTACAATTATGATGTGGCTTTCCGCCAAAAATTGGCAGTACAGCCTAATCTAAAATGGGGTGTTAAAGACGTCAGTCTTTGGTTAGACTTGTTTCTTCCTCAGAAATCCTTTCTCGCAAGAACAAATCCTAACAGCCAACAGGCAGAACCTACTACTAGCTTCAGAAAAGGGGTTTGCTTCAACTTCAACGAATCCCAATGTAAATGGCCAGGATCTTGTCGGTACAAGCATGAATGTGCCTTTTGTTCAGGTTCACACCCCATCGCTAAGTGTTTCAAGCAAATGCAGTCTGCCAGTCAGTCGGGCGGGGTGGTTTCAAAAGGCTTCATCCCCTTAGCGAAATGCTACCATGGCTCAGGCTGTACCCAAACAAACTGAAGGCCAAAATTGTAACTGAAGGTTTTGATGAAGGTTTTGTGCTTCCTTCTTTAAAGGGTTGTGGTTGTAGTTTTGTAAAAAATTAAAAATCTGTAGATAGCTTGAAAGAAATAGTTTTAGAAAAAAATGAATAAGGAAATTAGTTTAGGTAGATTTGCTGGCCCATTTATTTATCCTCCTTTTTTAAATTTTAGGCTTTCCCCCCTTGAAATAGTACAGAAGAAAGAGCCTAACTCCTACAGGCTTATACACCACTTGTCCTATCCTCGGGGAAGTTCGCTTAACGATGAAATTTCTGAGGATTGGGCATCTGTGCAGTATGCCACTTTTGAGGACGCCTTAGCTAAGCTTAGGATTTTGGGTAAAGGGGCCCTGCTGGCTAAGGCGGACATCAAGTTCGCTTTCCGGTTGCTGCCCGTTCACCCCCAGTGTTTTAATTCTTTGGGTTTTTTCTTTGATAATCCTTTTTATTTTGACAGATGTCTGCCCATGGGGTGCTCTTTGTCTTGTTTTTATTTTGAGTATTTCTCTTCTTTTTTAGAGTGGGTTGTGTCTCAACAGTCTAGGTCCACTAACCTAATCCATTATCTGGATGACTTCCTTTTCATGGGTTCAGCAGGTTCCGCCGACTGCTCGAGCTTGTTGCAATATTTTTGTGATGTGTGCGGGGGGTTTGGGGTTCCTCTAGCGCATGAAAAGACAGCATTCCCCTCCACTTGCATCAATTTCTTGGGAATAACAATTGACTCATTTAATATGGAGTTTAGACTGCCAGAGGAGAAGACTTCCAAATTAACAAGATTATTGTTGCTAGCTATTCGCAAGCGTAAGGTTTGTCTTAAAGACATGCAGTCACTCTTGGGTCTCTTGGCTTTTGCCTCTAGAGTTATTCCATTGGGTAAATTATTCTCTAGGAAATTATATTCAGCCATTGCTGGTCTGAAGTCTCCATCTGCACACATACGGCTATCCCAAGATATGAGAGAGGACATGCTAATTTGGACTCAGTTTCTAATCGATTTCAACGGTAAGAAGATTTGGCAGGAGGAATTTGTGTTAGATGAAGATTTCTGCCTTGCTACAGACTCGGCTGGATCCGTGGGATCCCCTGCAATATGGCGCTCCCACTGGTGTGCCCTAAGTTTTGTCTGAACTAACTTCCATAGCTCCTTCTGAGGATGCTTCCTGTTCAGCATTTTCTTTCTGGGTGGTTTCAGGTTTCTTAAAACGCAAGACTAGAATCTTAATTTTTTTTTTTTTCTCTAGCTCTTACAACTTCTTGAGCTTTTGAAAATCTGGCTTGAGTGGATAAATTTTTTGGATTGATCTGAAGTATCTCCATAACTGCAACCTTAACCACAAATTTGGGTCTCATCGTGGGCTAAGTAAGAGTGCTCGAGGGCACTGATTATTACTTAACCCTCAATGTGACAGTGTCTCTTAACCACTTAAGCCCCGGAAGATTTTACCCCCTTCCTGACCAGGGCCTATTTTGCGATTCGGCACTGCGTGAATTTAACGGACAATTGCGCGGTCGTGCGATGCTGTACCTAAACAAATGTGAAGTCCTTTTTTTCCCACAAACAGAGCTTTCTTTTGGTGGTATTTGATCACCTGTGCGATTTTTTTGATCATGCACTATAAACAAAAAAAGAGCGTCAATTTTGCAAAAATAACAATATTTTTCAAATTTTTTTATATGAAATTACCCAAAAAAATGTAAAAATCTAATTTTTTTAACATTTTAGGCCAATTTGTTTTATGCTTCCTATGTTTGGTAAAAAAAAAATCGCAAAAAGCGTATTTTGATTGGTTTGCGTAAACGTTATTGCGTTTACTAACTAAGGGAAAGATTTGGTCATTTTTGTTGTTTTTTTTTTAACGAGTAATGGCGGCGATCTGCGATTTTTTTTTTTTGCGGGACTGCGACATTTCGGCGGACAGATCGGACCCTTGACTGACATTTTTGACACTTTTGGGGTTACCAGTGACATTACTGCAGTAATCAGTGCTATATATATGCACTGTTACTATAAAAATGACACTGGCAGTGAAGGAGTTAACTTTATTGGAGAGGGAGGGGTTAAGTGTGTCCCTAGGGGCGTGTTTCTACATAGTAGAACCGTGTGATCTCCATTCTTACACAGGGAAGAATGACAGGTGGCTTTGTTTACATTAGCCGCCTACCTTTGTTCCGGTGTAACGGACGATCGCGAGTGCCCATCGGGTCCGCCGGGCACTCGCGCGCGGGGGGGGGGTCCGTGACCGCGCGGGAGCGGGAACACGCCTCCGGCGGCACGCGCTTGCTCCCTAGAGCCTCACAGGCTAGCGACGTAGCCCTACGTCACTTTGCCTGTGAGGGGCTGACCGCAGCAGTAAATAGTCGTGCGGCAGTCGGCAAGCGGTTAAGATACTTTCTGCTCTAAAACACTCACCTTGCATATTGTCTCCAAAAATGAATGCACTGTGCAGCTACCAGTATGGTCACCTCTGTTCTTCAGATCCCTGAATATTATAACAAGTCTATGTCAAAATGGATACCAGCTATAAGCAAAAGCAATAATCCCTAACATTTGTCAGAGCCTGCTCTAACCATCAGGGCTTGCCATGACCACCTCAAGCAATATTAACCTCCCATGTCATAGTCAATTGATGTTACCATGGATCTCATTGTCCTATCCTCTAATCATAGAAAATGCATTCATTTCACCTTCTACTTTTCCAGAATAATATTTTGAATTCAAAAAAATGTGGTGGAGGGGGAAAGTGGCTATTAAAACATATATTTTATTGGCACCTCCCCTCAAAAGCAAAAATTGTATGTAGGGGGTATGGGCCTATGCTGGTCTGCACACCAAAGGAGTACAGTCCAAAGCATTGAGCCTAGGGGTTTAAGTGTGCCACGAATACCAATATGAAAATAAAAATACTTCCACACTTCCAGATGGTATAAAAATGAAAAAAATATAAGTTTATTCAAAGTTCGTTTACATAATTTAGGGATATATGGAATTGGATAGATAATACATAAATTACATATGACAATACATATTAAATTTCAAGAGACCAAAGAGAAAACAAAGAGAATGGTGCAAAAGGATCATTATTTTTTAAGAGCTTTACAGAATAGAAAAGAAGCTGGAACTACGCGTTTCGCAAAATATGCTTCTTCAGGCTCCAGCAGGTTAAGGATATAGGTACTTCTATGAGATAAACAATATATGTATTATTTTATAATAGAAATACATGCTCTTGTAATACAACACGTCTAGTCGAAACATACATAATTACAAAAAATAAAAAAGGTTTAACTATTTACCAATATTGTTCAATATTAAATATTTATAAATATTCAGATATTAATTGTTCATTTAAAAACACAAATTAATTCATTTTAGCCAGTATTAGATGAATATATATTTATTGTATATTCCTTAGATTTTAAAGCTAGGAATGACTTAGCGGATATTATCTTATTTGACATTCAATTATATAAAATGACAAGAAAGAAAAGGGGAGAGAAAAAAAAAAAATATAATAAAGCTCATTATTTGTATATAAAGTAATCCATCAGAGAAGCTTGAGGGGGGGCGTTTAGGCCAAAACCCTAGCAACCCCTGGATAAGAAGTCCAGGGTATGTCTAGGAAAGGGCCAGACATGAAGAGAAGTGATTGGCAAATATATGAGGAAAATCAGTATTATACAAATGGCAAAAAAAGCTTACCTATGATCTTGTTTTGACGTTGTTTTTTACTGGATATATATATCTGGTCAGTTGACTGAGTATATGTCTTTTCCGTATGGTCACATGATAAGAAGAAGGGGGGGGGGAATTTGAAAAGAATATGGGTGGAAAAAGATTTTGTATATATTTGGGACCTATAAATAAGGAGATAATGTTGCCAGGGTTATCAAAATTCAGTGATTAACACAGAGTGTGATTATAAGGAAAATTGTGCCTAAAGGATAATGTGAAATGATTGCTTTCCCAATCGAATTATAAAGTGAAAAAATTGATGTTACAGGTAGTGAATAAAGTAACAAGTGCCAAAGAAAGTAATTAGTATTTATAGATAAATAGATAATTAGCATAGGAAAAGAATGTGATAGGAAGGGAAGGAAAAGGGAATATAGGTAGGAGTGTGTGTAGTGTTGGTAAAGATAAATGCCAATATGTAGATAAGGGATATGATTGTTTGGGAAAGAAACTTACCCTATAAGGATGGGATAGAGTCTTTTGATTTGTTATTTATGTCTCTCAGCATAAAAGAGGCATCAAAAAAATAATCATTAATATGGCCTGGATAGAAAAAGAGAGGCCCAAAGGGGAGGATAAAAAATAGGGATATAAATAACAGACGACTCAATCATATCTCTCAATAGCGCTGTTTGTGGATATTATTGACTGAAAAGTCAATTGCAGTTGTCCAGTCTCTATAGAAAAGAGAGATCATAAAGATGGTTTATTAACCTTATCTATGCAGAAAAAAAGGGTCAAAAGTGACCAAGAGTACAATCTATAAGAAAAAATAAAAATAAAATAAAATTTGTATTTAAAGTCTTTTAGGGCTTTTACCTTATTCCATCAGCGCAAAAATGAGAGAGTGCGAGAAGATTGAGAAGTCTGGGAGGTTCAAATATGTGTGTCCGCATCAGTTTAGCTGGCAGTGTCAATGTGCACATTTGTTTGGCACTTAAATAAGTGTAAGTTTGGCGCCAAAACAATTCCCCTGCGTCTCCCGCCCCCCACGTCCGCCCGCCAATTGTCCGTGATGGACTTGCGGGAGGACGTTCCTGCATCACCATCGCTAACGTCCACTTCCGGTCATATGGACCGGAAGTGGCGATAGCGTACCACCTGTAGTGTCAGCAGAGGAGGTATCTCTCAAGAATAGAATGACAATGGTGTATATAAATAACATAAGAATGGGCAATCTCAGCAATGGATTATAAAAATAATAACAGTTAGTTTCCTTCTTAATATAAGATAATAGAAGATTTCGCCAGAGCAGCCAACAAAGAAGAAGAAAGATAACTAAGGAATACAATTTAGGAAGGATATATTTTTCAGAGAAACGGGAAATTGGATATATATATATATCGCATCTCCAAGAATTACTGATTTTCACTATTATTCTCACTATTATTCATGATAATTAAATAAGGGGCTATAAAACAATCCCATGAACATAATAGAAGCTCATGGATAAAATAGTATATCCATCCGTCAATAATTGATATGCGAATAATAATATATATTTTCAGATTTCATTCATCTATACATTTACAGAACCCTTGCTCATAGATAGGTTATTTATAAGCTTACTACATGTTCGGTGGAGTTAAGGATAACAGGACAAAAGGTCCCCTGATGGTTAAATGATAAACAAAACAATGAGAGGAAAAAAAAAAAAAAAAAAAGGGGGGTAAAGGAGGAGGAAAAGGGGAAAGAGAAAAAGGAAAGAGGGGGGAACGGGATGATTGTTCCCAGGAACATCATGACTGACAGAAAAAAGTTCCAAATGTGGCGTTAAAAAGATGGGGTTTAAACCATCTACCGTTAAAGGTGGTTAGCCTCTCAAAAGACCCCAGATAAGGGAGGACAATGTTATTTTTCCAAGAATGGAGCATAGCTTAGTTGCTCATTTAAGCCTGGAGGAATGCAGGCATTTAAATTAAAAATCCAGCGAGATTCTCTCTGAAGAATAACATTGTCAAAGGGTCCACCCCTGGGGCCTGGGTGGATTCTTTCTAGAGCAAAGAAACTAAACTTCGGTCGTTTGTATTTGTGTATATAGGCTATATGGCGGGCTATTGGGCTTTCAAGATCCCCTCCTTTTGTATATGTCACATGATCCTTGATACGTTCCCAAAAGTGGCGTTTAGTTTTGCCTATATAGAAGGCTGGACATTCGCATTTCCACAGATAAACTACTCCGATTGTTTCACATGTGACAAAATGTCTTGATATGAAAGTTTTTCCATTTGGCAGTTTTTGTTGCGATTTCGTGGCAATGAATTGGCAATATGCACAAGAGCGACAGGGAAAGGTGCCATGTGGTAACTTTTCACAAGGGTCCTTTTTTTTAATTCTCTCGTAGTGACTCGCTGTAACTAAATCACCAACGGATTTATTTCTTCTGAATATAAGGTTAGGTTTGGTTTCTACAAAGTTGTTTAAGACCTTATCTTCTGTCAAGAGATGCCATTGTTTTGTTAGGATTTTTTTCAACTGGTCTGATTGAGAGCAAAATTTGGTTATTAACTTAGTTTTATTAGTATTGGCTTGGGCTCCCCTTGAAATAGGAGAAGATCACGTGGGCTATCTTTGGCCTTTTTATAGGCCCTTTTTGTGCTTTTTTTACTATAACCTCTATTCAAAAATCTTGTTTGGAGTTGTTTAGCCTCTTGTTCAAATCTTGCATCTTCTGAGCAATTACGTTTAATTCTATAGTATTGTCCTGTGGGTATGCCCTCTATGACATGTTTGGGGTGGCTACTATTCGCGTGCAAAAGGGAATTAGTCGCTGTAGGTTTCCTAAATAATGTTGTAGCAATTATATCATTAGGATCTCTATAGATTTCGAGATCTAAAAAGGGAATTTTATGTTGATCAAAGATATATGTAAAATGCAAATTAAAGATGTTATTGTTTAACATTTCAGTGAAATCCCTCAATTTGTCAAGGGGACCCGACCACAGAACGAAAATATCATCAATATAATGCTTCCAAATCTCGATGTATTCCATAAAAGGTAAAAATTGCTCCTGAGAGAACAACCAACGCTCCCACCCCCCCAGGTACAGGTTAGCGTAGGATGGGGCACATTTGGTCCCCATCGCTACTCCCTGCACCTGGAGGTAGTGGGAGCCGTCGAAGACGAAGACATTATGAGTAAGGATGAAAAATAATAAGTCTATAATAAATTTATTCAAACGTCTGTGGTCGAGTCCCCTTTCATTGAGGAAAGTTTCCACTATTTCCACCCCTAAATTATGGGGTATGTTTGAATACAGGGATTCGACGTCTATAGAGACTAACAGTGTATCTTTTCCTATTTGGATTCCTTCAATAGTTAATAACATGTGCATTGTGTCCTTAAGGTAAGATGGTAATGCCTCTACGTGTGGACGTAGATAAGCGTCTATGTAAGAACTGGCATTTTGTGTCAAACTGTTGATGCCGGACACAATTGGGCGTCCGGGAGGATTTTTTTTCCCCTTGTGCATCTTAGGTAATGCATAGAAAGTAGGGGTGGTCGGTTCTTTAATAATCAGAAAATCTGCTAATTCTTTAGTAATAATGCCCCATTGAAGATATTGGTTGATAAGTTGTGTAAAATGTCTTTGATTTTTTTGTAATTCGAGGCAACTTACTCTCGAATACCAGGCTCGGTTGTTCAGGATCTCCATACACATTTCTGTATATTGTGTATCGTTTAAAACAACAACGTTTCTGCCTTTATCGGCTGATTTTATAATTATATCATTTCTAGCCTGGAGATTTTTTAGAGCCTGATATTCGGTTTCAGATATATTTGTGGCCTTTTTTTGAGGTTTCATTTGTTTTATATCCCTAGTTACTAAATGCACGAGTAGATCTACTTTTGGATGAGTTTGACTTGGGAATCGTTTTGATTTTTGTTTGAAAGGTTGTAAAGTATTTTGTTTGGTTTTTGGTGTTTCCACTGGTTCAGAGGAGAGGGGTCCGTCCATGGAGGGACCCGACTCATCCTCTAATTCCGTGAGGATCTTTAAAGCCTTGTAGTCTTTTTTTGTCCAGTCTCGCCAGCTCGATAGGAGACCTTCCATTGGGGCTTCTTTTTTCTTTATGTCTGGCCCTTCTATTAGGTTTCTAAAGTTAAGTTTCCGTGCGAAAAGGTTCATATCTTTAATGAACTCGAATTTGTTGAGATCTTTGGAAGGGCAAAAATTGAGTCCTAGTTCTAGTACTTTGATTTCCTCAGGTTTTAGTTCTATTCCTGATATATTAATTACCTGTAGTGTATCACTTAATTTTTGAGATTTCCCTCTGCTTGAGGGACTTTTATTGGACCCAGTAGTCCTAGTGTCATTTGCTCTAAAAAAGCACTGTCTTGTGGTTTAGTTGAATGGCTTTTTGGGATGGCTCCCCCCACTGCCCCCTGTGTGTTGGGTGTGGGGGTATTGTTTATTTCTTTTATATTGGTCGATACTGGTGTACCCATGTTGGGTTCCAGTCTAGGAGCTTTTGCAGTATGTGTGGTTTGATTAAAAGTTTTGGGATCACGATGAGAGTCTCTAGCCTCATCTTTCCTTTTATCAATCCTGTTTTTAGTGGTCTTGTCAGGACGTGAATCATAACGTGTATTCCATAAGTTGGATGAAGTTGAAGATGCGGCAGAGGAATCTGACCAATTACCATCTTCCTGAGTTTGGGAATTAAAGGTTCTGGGTCTGTTATACCTATTAAAGTTCTTGTCCCATTTATAGGCTCTGCCTGATCTAAAAGCTTGTTGATCTCTCTTCATTTTTTTGTCTTTCCTTTTAATGATCTCGCCACTATGTTTTTCCACTGCGTTTTTTAATCTCTAGATTTTTTTCCTTAAATACCGGTTTGTTCTGAAAAGCTGCTAATTGATTGACAATCTCAACGATTTCTTTGTCTAAAATCAGAGCTTCGGCCTCATAATATTCTTTCAATATTTGCATCATTTTAATAGAGCACTTAGTTAGACTGTCTTCCCATCTACCCTTCATTTCCGAGGAAACCGAATGCATAGTTGGGAAGATCTGAATTCTAAGACCAATGGGAACTACCCTGGATTGAATATATTGGTAAAAATAAGTAGCATGCCAGAAAAAGGTAGTCTTACGTATCAATAGTTGTTTCAAACGATTAGTGATTTGTGAGATCTCAGAGTCTTCTTTGTTGGAACCTCTGATTTCTGTCTGAATTTGTAGCATGTAGTTAGACCACATGTTGCCCAAATAGTCAGTCATGATGTTCCTAGGAAAAAAAAAAAAAAGGGGGGGGGAGAGAAGGGGAGGGGGGGAAAGGATAAAAGGACAGAAAAGGAGAGAAAGAAGGCCAAGTCAATCATCCCGTTCCCCCCTCTTTCCTTTTTCTCTTTCCCCTTTTCCTCCTCCTTTACCCCCCCCTTTTTTTTTTTTTTTCTCTCATTGGTTTGTTTATCATTTAACCATCAGGGGACCTTTTGTCCTGTTATCCTTAACTCCACCGAACATGTAGTAAGCTTATAAATAACCTATCTATGAGCAAGGGTTCTGTAAATGTATAGATGAATGAAATCTGAAAATATATATAATTATTCGCATATCAATTATTGACGGATGGATATACTATTTTATCCATGAGCTTCTATTATGTTCATGGGATTGTTTTATAGCCCCTTATTTAATTATCATGAATAATAGTGAAAAGTCTAATCCAGAAACATTACACTCTTTAAAATCAGTAATTCTTGGAGATGCGATATATATATATATATATCCAATTTCCCGTTTCTCTGAAAAATATATCCTTCCTAAATTGTATTCCTTAGTTATCTTTCTTCTTCTTTGTTGGCTGCTCTGGCGAAATCTTCTATTATCTTATATTAAGAAGGAAACTAACTGTTATTATTTTTATAATCCATTGCTGAGATTGCCCATTCTTATGTTATTTATATACACCATTGTCATTCTATTCTTGAGAGATACCTCCTCTGCTGACACTACAGGTGGTACGCTATCGCCACTTCCGGTCCATATGACCGGAAGTGGACGTTAGCGATGGTGATGCAGGAACGTCCTCCCGCAAGTCCATCACGGACAATTGGCGGGCGGACGTGGGGGGCGGGAGACGCAGGGGAATTGTTTTGGCGCCAAACTTACATTTATTTAAGTGCCAAACAAATGTGCACATTGACACTGCCAGCTAAACTGATGCGGACACACATATTTGAACCTCCCAGACTTCTCAATCTTCTCGCACTCTCTCATTTTTGCGCTGATGGAATAAGGTAAAAGCCCTAAAAGACTTTAAATACAAATTTTATTTTATTTTTATTTTTTCTTATAGATTGTACTCTTGGTCACTTTTGACCCTTTTTTTCTGCATAGATAAGGTTAATAAACCATCTTTATGATCTCTCTTTTCTATAGAGACTGGACAACTGCAATTGACTTTTCAGTCAATAATATCCACAAACAGCGCTATTGAGAGATATGATTGAGTCGTCTGTTATTTATATCCCTATTTTTTATCCTCCCCTTTGGGCCTCTCTTTTTCTATCCAGGCCATATTAATGATTATTTTTTTGATGCCTCTTTTATGCTGAGAGACATAAATAACAAATCAAAAGACTCTATCCCATCCTTATAGGGTAAGTTTCTTTCCCAAACAATCATATCCCTTATCTACATATTGGCATTTATCTTTACCAACACTACACACACTCCTACCTATATTCCCTTTTCCTTCCCTTCCTATCACATTCTTTTCCTATGCTAATTATCTATTTATCTATAAATACTAATTACTTTCTTTGGCACTTGTTACTTTATTCACTACCTGTAACATCAATTTTTTCACTTTATAATTTGATTGGGAAAGCAATCATTTCACATTATCCTTTAGGCACAATTTTCCTTATAATCACACTCTGTGTTAATCACTGAATTTTGATAACCCTGGCAACATTATCTCCTTATTTATAGGTCCCAAATATATACAAAATCTTTTTCCACCCATATTCTTTTCAAATTCCCCCCCCCCCTTCTTCTTATCATGTGACCATACGGAAAAGACATATACTCAGTCAACTGACCAGATATATATATCCAGTAAAAAACAACGTCAAAACAAGATCATAGGTAAGCTTTTTTTGCCATTTGTATAATACTGATTTTCCTCATATATTTGCCAATCACTTCTCTTCATGTCTGGCCCTTTCCTAGACATACCCTGGACTTCTTATCCAGGGGTTGCTAGGGTTTTGGCCTAAACGCCCCCCCTCAAGCTTCTCTGATGGATTACTTTATATACAAATAATGAGCTTTATTATATATTTTTTTTTTTTCTCTCCCCTTTTCTTTCTTGTCTTTTTATATAATTGAATGTCAAATAAGATAATATCCGCTAAGTCATTCCTAGCTTTAAAATCTAAGGAATATACAATAAATATATATTCATCTAATACTGGCTAAAATGAATTAATTTGTGTTTTTAAATGAACAATTAATATCTGAATATTTATAAATATTTAATATTGAACAATATTGGTAAATAGTTAAACCTTTTTTTATTTTTTGTAATTATGTATGTTTCGACTAGACGTGTTGTATTACAAGAGCATGTATTTCTATTATAAAATAATACATATATTGTTTATCTCATAGAAGTACCTATATCCTTAACCTGCTGGAGCCTGAAGAAGCATATTTTGCGAAACGCGTAGTTCCAGCTTCTTTTCTATTCTGTAAAGCTCTTAAAAAATAATGATCCTTTTGCACCATTCTCTTTGTTTTCTCTTTGGTCTCTTGAAATTTAATATGTATTGTCATATGTAATTTATGTATTATCTATCCAATTCCATATATCCCTAAATTATGTAAACAAACTTTGAATAAACTTATATTTTTTTCATTTTTATACCATCTGGAAGTGTGGAAGTATTTTTATTGTCATATTGGTATTCGTGGCACACTTAAACCCCTAGGCTCAATGCTTTGGACTGTACTCCTTTGGTGTGCAGACCAGCATAGGCCCATACCCCCTACATATAATATTTTGAATTCAGTGAGTTTTGAATATTCCAAACAACCAACCTTGCATGTAACATTGTATTGGGGGAGGGGGGTTGTCAGGTAGTTGGCGCTGCCTATATTATGTCAATCCAGATATAATAAATGGTACAGTCAGGTCCATAAATATTGGGACATCGACACAATTCTAATCTTTTTGGCTCTATACACCACCATAGTGGATTTGGAATGAAACAAACAAGATGTGCTTTAACTGCAGACTTTCAGCTTTAATTTGAGAGTATTTACATCCAAATCAGGTGAAAGGTGTAGGAATTACAACAGTTTGTATATGTGCCTCCCACTTTTTAAGGGACTAAATGTAATGGGACAATTGGCTGCTCAGCTGTTCCATGGCCAGGTGTGTGTTATTCCCTCATTATCCCATTTACAAGGAGCAGATTAAAGGTCCAGAGTTCATTTCAAGTCTGCTATTTGCATTTGGAATCTGTTGCTTTCAACTCTCAATATGAGATCCAAAGAGCTGTCACTATCAGTGAAGCAAGCCATCATTAGGCTGAAAAAACAAAACAAACCCATCAGAGAGATAGCAAAAACATTAGGTGTGGCCAAATCAACTGTTTGGAACATCCTTAAAAATAAAGAACGCACTGGTGAGCTCAGCAACACCAAAAGACCCGGAAGACCACCGAAAACAACTGTGGTGGATGACCAAAGAATTATTTTCCTGGTGAAGAAAACACCCTTTGCAACAGTTGGCCAGATCAAGAACACTCTCCAGGAGGTAGGTGTATGTGTGTCAAAGTCAACAATCAACAAAAGACTTCACCAGAGTGAATACAGAGGGTTCACCACAAGATGTAAACCATTGGTGAGCCTCAAAAACAAGAAGGCCAGATTAGAGTTCGCCAAACAACATCTAAAAAAGCCTTCACAGTTCTGGAACAACATCCTATGGACAGATGAGACCAAGATCAACTTGTACCAGAGTGATGGGAATAGAAGAGTATGGAGAAGGAAAGGAACTGCTCATGATCCAAAGCATACCACCTCATCAGTGAAGCATGGTGAAGGTAGTGTCATGGCGTGGGCATGTATGGCATCACCAGGGATGAAACCCAGCGTCTGGTGATGTCTATGCGTTCCAGACTTCAGGCTGTAATTGACTGCAAAGGATTTGCAACCAAGTATTAAAAAGTGAAAGTTTGATTTATGATTGTTAATCTGTCCCATTACTTTTGGTCCCTTAAAAAGTGCGAGGCACATATACAAACTGTTGTAATTCCTACACCGTTCACCTGATTTGGATGTAAATACCCTCAAATTAAAGCTGAAAGTCTGCAGTTAGAGCACATCTTGTTTGTTTCATTTCAAATCCATTGTGGAGGTGTATAGAGCCAAAAAGATTAGAATTGTGTCGATGTCCCAATATTTACGGACCTGACTGTATGTGTACCTCATAAATACATGATAATAAAAACCACATAAAAATAGATAACACATGAACCATAAATACAAAAAGCATAAATGTAAGGTGCAAGTAGGTGCAATAAAGTGACAAGTGGTTATGACTAAAAAACTATATATGCTGGTATAAAAATATATATATCAAATAATAAATATCAAGGTGGTTCAAGTGATTATAGGAGGCAGTGCAAAAATTCCTCAAAATGGTATAACCTAAAAAATTTTCTGGTTGTGAAATGGGTGAGCTAGATAGAAAATATAAAAATGAAAAACGGTAGTGAGTGAATATATATTTAAAATGTAATAAAATGATGAATAAGGAGCAACAGTATCAAATAGGGTATTACAGTGACTACAGACCCACTGTGTCCACTAGCTAGTGGGTTAGCCAAAGAGCAAAGAAAAGGTAGTGGTAAATAATGGTGAATCAATATTATTTACCACTACCTTTTGTAATAAATTTTTACAAAAACATAGTTTTACTGTGTTTTTCCGGTTCCTTGTAATGTTCTCTGTTAGCTCCTGAACCTCTGCTTTTTATTTGAGATTTTGTCAGGCCGAATTGTTGGGAGTTTGGGATAGACAAGGCGCTAATGAGTTGCTGGAGGCCAAATAGCTTGGACTGCTCCTTATTGGTCAGTAGGGCTATATGGTGGTATGAGTTAGGACTGCTGTTTTGTAGGGGGTCCCAGTATAATAGTGCCCTCTTCTGTACTGCGAGAAGTAAGGGAAATCTGCCCAGCTCAGACAGGCAAGCACTGTTGGAGGTGCTCCGATGGACTTGGATGGAATATTTGTTTGGCTGGAGTCCCATTTGCATTGGTCTGGGAAGGTGACAGGACCCCAAACGTCACTGCCATAAAGGATTGGGGTGATAACACTATCAAAAATTCTGAGCCTGACTCTCACTGGTGGTTTTCAGTGATACAGCTGTCTCCGGATGGCACAGAAGGCTCTGCATGCCTTGTCTTTTTAGGGCCTCTAAGGTTGATTGAGACTTCCTGATTGGTTAATTTCTAGGCCAAGGTATGTGTAGCTGTTAGTTTCATCAGTAGTGAAGTTATTTAATGTAAAGGAAGTGATTTTTGTGTGTTCTTCCTTTTGGAACACCATCATTTCTGTTTTGCTTGAGTTGAAAGGTAGTGGCCATGTGGCACTATATTTCTCCAGCACTTCCAGACTTGTAGGCCTTTCTCTTTTGGTGACAGAAGTAGGTAATTTTCATACAACAGGAACTTCACCTTCGTGTCATGTAATGTCAGTCCACGTGCTGGGGAGGATTCTAGTGCTACATCCAGTTCATTGATGTAGATGTTGAAGAGGGTTGGGCTTAGGCTGCAGCCCTTTCTGACTCCACGGGCCTGTCAAAAGTGTTGTTTTTCCCATTAACCTTTACACTGCAGCTGTTCTCTGTATAAAAAAAACTCTTGATGACATCTAATGTTTTCCCTCCTCTTACACTCTCTAATAGCTTAAGGAACAGGCCTGGGTGCCATATGGAGTCAAAGAACTTCTTAAAGTTTGAGAATAGGTTGAGATCGTTTCGGCCCCAAGACCTCTAATCATTCGCTTTACCGGATAAAACTCGTGCCGAGAGCACCAGCTATCCTGAGGGAAACTTCGGAGGGAACCAGCTACTAGATGGTTCGATTAGTCTTTCGCCCCTATACCCAGGTTGGACGACCGATTTGCACGTCAGGACCGCTGCAGACCTCCACCAGAGTTTCCTCTGACTTCGCCCTGCCCAGGCATAGTTCACCATCTTTCGAGTCCTGCTGCGTGCGCTCATGCTCCACCTCCCCGGCGGGGCGGGCGAGCCGGGCCAGTGGTGCGCCCGCCGGCGGGATCCCACCTCAGCCGGGGTGCCCTGGCCCTCACCTTCATTGCGCCGCAGGGTTTCGTGCGAGAGGCCCCCCGACTGGCGCGCACGTCAGACTCTTTGGTCCGTGTTTCAAGACGGGTCGGGTGGGACACTGACGTCGCCGCGGACCCCTGGTGCCCGGTGGTACGTGGGCCCTCCCGCCTCGGCCCTGCCCCCCCTTCCCACCCCGCTCCCCCCCGCCCTGAGGGGCAGGAGGGGCAGGACGGTTCAGCAGGGGAGGGCGCGGAGGCGGCCGTCTCCCTTGGCCCCGGGCCATGGCGACTGCTCTTGCCTGGGGGGCTGTAACGCCGGGTTTCGGGGGCCCCCAGAGGACCTCCCGGCCGTGCCCGGCCACCTTCCCCCCCGGGCCTTCCCAGCCGGCCCGGAGCCGGTCGCAGCGCATCGCCACGGAGAAAATACGCCCTGCGGGGGGTGGGGTGGGACGGCGGGGAGGTCCGACAGAGCCCGCGGCGGCCGACCCTGGCCCGCCGGGTTGAATCCTCCGGGCGGACCGCACTGACCCCACCCGTTTTCCTCTTAACGGTTTCACGCCCTCTTGAACTCTCTCTTTTCAACTTTCCCTTACGGTACTTGTCCGCTATCGGTCTCGCGACCATGTTTCGCCTTAGATGGAGTTTACCACCTGCTTTGGGCTGCATTCCCAAACAACCTGACTCCGGGGAGGCCGGGTCCCGCCGCGCCGGGGGCCGCTACCGGCCTAACACCTTCCGCGGGCTGGGCCTCGATCAGAAGGACTTGGGCCCCCGAGCGACGTCGGGGTGGGTCCGGCCTCCCGTACACCACATTTCCCGAGCCCGCCGGGCGGACGGGGATTTGGCGCTGGGCTCTTCCCTCTTCACTCGCCGTTACTGAGGGAATCCTGGTTAGTTTCTTTTCCTCCGCTTAGTAATATGCTTAAATTCATCGGGTCCCCGCGTCTGATCTAAGGTCTGAGTCGTTGGAGGTGGGGTGAGCCCCCTCCGTGGACCCACCGAGGAGAGAACTGTCCCTAGCCCTGCTGGCTAGGCCACAGACAGCCGCGCGGGCCCCTTTGGGAGAGGGGAGGGTTAGGCAGGGGACCCCATGCGGTAGGGGGTCTGGCCTTGGGGGACGAAGGGGACCGGCCCGGGCTGCGGGCGAGGCGAAGGGAGGCGCGGCGGGACGGGGTGGGCTCGGAGGACCCTCCGCTGCTGGCACCCACCACCGCTCCGCGCCGCCTCTCCCCGCGATCCCAGCCCCCTGCGAGCGCCCCAGCTGCGCCCTTGCGGGGCGAACGACGGAGGAGCGACCCTCAGACAGGTGCGGCCCCCGGGGGGAACCAGGGGCCACAAGGTGCGTTCGAATTGTCGATGATCAACGTGTCCTGCAATTCACACTAATTCTCGCAGCTAGCTGCATTCTTCTTTTTTTTGTTTACAAAAGATTTTATTAGAAAGTCATAAAAAAATATAACACGGGTCAACCATATATCATCGTACAAAAATATACAGTGCATATAGAAAACGAGAAAATTGCATATATCAAAAGAGCATTGGTCATAATATAAAAGCATATCAAACAGACCGTAGCCAGCATAGGGTCAAAACCTTCATATAACATACACCATATATCTCTTGCAGCATAATAAAACCTATACACATGCATCCCAAAGATCCCATTTAGCATGGAAAGTCATCATTGAACCATGTAAGGAATGAAAGATCCTTTCAGTTAACTTGATGCATTCCATTCTGGAAAGGACCTGAGGCAACAACAAGGTGTCTGATCGCCAGTTAAGGGCAATCATCCAGTGAATGGAACACATCAATGTGTGGATCAGATTGGAGGTAGAGTTGTGAACACCTGGGACCTTCACAAAAAGCAGACACACCTTTGGTGAGAGAGAAACTGATGAACCTACCAGTTTAGATATGAGCCTTTGAGCTTGATCCCAAATAGGCCACAGGAGATTGCAGCTCCAAAAGAGATGGAGTAAATTACCCTCCTCCGGACAGCCCCTGTAGCAGTGAGGGGAAACAGCCGTAGAAGGTGTGAACCAGGGAGGGGGTCAAATACCATCTGGTAAAGAGCTTAAGAGGAGTCTCCCTGCATGCACTAGAACGTGAGCATTTGCGCATGTTGGATATCATGTGATGCCACTCAGGGACAGAGAAAACACAATTAAGGTCTTGCTCCCATTTAAACCCAATTAAGGTCTTGCTCCCATTTTAATCAAAAGGACATCAGGGGAGAGATTTGAGACGTTAGATTAAGGGAGGTCTTTAATTTTAACCACAACCAGTATAGATGATTGATTATTTTGTTGGCGAATGAGCTGTAGTTGACCGGGTGTGAACCACTCCAGAGAACAGCCGAGAGAGAGCACGGGGAGACTGAGGCCTGTTCAAAGGAGAGCCAGGGGATGCTATCAGATTCTGCATTCCATTGTGCCATTTGTATGAGTTTAGCTGAGAGGTAATAGGACCATAAGTCTGGGATACCCAGACCACCCAGGGACTGGGGGGCATAAACATGTGATTATTGTATCTAGATCTTTTACCATTCCAGATGAATTTAGAGATCTCCCGCTGAAAAGAGATAACATGGGACCTAGGAACACTGACTGGGAGGGCCCTGAAAAAAAACAAGACCTTTGGTAGAATAATCATCTTCGTAGCCAGGACTCTACCCAGGAACAAAATGTGGTACGAGGAGCACGCCTTTAACAGCAAGCCTAGTTTCTTAAACACTGGAGGGAAATTCGAAATGAAAAGTGATTCATAATGAGGAGTAATTTGAACCCCTAAGTATCGAAATGATCTCGTACACAAAGTGAACGAAAAACTCTCCCTTATGGAGACCTGCATCCAATTTGGTAAATTAATCGGCATAAGAGAGCATTTGGAAAGGTTCACCCCTAAGCCTGACATGGAACGAAATTTCTCCAGCTCAATTAGCAAATGAGGCAATGAAACGTGGGGTTTGGACAGGAACAATAAAACATCGTCTGCATAAAGTTTAAATTCCTCCCCCCCTCTGTGGTACCCCGCTATGTGAACATTTTTCCTGATGGCAGATGCCAAAGGCTCGATCGCTAGGGCAAACAGAAGGGGGGAGAGCGGACAACCCTGTCTCGTACCCCTTTTTAATTGAAAGAAGTTAGAGTTACACCCAGGAAGGCGAACCCTTGTCTGCGGGGACGCATACAGAGCTTTGAACCCGTGAATGAACCTGTCACCCAGACCATACTTAGGCAGAAGATGTTCTAGATAGGGACAGCTAACGCTGTCAAAAGCCTTGTGAATGTTTAAACTCACAAGGCAGGTAAGGGATTTGCTAAGGTTAGCATCATGGACAATATTTGCGACCAACCTAATGTTGTCTGAGAGCTGTCTCCCTGGAATAAAACCTGTCTGATCAGGGTGGATCAATTTTGTGAATATTAGTGGACAATCTATTAGCTAGAAGTCGGCCAAAAAGTTTAAGGTCGTTGTTCATGACCGAGATGGGTCTGTAGTTTTGAGGGAGAGAATGATCTTTATCAGGTTTTGGGATGAGGGACATGTTAGCTAGGAGCATTTCCTCTGGGAAGCTTCCTCCCTGAAGGACGTGATTAAATAGCTTAGTTAATCTAGGGGCCAGAATTGGGACAAATGATTTATAATAAGAAGAGGAAAATCCATCAGGGCCGGGGGCGGTGGACGATTTGAGTGATTTGATCATTTCTAAAACCTCATCAACCGTACAAGGTGCTTCCAATAAATCTTTTTGGGTATCCGAAATGGACGGGATAGATAAACCATCAATCCAGGAGTGAAACTCGTTTAAGGGCAGTGTAGAAGGCACTGAAAGAAGATCTTTATAGAAGTTTGTGAAAATATCTAAGACTTCTTTAGGGTGTGAAACAACCTTTCCATCATGCCTTCTAAGCTTGTATACATGAGTAGGTTTAGTTGTCTGAGTTAACTTTTTAGCAAACATAGTAGATGTAGATTTGCTGTGAAGGATAAATTTGGCTTTGGACCACCTAAGAGCCTTTTCCGTATTATTGGAGAGGATGTCATCTAGGGCCTTTCTTTTAGTGTAAATTTGGTCCAATAGTGTAGAGGAGGGGGAGTGACTATGTTGGTTATATAATTGATCTAATTCTTTTGTGAGGGATTTAATGTCAGACAATCTAGATTTGTTCTTGGCTGAGGCTAGTGCAATCAATTTACTCCTAATGACCGTTTTGTGAGCCGTCCAAACAATGGGTGTAGGTGAAACACCGTCATCATTTATTTCAAAATAATCCGCCAAAGAGGAGGAAATCTGGGCAACCAACGCAGGATCATTTAGCAATGAATCATTCAATCTCCAGTTATATGTTGTGCCGCCCAGACCGGCCCCTCCAGCTTCAAACATTACTATCTGATGATCGGACCTTGGGCAGACATGAATACGTGCATCCGAAGAATTCGCCAACCAAACCGGCGTACAAAAAATATAGTCAAGTCTGGCAGAGCTATCATGTGGATGTGAATAAAAAGTATAACTTTTCACTCCGACATTGTGCGCACGCCAAACATCTATCAGCTGCATATCACTGAGGGCTCGGGTCAGGCTTTTCGGGAAGGCTTTAGATGAGGCTGTAATGTTACTCCTATCTAATGAAGGATGAGCTGCAAGATTGAAATCCCCTCCCACCACCATATGGGGGGACTCAAACCTGCCTAGTACTTCGAAAAAATGTCTGAAAAATAAGGTATGTGTGTCATTAGGGGCATAAAGAGAAGCAATAGTAATTAATTTGCCAGCAATACTACCCTTGATAATCAGAAATCTGCTCTCCGGGTCACTATATGTGGAGGAAATATCGAATATGATATTATTTCGAATGAAAATAGCGACCCATCTGGTCTTATTCTGGAATGAGGAACATTTAAATTGTCTAAAGGATTTGTCAAAAAATTGTGGGTGTCTATCGCAAAGTGTGTTTCCTGTAGTAGGAGTATATCTGCACCTAATCTTTTATACTGCTTGAAGGCCTTATGTCTCTTGTTAGGGGAATTGAACCCTTGGACATTTTGTGACAAAATTTTAAGCCCCATGATCAATATAAGGAGGACCACTCTCAAACTGAATCAGCTGAATGTTGGGGTTTAGATTAAAAGATAAATGGACCCAAACTGGTCTTGATTGAACCCATCTAGAAAACACCTGGGAAACACAAGGATATGGCCCAAATCCAAAAGGGGGCGGATTTCCAACTACAATGAAACCTGAGCCAGGCCCCAATTTAAGGATCCCAAGAGTGTAGATCGACCAATGTACCAGCAATTCAAGTATAAGGACCTGAAAAAATGACTCTGTTTTCACATGAATTTTTTCTGAAACAACTACTGACTATACAAGAAAAGATCTTCCAAATGTATTGAACAAGAAAATACTTTTTGGAGATGGGCAAATAAAAAGAACCCATCCAAAAAATTACCGCCCAATGGACATAACCGTCCAAAAGCCATGTGCGGAGACCCGGGCCCCAGAGGTGACCCCCACAACCCAGGTGACCGAATCCTCGCAAAACAGCACATAGGGGACAAACCAACGGGAGAGAAGAGAGGCAAAATTAACAACTTCAAATATATGCGTCATTGAAAATAAACCTTCTGAGTATCAATGCAAACACGCTGGCGTGCACAGTCGCCCCGGCACGGCCGCCCCATGGTGAGGGGAGCGACCACCCAGGGGCAAGGGTCCACCAGTGTCCACGGATCAAATGGTACAAGCACAAAAACTCTAATGTAGCACCAGAAAAGTTCCCATCAACTGCAAAATTAATCAGAATGCTCCATCCCTGAAGGGATTGTGCCATCTACACTGATCTCTTCTGGTTGCCGGGGTGGACCAGGAAGGCGAGGGCCTAGGAGTGATCTGCGGACTAGCAGCGGGGGCAGCTTCCAGGAGGCCCAGTTTACAGAGAAGTTCCTTTCCTTCTGCTAGGTTATAGACCACATAAACAGTGCCATTGTGAGGGACTGATAGTTTAAAGGGGAAGCCCCATCTATACAGAATTCGAGCTGCTTGAAGCACAGAGGTGACTTCCTTCATTTTGCGGCGTCTTTCCAGTGTAGCCTGAGATGTCAGGATAAATCTGAATATGCGTGCCCTCCATTAAAATATTAGGGGTGTTTCTGGAGGCCCGCAAGATGTCCTCCTTGATCAGGAAGTCCTTGAGGCGCAAGATTACATCTCTTGGAGGCTTATCAGGAGGTGGTTTGGGACGCAGGGCTCTATGAATCCTGTCACAGATGAAATTGGACTCCTGCTTGTCAGGCAGTAAGTCAGTAAAGAGCTTGGAAACTGCAGGGATCAAATCTGTGACTGATTCTGGGATGCCTCTAAGGCGCAAGTTATTCCTGCGATTTCTATTGTCCAAATCTTCCACCTGTGTCTGCAGTAAACTATAATTGTCTGACAGCAGCTCAAAGTCCTTTCTAAGGTCATTATGGGCAATAGAAAGTTCATCGTGCTTGGTTTCTAAAAGGTCTGTGTGGCCCCCTAAAGCAGCGATCTCCTGTGTCAATGTATTTGTTGATTTGTGAATCTCAGACTGGAATTTGTCTGCCAGCTTCTCATAAATGGCAGCAAAGCCTGCATCCAAGTCTGCCTTAGTAACCCCACAAGAGTACTCACGAGTCCCGGATTGTGTGCTGGGAGTAGAAGGTGGCTGCATGGTCTCTGTCTGTGGCGATGGGAGAGCCTGGGCGCCATCTTGAGGCATCTTGGTGATCTCCTTGGTGGGCAGCAAATAAGTCATCAGGGAGTGCTTTGGCGGACCTCCCCGGTTCTTTTTCTTTGCTGACGGCATGCACAAGGTATTCCCACGGGGGTGTTGAAAGTTTCGGGCTAATGTTTGCAGGGATGGCCCCGGGGATCACGCCGATCTCTCTCCTCTCCGATGGAGCTGCGCTTCTAACAACCGTCCAGCTTCGCGCCGCGCACTAGCTGCATTCTTCATCAACGCGCGAGCGGAGTGATCCACCGCTAACTCTTTTTTTTTCGTTTCTCTCGTGGCTACGGTCGCAAGGGGGACTCCTGGTTACCTTTCTCACAACGGATCCAGGGCGGGGGTGTTCGGTCTTCCCCCCGCCCTTCGGCCACGAGCGTCCGGGCGCTCGGCCAGGCTTCCCCCCGTGAAGGGGCCGCCCGGCTCAAGGCTTCCAAACCTTCTGGGCTCCTCCGCCCCACCCCTCGGGATAGGGCGGCCTGGGCCCGAGCGGTACCTGGCTCGGCCTGCCGGCAGGGGGGTGCCTTCGGGGATGGGGGGGACAGCTACCCGGACGGAGTGGGCCATGCGGAGCGGTGCTCCCTCCTTCCTCGCCTCCCCCCTCCCGCCCGCGCGTTCCTCTGAGGCCTGCGGCGGGGAGCGTGCGCTGGGGGCCACGCGGCCCGGTGCCTCCTTCGCCCGCCCCAGCGGCTCGGTTCTTTTTCTCTTCCCTCTGAGGCGAGACGGGCATTTCTTTCCCTCCCCAGGGCGCTCGGTAATGATCCTTCCGCAGGTTCACCTACGGAAACCTTGTTACAACTTTTACTTCCTCTAGAATAGTCAAGTTTGATCGTCTTCTCGGCGCTCCGCCAGGGCCGTCGCCGACCCCGACGGGGCCGATCCGAGGACCTCACTAAACCATCCAATCGGTAGTAGCGATGGGCGGTGTGTACAAAGGGCAGGGACTTAATCAACGCGAGCTTATGACCCACACTTACTGGGAATTCCTCATTCATGGGAAATAATTGCAATCCCCGATCCCTATCACGAACGGGGTTCAGCAGGTTACCCGCAACTGTTGGCGAAGGGTAGACACACGCTGGTCCGTTCAGTGTAGCGCGCGTGCAGCCCCGGTCATCTAAGGTCATCACAGACCTGTTATTGCTCGATCTCGTGTGGCTGAACGCCACTTGTCCCTCTAAGAAGTTGGACGCGGACCGCCGGGGGTCACGTAACTAGTTAGCATGGAGGAGTCTCGTTCGTTATCGGAATTAACCAGACAAATCGCTCCACCAACTAAGAACGGCCATGCACCACCACCCACAGAATCGAGAAAGAGCTATCAATCTGTCAATCCTTTCCGTGTTCGGGCCGGGTGAGGTTTCCCGTGTTGAGTCAAATTAAGCCCCAGGCTCCACTCCTGGTGGTGCCCTTCCGTCAATTCCTTTAAGTTTCAGCTTTGCAATCATACTCCCCCCGGAACCCAAAGACTTTGGTTTCCTGGAAGCTGCTCGGCAGGTCATGGGAATAACGCCCCCGGATCGCAGGTCGGCATCGTTTATGGTCGGAACTACGACGGTATCTGATCGTCTTCGAACCTCCGACTTTCGTTCTTGATTAATGAAAACATTCTTGGCAAATGCTTTCGCTTTGGTTCGTCTTGCGCCGGTCCAAGAATTTCACCTCTAGCGGCACAATACGAATGCTCCCGGCTGTCCTTCTTAAACATGGCCCCAGTTCCGAAAACCAACAAAATAGAACCGGAGTTCTATTCCATTATTCCTAGCTTAAGTATTCAAGCGACCGGCCTGCTTTAAAAACTCTAATTTTTTCAAAGTTAACACTTCGGGCCCCCGGGACACTTCCTGACTTGCAGGGGGACGACTGGGATGACCTGTGGACAGATCCCTTTAAACACCTGGTGGCGGCTAGAGATAAGTTCATCCAATTTAAATTTCTCCACAGAGTGTATTATACGCCTGCCCGCCTGGCCAGGATCTTTCCGTCGGTGTCCGCTGAGTGTTGGCGATGTTCGGCTGCCCCAGCGGATGCCCGACATGTATTTTGGGACTGTGCTCTGGTTCAGCGCTACTGGTCGGAGGTCGTCTCCTGCCTTGGAAGGGTGCTTATGACTCCGGTTCCGCTGACCCAGAGCGTCTGTCTCCTGGGCCTGGTGGAGGAGGTGGTCCCCTCGGTGGCTCATAGGACGCTGTTGATTATACTACTGTTTTATGCCAAGAAGGCCATCCTACTACACTGGAGAAAAGTGTCACCCCCTTCGATACCCTTCTGGAAGGGGCTGGTGAACGCTGTTTTACCTTTGTATAAAGCCACTTACGAGTCCCGTGGTTGTCTCCGGAAGTTCGAGAAGGTGTGGAAGGCATGGGTGGAATCCACCGAGACGGCGGGCTAATTGTGAATGGGAAGTGTCTGTATCTTATGGTTTATTTGGGCCCGCACTCTCACTGGTTCTTTTCTTTCAGTCAGGAAACCTCTGCTATTTCTGACCTGTAACTTTGTGTTCTGATCCAGTTGTCATATATATTTTTTGTCCTGTACCCCTGGGCCTGGGGGGGGCGGTCTGGACGGGTTCTGCTGTCCCGGCCGCCCCCGGCCCCCCTATGTTTTACTCGGTTCTATAGGTAAGCTGCCAGGGTTGGGAGGGTGGGGGGGAGGGTTGGGTGGGGTTGTTGTGCCGTCCCGCCATGTTAGGGACTGGTGTTTGTCACTGTCTGTATTTTTTTTTCTTGTTATAAAACAATAAAAAGAATTTTTCAAAAAAAAAAGAGCATCGGGGAGGCGCTGAGAGGCAGGGACTGGGACAGGCGGTAGCTCGCCTCGCGGCGGACCGCCAGCTCGATCCCAAGACCCAACTATGAGCTTTTTAACTGCAGCAACTTTAATATACGCTATTGGAGCTGGAATTGTTTTTATTTGAAAAACTGCTAAAATAAAATAAACAAAAACTGCAGACACAACTCAAAAAATCCCAAACATTACCCAACTCCCGATAGTCCATGAAAATAGTCCATGAAAATAGTCCATATGGAAAAGCAAACTTGGCCTTACATATGGCCCAAACCCTTTGGTTATATGGAAATGAAAAGGAAATAATCAGCACATAACAAACATCCTATAACAAACCGTACTAGGCCCACTCCTGCATAAAGTCCCAGGAGGGACAGCAACACGCATAAGAACAAAACTTAACCCACCTCCCACCCAACCAGAAACATTACCCACCCCCCCAAAGCAAAACGGAGCATCACAAGTAAACCAGAGAATGCAGCCGTATTTCAAAAACTAACCAACAGAAAATCTAAGGAAGTGGGAAAGGGAAAGACCCGCCACCAAGCAAGGAACAAGGATGGCCTTCAAGGTGGCTGGAAGAGAAAACCCCTCCACAAACGGCTGCACCTTTCAGGTCCAACCCTATCCCTTTCAAGATTCCTTACCTTCACCAGTTCACCAAGGATATCACCCACCACCACATCGACAGGCAGGGTTTTGCCCCTAGTGGACACTAAACACCTAGCGTGCCAAGTGTAGTAAAGCACGACCTTGCTAACTAGAAAAAGGGTGCTCAACTCAAAACCTCTCCTAACTCTGAAATAACCGTAGACCCACTCAGAATAGGTAAGGGCTGAGAGGCGGGGGTAGCCGATGGCACCGCCAACCCTCTCCTGAACCTCCACATTGAAGTGACACTGGACCAAAAAATGGTCCATGGATTCCAGTGCCTCTCCACATTCCGGACGGGGACAGCCTCTCTCCCCTAAGTTCCTATACTTCAGGTTATCCCTTACATAGAGCCGTCCGTGTGTAACGCTCCTGCGTTTCTTATATGGTGTGGATTTTCAGCTGCAGAAATAGTTAAATAGTTCCACGTCAGTTGTCATGTAAGAGATATGCTGAGATACCATTCCCAACCTCAATGACTCATAATATGTGGAAGGTCTTATTTCAGCCAGTAAATACACACAATTAGCAAGCTGGTTCCTAGAGTGACTTTATATATGTGGTAACACAATGATGAAGGTTTGAGGGATAGGTTGAGTGGAGGTGGTAGGTGATAGACACTTGAAGGTGAGACAGTAGCAGATGGATGCAGGAAGGTTTAACAATGTTGTATGATAGCAGATGATAGAATAGCAGGGGGACATACAAAAGAGATCAACCCAGTGCAGAAAAGTAGCAGTAGTCTCAAGAGCTAGCAATCTAGCTCTTTACTATGCTATGTATGCTATCTATGCAGAGCTAGATAGTGTAAGCTTAGTATAAGTTTATAGAGAATTCCCCTGCGGGGTACTTAGCACTATTAGCGATACAGCCGAAGGGTGGTTCAGGAGAGGCGGATGATCCAGTAGCGGGATACAGGGATCAGCGCAGCGAGGTTCCGTCAGCGAAGTAAGCTTGAAAGCATGGAAGCTTCAAGCAAGGTTAGCATCCAGATAAGGGTGTTTGAACGAACACATGTGAGTGAGAGCCGACGCCTTAAATAGCCATCTAGTCCGGCGCTGAGTGATGACAGCTCCAGTCTTAAAGGTGTATGCGCACCTTTCCAAAAGTAAATGGTAGGGAGCATACACTTGTGGAAAGTGTAATTTAGGGTACCAAAGGTACCGGAACATTAAACCGTGAAACGCCCTCCATGCCAGGTCTAAAATAGGTAGCTCCACGCACCTGCTCAATGAGCTCAGGGATAAGTGGTAGAGGATAGCGATCTTTTATTGTGATAGCATTCAATTTCCTGTAGTCGATGATAGGTCTGAGACTTGAATCTTTATTGCGAACAAAAAAGAGTCCTGCTGCTGTGGAAGAAGTGGAAGGTCTAATAAAACCTTTTTCCAAGTTCTCATCCAAATAGGTTTTGAGATGGGCAAGTTCATCCTGTGAAAGAGGATAAACATGACCGAACGGCAATTTGCTATTTGGGAGTAGATCAATGCTACAATCATAGTCTCGATGAGGAGGTAATGCTTGAGCATTTTTCTCAAGAAAAACCTCAGAAAGATCCTGATAACATAGTGGTGCAATCTCATCTGTCACCACAGACAGAATCTTCCCGGAAAACGGGAGGTTACACGTTTCCTCGCAATAACAAGAAGGGAAGGTCAAGGACCGTTTCTTCCAATCTATGGTTGGTTGGTGTGTGTGCAACCAGGGAAGTCCCAACACAATGGGAAAGTGGGGTGATGGTATTAAATCGAAGGTAGAAGTCTCCCTATGAGACTCGTTAATAGTGACTAGAAGTGCTTGTGTCTGATCGGTGATCGGACCAGAGGATAACGGAACACCGGTAATAAGACTTACTGAGACAGGTTTGAGTTTGGAAATAATAGGAATTTTATTTAAAGCAGCAAAACATATATCCATATAATTTCCACAAGATCCTGTGTCAATCATGGCCTTAGTAGTAACCCTGTTCTGGTCCCACTGTAATGTCAAAAAAACAGAAATGTAGGGGTTAGTGAATGAAGTTGTCAATCCTCCTAGAGAGACATGTGAACACTCACCCTTCTTTTTGTTGACTAGGGGACAGACGTTTATCTTGTGATCCGGGGATGCACAGTACAAGCAGAGATTTTCATTTCGTCTTTTGGCTTTTTCCATAGTTGATAGCGGTGGGCGTATGGTTCCTATCTCCATAGGAACGGGGTCAACGGCCAGACTCCGAGAGGAAACGGATAATGGCATTCCCATCTTTTCAGCCTTTCTTTCTCGTAGTCTTCTATCTATGGTAATACTGAGTTGTATTAATGCATCCAGGGTTTTTGGCAGATCCGTTTGGGCGAGCTCGTCCTTAACGGCTTCTGATAGGCCAAGCCTAAATTGGGTTTTCAGAGATGCATCATTCCATTCTGAATCAAGGGTCCATCTCTTGAACTCTGCGACAAAGTCTTCCACAGGCCTCCTTCCTTGTTTCAAGGATCTTAACTGAAGATCAGCAGTACTCTGCCTATTGGGGTCATCATATAGGCTAGTGAGCTCTGCCAGGAACAAGGCATAGGAGTTGAGAAGCTGGTCGTTTTTCTCAAAAAGAGAATCTGCCCAGGCTCGAGGATCGCTTGATAAGTAAGAAATAATAGTACAAACCTTAATGTGATCAGTAAGGTAGGTACGAGGTTTTAGCAAAAAAAGTAACTCACATGCGTTTTTAAATTCGCGAAATTTTTTGCGATCGCCTGTAAATACCAAAGGGGGATTTATCTTGGGTTCAGGGGACTGAGCAGAGGTAAGTTGTGTCAGTCTAATTACCTGCTGCGACAGAGCCTGATTGTCTTCTTTTAATTCAGCAAGTGCGTGTATTAACGCAGATACTTGCTGTTTTAATTGTGTCACCTGAGTGGCTATTTCTGCTGAATCCATTTTTTAGGTTCGTTCAATCTGTAACGCTCCTGCGTTTCTTATATGGTGTGGATTTTCAGCTGCAGAAATAGTTCCACGTCAGTTGTCATGTAAGAGATATGCTGAGATACCATTCCCAACCTCAATGACTCATAATGTGTGGAAGGTCTTATTTCAGCCAGTAAATACACACAATTAGCAAGCTGGTTCCTAGAGTGACTTTATATATGTGGTAACACAATGATGAAGGTTTGAGGGATAGGTTGAGTGGAGGTGGTAGGTGATAGACACTTGAAGGTGTGACAGTAGCAGATGGATGCAGGAAGGTTTAACAATGTTGTATGATAGCAGATGATAGAATAGCAGGTGGACATACAAAAGAGATCAACCCAGTGCAGAAAAGTAGCAGTAGTCTCAAGAGCTAGCAATCTAGTTTATGCAGATGTGATAAACAGTCTCTACTATGCAGAGCTAGATAGTGTAAGCTTAGTATAAGTTTATAGAGAATTCCCCTGCGGGGTACTTAGCACTATTAGCGATACAGCCGAAGGGTGGTTCAGGAGAGGCGGATGATCCAGTAGCGGGATACAGGGATCAGCGCAGCGAGGTTCCGTCAGCGAAGTAAGCTTGCAACCATGGAAGCTTCAAGCAAGGTTAGCATCCAGATAAGGGTGTTTGAACGAACACATGTGAGTGAGAGCCGACGCCTTAAATAGCCATCTAGTCCGGCGCTGAGTGATGACAGCTCCAGTCTTAAAGGTGTATGCGCACCTTTCCAAAAGTAAATGGTAGGGCGCATACACTTGTGGAAAGTGTAATTTAGGGTACCAAAGGTACCGGAACATTACACCGTGAAACGCCCTCCATGCCAGGTCCCAGAACTTTGGTGGAATTCTTGGTGAATTCAGGAGGGTTAACCCCTCCCTGAGAACCCTCTCAGGGCAGTCCCTCAGAGCCAATGGCTTCAACACGTCCGAGGACATGACTCTCTGATACAGCTCTCGCCTACCAGTAGAGCGCATCTCAAGGGCCGATATCCGCCATTTTCTCAGTACCTTCAAAGCCTCTGGTACATAGGATGGGAGATCACCGTGTGATCTTCTCAGATCTCCAGGCCTCCCACCATCCCCCCATTCCCTCAGGAAGAGTAACAGCCAGTCCTTGCATGACCGTTCCCAATGAGATGGGTCGTCCCGAAACAGGGATTGCAAGTTGAACTTTACAAAAATGATGATAAAAAATATCACCGGGTGGATCATGTCCAGCCCCCCTAACCGTCTCATTCGGAATGTGACTTCTCTCTTGATGAGGTTTAGCCTGCTTCCCCACAACAGCAGAAAAAAAAACTGTTGACCCGTGCATAGAGCGCTGCTGGCAAGGGACATACGTAGCTGACATACAAAAACTCAGGCAGCAAGTATGTCTTGATCAGGCTCACCCGTTCCCTTAAAGTAAGCTTCCAGCCTTTCAAGGCTGCAACTTTCTGGGCGGCACCTGACAAAGGAATAATAATAATAGAAGGAGAAATTATAATGATAGTGAATCTGACTCTAACATGTCACAATTCTCTCTTTCTTCACGCACATCGGAACATGCACGACCAAGGAACCGCTCCTATAGAAAAAGATCTAAGGCACCTGAAGAGCACGGGGGTACTGAAAAGAAAAGACTAGTGGAGGATATCACAGTCTCCTATTCATCTAATAATCTTGGTGATGGTTCTGTTCACTCTTCTTCTATCACTTCACCCTTACTTCTTCAACCGGCACCTACAGAAACAGGTAGTATGAGAATTCGCACCAAAACGCAAGGTACAAATGATGGCACTAATACAGGTACACAGCAGGCTTTAATTACATCATATGCAGGAGCGATGAGTAACACAAACCTAGGCGCTACGGCTAAAAGCACAAAAAGACAATGACTTGGTCAAGCACCACATACACAAACACAGGATACGGAGTTAACAGTGGGAATATCACATACACAAACACAGAATACCGAGTCAATGGTGGAATCTACTTTTTCTATTATTAATTTGTCCTCATATACCCCCACAGAAGATGAATTGGAGGTCTTACGTTGTGGCTTGAGCTTCTGCCCTGATAATAATACAACACACTTTGACATCGTCAAAGATGTACAGTTGTTCGCCAGAAAGTTAACTTACCGCTATATCTTTGACAAAGAAAGACAGCAAATAAAAAAAGATAAAGAATTATCAGAATTATGGAAAGATTTTTCGGTCAAAGACTTTAGAGCATTAAAAGATCTCATCCAGTTGTTGGATGAAAATGACCCCCCTACAGATTCAGACATGGAGGAGATAACAGCTGAGGTAGAGGATGACCCTATGGATATAGAAGGGACACAGGCATTGATACAGCAACAAATGGCCATTCCACAAGCCCCTATGGTAAAGAAAAAATCTAATAGGTTTCCTCCCTTACAGACGAACCCTAACATACTAGCCTTTGTGAATAAGACAATGGCAGACGTCAATAAGTTAAAAATTCGTAATTCTATAAATGAGAATTTGAGTGATCATCTTAAACAAGCACTTGAGTCACTGAGAAAAAACCCCCAGATTATAATAAAGCCCTCCGATAAGGGGGGCAATATTGTAATTATGGACCATTTACAATATCGCAACATGTGCTGGGACATCATAAAAAACAGAGAGTGGTATAAACCTATCAGGGAAGAGAGAATTCTGGCTGCTCAAAACAAATACAAAGCATTAATCTACGAAGCATATAATAATGGCATAATCAACAAGGACACATATGAAGCCATAAAAATTGATTTACCCCGTGTACCCACATTTTACACATTGCCAAAAACACATAAGAATATACAAAACCCCCCAGGACGCCCAATTATATCGGGAATCGGGTCATATACAGAACCATTAAGTAAACTGATCGATCAGTATTTGAGACCCCATGTAACTAGTTTGCCTTCTTTTATCCAGGACACACCAGACCTGCTTAGGATGCTGTACGATCAGGTAATGCCTCCTGGATGCATCATGATTGCATTGGATATCGAGGCGTTATATTCCTCGATTCCACATGCACTCGGATTACAAACAATCAAAAAGTTCTTAGACGAACGGGGTCCTCAAGCGAAACCCTTGAACCAATTTATTTTGGACGGGTTGGCACATATTCTGAACAATAATGTGTTCACCTTTGACGGTTCCCATTTCATCCAGGTGCAGGGAGTGGCCATGGGCACCTGTTGTGCCCCGGCCTACGCCAATCTGCACCTGGGTGGATGGGAACGGAATATTTTCAATGATGAGGCCCTCTCGACGTACCTGAGCCATGTAGTTACGTGGCTCAGGTATATCGATGATGTCCTCATCATTTGGGACGGGGACATCGAGCTATTTGAGACCTTTTTCCAACGGTTACAAATTAACTCTTTCAATTTGAAATTCACTATGTCCTGGAGTAAACAACAGATCGATTTCCTTGATATCACTCTCTTTTTTGAAGAGGATGGAAGTGTTGGATCAACCCTATTCCGCAAACCAACAGCAGGAAATGTAATACTACACTCAAAAAGTTCCCACCCCAAAGCATTAATCAGGAGTATTCCTTATTCCCAATATTTAAGATTGAGACGAAATTGCTCAAATGATATAAACTTTAAGAGGGAAGCGGATAAATTAAAAGCACGCTTACTACAGAGAGGGTATAGCACGTCAACACTTAGAAAAGCATATAATAAAGCAAAAGCAATTACAAGACACGACCTGCTCTTTAAAGAAAAACCTAAAAAAACAGATGACAAGGTCAGGTTTGTTTCCACCTATTCCATGCAGCATAATGAAGTACGCAACTTATTACAAAAAAATTGGGAGATTTTGACAAGTGACCCAATACTTAGAAAATATCTGGATGATCACCCAAATATTACATACAAAAGAGGGAAATCTATAAGGGATGGTTTAGTTACAAGTCACTATCAGCGACCTAAGGAAACAACACACGCTAAAGGCCTCTATAAATGTGGGAACTGTGATTTCTGCCCCTATATCCTAGAGGGGGAGTCCTTTATAATGCCCAACGGTCAGAGAAGATATATTAACCGGTTTATTACATGCCAAACAAAGGCGGTGGTATACATAATGTTGTGCCCATGTGGGGCTTTCTATGTGGGTAAAACCATAAGACCCCTTTGGAAGAGAATTGCAGATCATATCTCATATATTAATAATGGCCAAATTAATACCCCCATAGGTGGCCATGTTGGGTTAAAGCACAAATTTGACCGAGGCATTATTAAGTTTACTGTATTGGATGTTATCCCTGAGGACATGAGAGGAGGGGATATCGATAAAAAAAGTCCTAGCACGAGAGGCCAGGTGGATATATGACTTGAGGGCTACGGTATACCCAGGCCTGAATGACGTAATTAGCTATAAACCATTCCTATAGGACTTCCATTATTCCTTTCCCCCCCCCCTATATTCTTTTCATCTTGCCTTTTATGGATCTGCCTTCCTGCTCTCCTCCCTATCCCATGACTGGGGTCTTATCTCATTGGGATCAAAGGGGAAGAGGGGACAGATGAAGTCTTCTGACAATATAGGGACTACTAATTTAAACACAATGAGATGTGCGTAATTGTATATGAAATGAGTGGATATATAAAATAAATGAGTTTACTCATATGCAGAGATTAACATATGCACGTATTCTTTTTTGTATCAAATAGGTGACCAGCGCGGCGACAAGGAGTTGACGGATGCTGTTTTTTAAAAAAATAATTCTTGAAATTACAATATAATATATGTCTCACAACATTTTGGTGATATATATATTGTGAGTATGGCTCTCTGCACGATTGGATCCAATTATGGGTCCCCTATGGGCCCCTGTCAGGCAGGGATGTATGTCAGAGCATATCTTAGGAGATACCAGTAGAGGGAGTTGTGGGAGTGGGACGCCGGGGATGCAGCATTATGGCATCTGCTTTGAGGTGATGTTCCCTGGGCTGGGGGGCGTGGTAAACACGGCTGTGAAGGATTCCGTCTGCCATACATCCGCACTTCCTTTGTGTACGGAAGTAATGCGGAGATGCAGGCGCCGCCGCCAACTGCGGTCTGATTGGTAAGAAGACTATGTCTTCACTTCCGGAGCGACCGGAAGTGATGCGGTCGAGCGGCGCCGCCGCCGACCGCAATTACACACATACAGATATCACCTGTATGGGATATGAATGTTTGAGCGCCAAAACAGCTTAACGGAGGCGGTCTCCTCCAACACCCTCCCTATATATAATCCAGCTAGAACACGGAGCAGGTAGGCAGGCTGTCTGAAGAGTTGAAGATGGAGGTAAGTAATGCGATACTACATATGGATCTAAAGGCTATTTACCATTGGAGCTGCACTACTTGCAGCACTGGCTGGGGCACTATAACCAATCTGATTAATCCTGTGAACTATTTTTTTCAGGGCTAATCAGCCCAGGACCAATTGTCCATATAAATGAAAAATAGACACACAAGCATCCCCCTTCCTGCCTGGAGTACCTTGCACACTAAGAAGAGGTAGGTGTACTTAATTTGGCCCTCTTCTCTCCCCAATATAACAACATTCCTTCTCCTGGAATGATCTTGTAGCCTGAAAATGTAGCTATGTGGCAGAAGAATCTCTTCTCATGTTTCAAATATGGATCCCTCCCTTCAGGTCATTCACTGCCACTATCCAGGGCCTTTAGACCGTGAACATCAGCATCTCTTGAATCGCAAAGAGAAGGTTGATTCTTGTCCTGTTTGAAGCCACTCCTATGTAGAAGTAGGTGGGTGACAATATTTAATTTCATTTCTAGACATTATTTTAAATACAGCCAGTATGTGTGATATAGTTGATCTTGCTCTACTAAATCAATGGTAACCTCTTGGCCTCACCCCCTTCTTGTATGTGTGGTAATTTACCATCCTTTCCACCTCACAGATCCATCATACCTATTTGATGAACATATATATATATATAAATTTGGAAATACGCCAAGGAGAGGACTACTGCCTTTTCTGATTGCGATTCTTTGGTCAAGAGATTACAGTGAGGGTAAACCTAGAAGGTGGGTTATAATGCTATATAAATATGTCTAGGACCTTTATGGACTTAGAATGGACACGGGCTTACAAGCCTATTGGTGCTTTGATTCGCAGTCCTGGCATTGGTGACGCAGTGGGGACTATAAAGTATTGGATCCAGTGCAATTAATCTGTCGATGATTTTTGTATAAGAATTCTTATCGGAAATACGGAAGTAAAATCTTCCAAACAGCATCTGTCATCACTACAACCTTGTCGCCTAGCATGAGTCACTACCAATAAGGGTCAGTACAAAACCGCAACCAAATGTAACTAAAATGTGATGAATCTATGTATGATATACCTCGAAATATATGACTGACTAATACTTACTTGATTATGCCTTTATATTATTATAGAAACACCGGTCTGTTATGGTCTCTCAGGCCCTGAGGAAGCCCTGAGCGAAACGCGTCGGCTTGCTGGGGACCTACATTGACCGAATCCAACTTGAGACCCATTTTCCATCCTACACAGGCTTTTGTGGTCATATCCCCTTTGGGGATTGTTTCTGTATTACTAGTGACTTTATATGTTTTTTCCTATACATGTTAGTCTGTCATTTCTAAGTATGCATGGTTGTCCATGCGTATTTTATTTCATGTTTATCAATAAAATGTAATTTTGGTTTTACAATACTGGTTTTGCATCTGATCCTTCTGCTCCCACCGGCCTGTAAAGCCCCATCTTTCTCTTTCTTCAATTTTTATTAGTCTACGTTCCCAATTTTTCTTGGGGTAATCCCCATGGCCAAAAGTGATGCCTAATACCTTAACCTCGGGCTGGGGCAAGGGGAATACATCCGGGAGGGGGAACTGCTCCCCCTCTTTCCCCATCCAGAAGGCCTCACTCTTATCCCAGTTGACACTGGAATTTGATGCCTCGGAGTAGTCCCCGATCTGCGTTTCCACAAACCGGGCCTCCTCCCCACTTGAAACCACCACCGAGACATCATCGGCATAGGCTACCACCTTAACCGCCATGTCCCGGCCACTGCTCGGGTCTACCGGAACCCCCTCCAGATGCGCGCAGTCTAGCCTCCGGACGAAGGGGTCGACCGCCAAAACATACAGCAGGGGGCTCAACGGAAACCCTGCCTGACACGAGAAGCATGGGCCGACCCAGCCCTTGATAAGAGGGAAGCACTCAGCCCCCCCTATACAATGCTCTAAGCCAGCCAATTACCCGACCCGGTAGACCGTACCTCTCCAGAAGAAGCCAAACGTAATTGTGGCTAATCCGATCAAAAGCCTTGGCCTGATCTAATGCCAGCAGATACCGTCCACTCCCATCCGCCCTGCACCTCTCCACGGCCTCCCGGATGCCAAGGACAACACTAAAGGTGCTCCGGCCGGGAATTGCACAGTGCTGGGATTTGGACAGCACCCTGTCAGCCACAGCCGACAGACGCAAGAAAATCATCTTGGCCAACAACTTTCTATCTGTGTTGAGAAGGGCGATTGGACGCCAATTCTCAATCACGGACGGGTCCTTCCCCTTTGACAGGAGGATCAGGGCCTACTTTCTTATTGAGGGGAGCAGAAGGCCTTGGGCCAAACCTTGGTTAAAGACCTCCCTCAAATGAGGATCTAACAGGCTCTTAAAAGTACAGTAGTACTCTGCCGTCAGGCCGTAGGGCCCGGGCGCCTTTTTAATAGACAACAAGTCGATGGCCTTCTCCACTGAGATGGGTCCTCCGAGAAATCCAACTCCCCCACAGGAGTCTCAGACAAGAAAGCCCTGGCTTTCTCCTCGTCCTGGTGCTGCGGTCCCAGGATGCCTGAAAAGTGGTCCCTCACGATGCCCACGATCCCCGGTTTGGACCTAACCAGAGACCCCGTGGCATCCTTCAGGCCATGTATGGTCTTCGAACCCGCAGCGTCACTACAACTCTTGTAGGGTTCCGGGGAAATAAACTTCCCGTAATCCCTTTCAAGGGTCAAGGAGGCCAGGCGATCATACTGGCACTCCCTCAACCGCTGCTTCAACTCGGAGATCTCTTCCCGGGCGCCACCCAAGGAAACGAGGTGGTCCAGCTGCCTTCACAAACCAAGGTAAGCACGGTACTTCAAGACTGCCCTGGACCTTGAGATCCTCCGGAAGAAGCCTTCCGACCTTTTCTTTACTACATCCCACCACTCAGGATGGGTGCAGCCGCCCTCACGGAGCAAGGCTTGTTCCTCAAAGAAGACCTTATAGGCCTCCCTCACCTCAGGATCCTCAAGCAGCGTCACATTCAGACGCCAAATACCCCTCCCTTTCTGAGGGGTCTCGGCCACATTCAAACCAACGGAAACCAGACAGTGATTGGAAAACTCCACCTCACACAGCTCAGGAGCCGCGAAGACAGAGTCCCCCTTCAAAACAAACCTGTCTAATCTACTCTGACATTTACCTCTGGTGTAGGTGAACCCAGTGTGATTGGGGAAGTGACGAACGTGTACATCCACCAATCCGGCCTCCCTAACTATACTGTTCAAAAAGACACTATGATATCCCAGCAGGCCTCCGGCAACCGCCCTGTCTTTGGGCCTAACGACGGTGTTAAAATCGCCACCGAAGACCACCTGCCGGGATGTAAAAAGATGTGGCTTAACAGCCTTAAGGAGGCTCTTCCTTGCCCATTTGGACTGGGGTCGATAAAAATGAATTAGGCGTAGAGGAAGCCCCCTCACGACAGCGTCAATGACCAAACACCTGCCAACTTCCACCTCAATTACTCATTAAAAAGGACTGCAACTCCACTGCAAGGCTCGGCCGCAAGAGACCAGAGGGAGGGCCCACACCTCCACTCCCTCTTTGCCGTGTGCATCTCTGCCACCGATGTCACCCAGGTCTCCTGCAAAAATAAAATGTCAGCATCATCCTCGCTGAGAAAAGTGAAGGCCGTGTAACGAGCTCTCACAGATCTGATACTCGCGACATTAATGGCCGCAAGCCGAATTGGAGAGGGCACTGGCATCCTTAGTAATAGAGGCGGTGATGCTCCCCTCTACTTACCCAGTCAACCTTCAAGGCCCGTTACAGGGCGCCTCCATTTCCTCATCCTCCGACTCAGATGGGGATAACAACCAGAAAGGATTAGAGGAAACCAAGGGGACCTTCCTACTGCCCCCAGAGGACAAAGGTCCGGAGCCTTTTTTATCCCCCCTGATAACCCTCCGCTTCCTCTTACCCTTGGAGGCTACAGCCCACTACACCTCTCCCAGGCTATCCTCCCCCGAAGGGCTACCTGAAGGCCCAGGTGGAACAACCCTGGAGCGCTTCTGCGCCCCCTGGCTGGTGCCCTGCACCCGAGCACTACCCCCTGCCTTAGGCATGGAAGACCTATTGGCCCCCATGCCCTCAAGCACCTCTGCCACTTGTGCAGAGGCCCTCCTGGCCCTAGCCTTCCCCTTACCCTCCACCCACTGGGGAAGGGGGGGCAAAGACGTAGGGGCAAAAACCCCAACCCCTTGCAGAGCAGGGGAAGAGGCCCCAAATACTAGGGCGGGGGGGAAGAGGAGGCCGCCGAACCCCCGGCCCTCTCTGGCACCCGCACACCATCCAAAGGCTCGGCCCTACTACTGGCCGCGCTACCATGCACAGCCTCTGGGTGCGCGGGTGTCGGATCTTCCCTAAGGCCCCCGCTGGCTGAACCAGCCTTTTTATCCCCTGCAGGGGCACCCGTCTCCTGCCCCCTCCTCCTTTCCGACCTCCGCAATTTGGAGGTGCTCTTTCTCCTCATCACCTGTTCCTCCGCCTTGCCTTCTGCTCCAAACTATCCAGCCTCTGAACCTGCCCCTGGCCTCGCCTCTGCACTAGCCCCGTCTGCCGCCTGGGCCCTACCCATCCCTTGTTGTTCATCCTCCTGCTCCCCTGGGGCCCTACCAGCACCCCCTGAAGTGTAGCCCCGAAAAGCCTTGGGGCACCAGCTAAAGGGGGAACCCATTTCACTGCATAGGTTGCACCGGATTAGGGAACACTTTCAGCCAGGTGCCCCAGACCGCCGGAGCGCACACAGCGCAGCATTGAGCAGTCGGCCGAAAAGTGCGCCGGACACCCGCACTTAAAGCACAGCTTCGGCTGACCCTGGTAAAATGCCATTATTCAGTCTCTTCCAATAAAGGCACTGGCCAGTATATGCGATACAGATAGTCCCCTCCTCCCGAGCTTCACTTTAACCTGCCAAACCCCAGTCCAGATACCCCTCTCGTCTAGAACCTTTCTGAGCTGGCCAAATCTCCCCAGCCAGGTCGCTATATCCTCGGGAGGAAGGGACTCGTTCCTCACCAGGATGGTCACGTTTTTAATGTCCTCCTGCCGGGGACAAGGCCACCAGATGGAAATTGCGCCAGATTTCATGCGCCTTGACCAGCTCATATTTGGTCAGGAAAAGTTCCATGACCACGGGGGAGGTGAAGCTGACATCAAACTCGCTTGAGTTGTATAGGTGGATAATCGCATACAAGTCCGCAACTTGGAAGCCTAAGGCCAGTATCATATCCATAACTTTACCTCTGGCTGGAACCTCCCCCAAGCCATGGAACTTAACCTGGACCACATTACGCCTTCTCCTCTCTGGACCCCCCACACCCCGGGACCACCCACCCTGACCACCCCCAGGATTCTCCGCACTGGGAGGCTCGCGGAAGGGGCGAGACCCAAACTGGTCATAGACATGGGAGATCCTGGTGAGACCCCCAGCGACATTAGCAAATGTTTTGCCCTCTCTCAGAGCGGTGAGAAGAGAGGCCTCCTGCGCCGGCCCCAGCAGCTGTACAGGGGTCTCTACCGGCCCACCCCCACTAGCACCCTCACCACCCCCAACTATTATACCCCCTGTAGATTGACCAGGCAGGGGCACCTTTAGCTGCACCAGGGTTGGAGGCACCAAGATCGGGGGGATAGGGACCATCGCCGAGGCTGGGGATTTTACTACAAACTCACCAACCCCATGGGTGGAGACGCCTTGGACAGGAACCCCGCTACCCACCTTCATAGCTTCTCCCACCACGGGCATAGCTGGTACCTGAGACCCCTCCAACTCCTGAATAAACTCCACAGCCAGTGCACCAGAGGGGAGGGGGCTCATTGCACAGTCCCCTCAAATAGAAGGGGACACTTGGCCAGGGACAAGGCTCTGGCCCTGTGAGGATAGTATAGACCCAGCCATAACAGTCCCACTCTCGACAGTCTCACTTTCAGCAATTCCACTGGATAGTTCGGGTGTTGTATTGTCCATACTTCCAGATAACACATTCTGCTGACACTCACGGACTACTTCCGGTTGCAGGGGGAGGCACTTCCGGTTCCGGGGAAACCACCTCCGGCCGCGGGATGACCACTTCTGGTTCAGACAGGAAGTTTCCTACCCAGAAGCTTTCGCCATGCGGGACACCGTCCTTTGTTCCAGGCGCCATTTTAAATTTCAATAGATTTTTATTGTTTTAAATGCAAAGGGAAAGGGTACACAATAAAACAGTTCAGAGAACGTCCGTTGTAGAGTACATGGGTACAACTTAAAACACAACGAGTGACACAGTCCCCAAAGGGATACATAATAGCATACAACACTTCCAAGTGATACATTGTTTGCCACGTCCCCGGCCGGTCGGTCCGGGCTAGGCCCGGATCCGCCCCCTCCCAGCGCCCCGCAGGGGAACACACTGCGCCGAATGGAGGGGGGCGGTCGTCCAGATCCCAGCTGATCACCAACCTCCGGCCTCAGGGGAGCTCTGTAGCCGCAGTAATATACCAGATAAGAGAACTATTGTGCATAGTAAGGTCGCTCTATGCGGCACTGACAAACCCAACGGGGTCCCAAGGGGGCCGCGTCTTTAAAAAATAAGGGTCAACAGAGGTTCAGGAAGGAAAAAGGAAAAACAGAGAGAGAGAATAAGAGGGGTCCCAGGTTTTCTCGAATAGAGGCAATTTGTCCTGGAGGATCGCCACCATTCGCTCGTTCACCATTATCCATGTCAATTTAGCCTTTAGAAGTTCAAATAATATTACCGGGGATCGCCATGAGCGAGCTATGGCAATCTTGGCTGCCGTAAAGACGAGAGCGACCAGACGTTTAGTGTGTTTTGGAGCCATAGTTATTGGCTTACCTAGCAACGCCTGGGTAGGGGATTTAGGCAGGTTAACGCCAGTGAGTGAATATATGAAATTGTATACTCGGATCCAAAATCTACGGACCTTGGGGCAGGTCCACCAAATATGCATGACCGTGCCAGGCTGTCCGCAGTTCCCGAAGCACAAAGGGGAGGCCTCTCTAAACGCCGCTGCCAGCCTGACAGGGACCATGTACCACCTCAGAAGTACCTTATAATTGGCCTCTATCAAAGAGGTATTAATTAGTGACTTTGAGTTCAGTAACGCTAGCTGGTTCCATTCGGCCCTGTCCATCTCCTCCCCCAGGTCTGCCTCCCATCGAACCATGTATGGCAGTTTAACATCATCATCCTGTAACACTGTATATATTGAAGAGATAAATCCCTTCTGTCTATCTATATTGGTACAAAGGTACTCCATTGGAGTTGAGGTAGCTATATCGCCAACACTCTTTAGGGAGGAAACATAATGGGAGATTTGAGTGTAGCGGTACATCTCCCCCTCTGGAAGAGAATATTTGTCCTTCAATACAGATCTGGAGAGAACACCCCTACTATCACATAAGTCGGCTAGGCGAAGTAGACCCTTGTTGATCCACCAAGCGAAAGCTAGGGGACAGAGGCCCGGGGGAAATCGCGGGTTACCCAGTAAGGGCGCCAGTGGGGCATGAGGAGATCTGAAACCATGTCGTTTCGCCAGTCGATCCCATATTCCCAGAGACAGGGACAGGGTGGGACAAAGGATTGCGGGGCGGTTCTTTGGCAGTAGCCACAGTAGATGTTCAATAGAATGAGCAGATACATGACTGGCCTCCAGCTGCATCCAAATCGGGCGGGGTTCTCTGGAGTGAAATTTTATTAAATGAGTGAGCTGTGCAGCGTAGTAATATTTGAGAAAATCAGGGACACCCAATCCCCCCCTCAATTTAGGTGTATACAGGGTGCGTCTATTTACCCTAGGCCTCTTATCCCCCCATATAAACTGTACAACCTTGTTCTGGAATGCTTTGAGGTCTGGTATATTGATGGATATTGTCAAAGTACGGAATAAATAGAGTAAACGTGGCAAAATATTCATTTTGACCGAGTGCAACCTGCCGAACCACGACGGGGGGCTGGTCGCCCATCTGTTAAGATCAGCCCCCAGGGTTTTGTATAGGGGAGGGTAGTTAGCTGCATAAAGCGTAGTGATCGAGGATGTCAAATAGATGCCTAAATACGGTAGAGATTTCTCCTGCCATCGGAAAGGAAAAGCGCTCTGAAGCGTCGACACAGTAACGTCATCCAAAGTGAGGTTCAGGGCCTGGGACTTGGACCGGTTCACCCGCAGATCTGAGACCGCAGCGAACAGCTCCAAGTCCTGAAGCAAGTTAGGAATCGAAACCAACGGGGCAGACAGGTACAACAGAATATCGTCCGCGAAGAGGGCACACTTATGCTCCCTGGTTCCGCAGGGAATACCCTGGATATTTGGGTTGAGACGGAGCTTGATCGCCAAAGGTTCTAGGGCCAGGATAAACAATAGGGGGGACAAAGGACAGCCCTGACGGGTGCCCCTGCGGATTTCCAAGTAATCTGAGCTATAACCTTTAATCGACAATTTTGCCACTGGTTCGCTGTATAGAGTCCGCATCAGCGTGAGGAAAGAGGGCCCGAACCCAAATCTCTCCAATGTGTGCCACAGGTAGTCTCAGGACAGAGAATCAAAAGCTTTATGCAAATCGAGGGATAATAACATACCTTTCCGACTCCCCTCCCCATCCCAATTAGACTGTAAAGCAGATATAACGTTGATAGCCCGTCTAGTTTGGTCGGATGCCTGTCTAGTCGGGACAAATCCTACTTGGTCAGGGTGAATGTAGTGTGCTAAAAATGAGTTCAGGCGGTTTGCCAAAATTTTAGTCATAATTTTCACATCCAAATTGATGAGGGAGATCGGTCTATAATTCAAACAGTCGCCGTGATCCTTGCCCGGCTTAGGGATGACGTGTATAAAGGCATTGTTTTCGTACCGAGGGATGGGGGAACCGCGTCTAATCTCATTGAAATAAGAACAGAGATGAGGGGCTAGAAGGTCGCTATACTTATAATAGTGGCCCGAGAAGCCATCTGGGCCCGGGGCTTTGGAAGGGTTAATGGTTTTTATGGCCGATAAAACTTCAAACTCCGTAAATTCCCCGTCCATTATGTTACCGTGTTCTACGGACAATCGCGGTACGGGGAGGTCCCGGAAGAACTCATCCAACCGAGAGCCCTGAGGAGGACCCGGGGAGGAGTACAGTTTAGTGTAAAAATCGTAAAATTCGTTAACAATCAGCTGCGGGTTTTGCGTTCTATTGCCATTGCGAAGTTTCAATTTTGGGAGAGCAGGGGAGAATGGTCGTGGGGTCAGCTTGCGAGCCAGCAGGGTATGTGGTTTGTCGCCCATGGTATAGTATCAGTTGCCCGACCACCGGAGAGATTTTTCCGCGCGGGTAGTCAAACTCATGTTGAGGGTCAGCCTGGCGGAGTTTATTTTTGGTCGTAAGTCAATGTCAGGGTTAGGTTTCTGTTCTCTCAGCAGGTCCCGGAGGTCCGACTCCTGCCTGTGTATATCCTGGGCACGTTCTCTCTTTTTCCTGGAAGCTATCTGAAATAACTTACCCCTGATCGTGGCCTTGTGCGCCGCCCAACGAATCGCCGAGGAAGTGGCAGTAGCAGTATTGTCCAGGAAGTATTGGGTTATAGCGCCCTCCACCTCCTTGAAAATAGTCGGGTCAGTGAGTAGGGAGGCATTAAGTCTCCAGGGAGCGGGTTTTGGTTTCGTCCAGAGGTCAGAAACTGTCATAGCTACAGGTGAGTGGTCCGACCAGGGGGTTACTAGTATCCGAGACTTCAAGACAAACGGGAGGAGCGGTGACATAGTGAACAGGTGGTCGATGCGGGCGTAGGTCTTGTGGGCATGAGAATAGTGCGTAAAGTCTCTAGTGGTAGGGTGGTCATTCCTCCAGACGTCCACCAAATCATGCGAATGCAGCAGGCGAGCCAATTTGACTCCCTGTCTAGGGACATGCCGGTGGGAAGTTCGGAGGGAGGAGGACTTGTCCATGACTTGGTCCAGCGGAAGGTTACTATATCCCCCAAAGATGACATGGCCCGCTGCATGCGGCATGATGACCGTGAGCATAGACCGGAAAAATTCCAGTTGACCCACATTCGGGGCGTAGTAGGAGACCAACGTTACCTCGTGTTCATTGATTGTGCCATGCACCATAACATATCTACCTTCTTTATCGCGTATCACACTTTTAGGCATGAATGGGACCTTTTTTGCTATGCATATGGCCACCCCTTTCTTCTTATCAGAACTGTTGGACATGTAGCAGGTAGGATATTTCGCACTCAGAAATTTCGGGGAGGAAGAGTGGGCAAAATGAGTCTCCTGTAGGAGAAGGATGTCAAAACCTTGCTTGGAATAGTATTGGAAGGCCTTAGTTCGTTTCACTGGCGCATTAAGACCCTGAACATTATGGGTCAGGATCTTAAAGGGAATTGGGGCTTGATTCGTCATTGTGGTTCAGCAAGCTGCACTCGGCCAAATACACTGGGAATCCCCCCCCCCTGTATAGGCAGACCTGAGGGAAGCACGACTATGTCTGCGGAAACTGCAAGACCTGGACACCATGGGAAAACCCGGGGGAGGAGGAAGGGGAGAAAGCAGTGAAAGAAAGAAGGGGCGAGGAGAGGGAGCCCTCCCCCCGCCCTCCCCCCCCCATTTCCAAGGGGGGGGGGCGGCGATTGGAAATACGCCATCGAAAACCTGAAAATCATCTAAACAAGGCTGGTTGTGGGGTCCAGCTCCCCCAAAAAACATGCGAGGTCGCTCACAGCCTAAGCCATGAGCGAAATCGCAAATGGTCAGTGGCATGTGGAAGCATCCCGAGCAGTTCCGCTCCAAACCATCCCAGCTACTCGCCGGGTATCATGAGGCGGGACTGTCCCAGAGGCTCAATGCACAGTGTAAACATACTCGGGCAACAGCAACAAAAACATCAAGGCCCAACTGTAGTCTGATTATGACCCGGGAGGCCGAGTCTTCATCCCTGTGTGCCCACCAGAAAAATATGTAAAAACAATTGAACACAAAAAATAAAAAAAAAACCCAAAAATCCAAAAGCTTTTAACTGCAGGATGACAACGGTGACCTAAAGAAAAAACAGTTCAAATCCACAGGGACCGCTTCGGTCCATTATATCGACAGTTCCCATATATTGGGGGTTGTAGACACCTCAGAAGAGCAGATACAGCACCCGAAAAAGAAAAGGGAACAATATAACAAAAAAGGGGTAAGAACAGTCTCACGTGGGCCGCTCTCGATAGGGCGGTCTAGGCTGTCATCCCCAAGCGTCCACCGGGGTGTAGCTTCATCCAATTCGGAACAGTCGCATCTCAACTTGAAAGCCAAAACAAAAAAAAAAAAAAAGGAAGAAGAACAGAGTCAACAGTAACTGTGTATAGCGATCTGTCACATGGCACTGGCACCTATGTAGGTGGCACGAGAAGGATCCAAAAAATTTGCTCGTGCTGTTATAAGGCCTCATGGCGGCGTGTGTGTGCGGGCATGTCCCCTCCGGCTCTGTTGGGACCATAATGGGGACAAAGGCCTGGTTGACGTCGTCGGGGATACTGAGCGGGATCCAGGTGGGGGGCCCTCCTTGGAGATGAGTCCCAGGCCCAAAAGCACTTCTTCTCCGTCTGGAAAGGTAGAAAAGGAGTGTATTTTCCCCTTATAAGTGAAGGACAGGCAGAAAGGAAAGGACCACCTATATTTAATCTGCCTGTTGATAAGATGGGTCAGTAAAGGCTTCTGTGACCTCCTCCTTTGTATAGTGGTTTGAGAGATATCTGCGAAAATTTGAATCGGGTGACCTTGCAGAGTGAGATCGGATTTAAAGCGGGCCGCAGCCATCACCTTCTCCTTAATCCTATAAAAGTGCGGCTTAACAAGGACATCTCTAGGCAGGCCATCTTGGCGCGGGGACGCCAAGGCCCGGTGGAAGCGGTCCAATTCCAGATGACTAGGCGTAATATCAGGAATGAGGGTAGTCATAAGTTCGTGTATGGTTGGTTCCAGGTCCGTAATGGACTCAGGGAGGCCCCGTATTCTAAAGTTATAGCGACGGGACCGATTTTCCAGGTCCTCGATTTTATCCTGGGCCTGATCAAGGCGATCTTGCAGGGAGACTATCAGTTTATGATTCTGATTGACTCTCCTCACAGTGCCATCCACTTTAGATTCAATGGAGTCCAGTCTATTTCCAATATCCTGTAAGTCCCCCTTTAGGTCTGCAGTGATAATTGCACATGCTTTGGAAAGTTCCTGCTGCAGTAAAGCAGAGAATCTGGCGATCAGAACAGAATCTCCCGAGTATGATGTTTGGGGAGGAGGGGGGGCTGAGGATGACAAAGAGCCCCCCTGACTCAATGCTATTTCGGCCATGTCTGCCATTTGCCTATCCAGGGAGGAGGCTGGAGACGCCGCTCCCTCAGAGGAGGCCTGGTATGGGGAGAAGTGTGGCGCTGGTGCCTGTGAGTGTTGTGAGGGGTCCCCCTGCGATTGTGAGGATTGTGAGGAGAATAAATCTCTTACCCCCTCCATGATTGCTGCTGTAGGTGCCCGATGGTCAGGGCGGGAAGGTGGCGATCGTGTGGGCGGAGGGCCGTTCCTGGCCGTGGAGCTGCGGGTCGCCGCCATCTTGGTCCCAGGAGACTGTGTCCTGGGAGGAGAGGGGCGCGCCGATGAAGGAGGCTGGGGTGCAGATGAGTGCTTCTTCCTCTGGTTCCCCGATGTCCTACGATGCAGCATTGCCTCCGCCGCAACCTGCGAGTCCTCCGGAGCCTCTGCCCGCTCACTTGCTGCTGATTTTAGCCGTGGATCTGCCGGGATGTGCGGAGCGCGGTCAGAACATGTCCGACGTCGGCACCGCGCGTATGCGCACTTCCAGGCGCCATTTTAATGCCCCCTGCTTCACAATCTCCAGCATCCGATCCACTTTGGATCATGCCAATGGCCTCAGCAACCTCGCCACTGTTGATCTCTGGCCCAGATTGCTGCAATACACCACATTCCTGCTCCTGGATGTCATCTTCACCCTGGACTGCCTGTACCTCCAAAGACTGCTGTAGACCATTCACTGCTGGTAAGTTGCTTTCTTTAGTCATGGCAGGGCTGGCCCCTGGTTGGGAGGAAGTGGGCTCTTTGGGGGGGACCACGGGAGGCTCCCCAGGGCTTGGGCCGCCAGCATCCATCAGCTGGCTTAGGCCCACCGGGTCTGGACTTATAAACTGGTCTCTAGGGCACCCAGGCATGCTTCCCACCACCCCAGGGGGGACAGCCTCCGCCGCCACACACCCTGGGGAGGGATCCACAGCCATACCCCCGGGCTGACCCAGGGTGTCCCCAGAACCACTGTAAAACAAACACAAAGAAAGGGCGCACCAGCCTAGCGCATTATCCTCAGCAAGCTTTTTAATAAAATAGTTTAAAATCAGCTACTCACAAACATGCATGATAGGTCAACATATAGATTCCAACGAACAGCATCAAAATAGAAAAGTCCGAATGTCACATGTAAATGGAAGACTGACGCGTTTTGAGGCCTTGCTTCTTCCTCCGAGCCTGGGGGACATGTCCAAGACCATGGCTTAAATAGAATGGCCAGGCCTCACATGACCCTCCAACCTGTGGGAGGGGTACCGCCCTTTTGGGCGTGGTTACATAGCTAATCACCCAAATAGACAATAGCAATAATAATAAATACAGATATATAACAGAGCGAAACAAAACAAACCAGAAGCAATAACAAAGTCTTCTGTCAGTGTGTCACTCTGCAGCTCTAGACATTGGAAGCATAGTTGTTTGCAATAATTATACAATATTGATTGTAAAAGTATCCATAAACATAAGCATAAAGATACCAGCTTTTGGCACTCAGCAGATAGACTGATCCGACAAGGCATTCCATCCACATTGCACAGGAGTCACACAGTACCTGGGGGGAAGGGATAACCAAAGGGGTACCCAGTCACCCACACTATAGTGCACAGCCCTTATTCACATGCCCAATCCATGCTGCGTGAGAAGCAAGCCCCCAGAACCACCTGCCTGACCATCCACCACCATACTACTCCCAGCCCCCAGTTGGTTAGCCACAACTCCTATCCGGGGCAGGTGAAGGTCCCTCAATCCCTGCTTTCCCTCCACTGCCTCCAGGGCGTGAGGATCCTGACGAACGGCGGGAACGCCTCACTGCCTGGCTGCCTTCCAAATTGATCTTCTGCATGCGACCCCGCAGGGCCTCCAGGAAGGCAGTCTCACCCGGGCCATGATCTGAAAGCTCCTCGATTAGTGACCAGAGGTCCCTACAGGTGTCCTTTAGGCCATCAATCTCACTTTTGAGGGCGATTCTCTTATCCCTGCTGGAGCGATCACGGAGGTCTCGGAGTAGTCCCAGCCGCTCCATCTTGGCCTCATAGCAAGAGGCTGCCTTGTTTAGTAGGAGCTTTACCCTCCCCCTCCTGGTCCTCACCTTCTCCGAAGATTCCCCGGGCTGGGGATCCATCCAGGACATCAATTCCTTCTGGGTGTCCAGAAACAGTCTTTCCGTAGGGGCCAGAGTTTTTTCAATAAACTCCCCAGGCCCGGGGCTCCCAGGCTGGGATGGTTCCCCAGGGCCTGGGCATGGGCCAGGCATGGCCATCTTCCCCCCTCCTTCCTCCGGTTCTCAGGAGCTCACCAACACACGTCCTTCCTCCTCGAAAACGAGACCTGGAGGTTTTTTATTAATTAGACTGCTACCAATATTACAGTATGTACAAAACAAAAAATACTGTAGACAGCCAACACATAATACATGAGTACAATAACAGTCCCTCCATCACCACCCTAAAAGGGCGCAATTTGCAAGGTATACACCCCAAGTCCTTTTGCACGGTCCCCAGAAGGGTGCCACTATCAGTCTTACATCAGACCTAGGTCAACTTATAATGTCCATCTCCCGCCCTTCCTATGGGGGATAACAGAACATATACAGTGGGTACGAAAAGTATTCAGACCCCCTTAAATTTTTCACTCTTTGTTATATTGCAGCCATTTGCTAAAATCATTTAGGTTCATTCTTCTTCCTCATGAATGTACACATAGCACCCCATACTGACAGAAAAACACAGAATTGTTGACATTGTTGCAGATTTATTAAAAAAGAAAAACTGAAATATCACATGGTCCTAAGTATTCAGACCCTTTGCTCAGTATTTAGTAGAAGCCCCCTTTTGATCTAATAAAGCCAGGAGTCTTTTTGGGAAAGATGCAACAAGTCTTTCACACCTGGATTTGGGGATCCTCTGCCATTCCTCCTTGCAGATCCTCTCCAGTTCTGTCAGGTTGGATGGTAAACGTTGGGGGACAGCCATTTTTAGGTCTCTCCAGAGATGCTCAATTGGGTTTAAGTCAGGGCTCTGGCTGGGCCATTCAAGAACAGTCACGGAGTTGTTGTGAAGCCACTCCTTCGTTATTTTAGCTATGTGCTTAGGGTCATTGTCTTGTTGGAAGGTAAACCTTCGGCCCAGTCTGAGGTCCAGAGCACTCTGGAGAAGGTTTTTGTCCAGGATATCCCTGTACTTGGCCGCATTCATCTTTCTCTCGATTGCAACCAGTCGTCCTGTCCCTGCAGCTGAAAAACACCCCCACAACATGATGCTGCCACCACCATGCTTCACTGTTGGGACTGTATTGGACAGGTGATGAGCAGTGCCTGGTTTTCGCCACACATATCGCTTAGAATTAAGGCCAAAAAGTTCTATTTTGGTCTCATCAGACCAGAGAATCTTATTTCTCACCATCTTGGAGTCCTTCAGGTGTTTTTTAGCAAACTCCATGCGGGCTTTCATGTGTCTTACACTGAGGAGAGGCTTCCGTCGGGCCACTCTGCCATAAAGCCCTGACTGGTGGAGGGCTGCAGTGATGGTTGACTTTCTACAACTTTCTCCCATCTACTGACTGCATCTCTGGAGCTCAGCCACAGTGATCTTTGGGTTCTTCTTTACCTCTCTCACCAAGGCTCTTCTCCCCCGATAGCTCAGTTTGGCCGGACGGCCAGCTCTAGGAAGGGTTCTGGTCGTCCCAAACGTCTTCCATTTGAGGATTATGGAGGCCACTGTGCTCTTAGGAACCTTAAGTGCAGCAGAAATCTTTTTGTAACCTTGGCCAGATCTGTGCCTTGCCACAATTCTGTCTCTGAGCTCTTCAGGCAGTTCCTTTGACCTCATGATTCTCATTTGCTCTGACATGCATTGTGATCTGGAAGGTCTTATATAGACAGGTGTGTGGCTTTCCTAATCAAGTCCAATCAGTATAATCAAACACAGCTGGACTCAAATGAAGGTGTAGAACCATCTCAAGGATGATCAGAAGAAATGGAAAGCACCTGAGTTAAATATATGAGTGTCACAGCAAAGGGTCTGAATACTTAGGACCATGTGATATTTCAGTTTTTCTTTTTTAATAAATCTGCAACAATGTCAACAATTCTGTGTTTTTCTGTCAGTATGGGGTGCTATGTGTACATTCATGAGGAAGAAGAATGAACCTAAATGATTTTAGCAAATAGCTGCAATATAACAAAGAGTGAAAAATTTAAGGGGGTCTGAATACTTTTCGTACCCACTGTATATACTACTTACCACATAACCACTAATAACATAACAACTAAAAAGACAGAATACATACAGCCTATAGACGGAGCATCCTAAACCTTTAGATCCTGCAACCTTACACTAAATAAACATAACTACTCAAAATCCAAAGAAGTGGAAAGAAAAGACCTCCACCACGCAAGGGACAGGTTGGGCTCTCTAGGCGGTCGGAAGGAAAAGCCCCTCCACAACTTGGCACACCTTTCTGCACCCAAACTGCCTCTTTCAAGGTCCCGGACCTTCACCAGTTCCCCGAAGATGTTCCCCACCACCTCATGGACAGACAGGGTTTTGCCCCTAGTGGACACTAAACACAGAGCGTGCCAAGTATGATAGAGTGCAACTATACTAACTAAATACAGTGACGACAAAACAAAACCCCTCCTCACCCTGAAGTCACCGTAGACCCTCTCAGAATAGGTCAGGGAGGAGAATCGGGGGTAGCCCACTGTACCCCCTACCCCCCTGTAAACCTCCATGTTGAAGGGGCACTGGACCAAAAAATTGTCCTTGGTCTCCAGTACCCCTCCACATTCCAGGCGAGGACAGCCTCTGTCCTCTAGATTCCGATATTTCAGGTTCGCACGGACATACAGTCTTCCATGGAAAGACCTCCATGCGAGATCCCAAAACTTGCCTGGAATTCTGGAAGAATTCAGGAGGGCTAGCCCCTCCTGGAGGACCACCTCAGGACAATCTCTGACTGACAGTGGTTTCAAAAAGTCAGAGGCCATGATCCTCTAATACAGCTCCCGCCGACCAGTGGACCCGACCTCCAGAGCAGTTATCCGCCACTGCCTGAGTACCTTTACTGCCGGTGGGACATAGGAGGGAAGGTATCCATGTGATCTTCTCATATCACCGGCCCTACCCCCCTCCCCCCATCCACTCAAGAACAGCATCAGCCAGTCCTTGCATGAACGCTCCCACAGAGAAGGCTCATCCCGAAAAAGGGACTGCAAGTTGAATTTGGCAAAAATTGTGATGAAGAACACCACCCGGTGGATCATGTCCAACCCACCTTGCCTTCTCCGCAGGAACGTGACCTCCCGCTTGATCAGATTCAGTCTGTTCCCCCACAGTAGCAGGAAGAACAGACCGGATAGCTGGACATAGAATGCTGCTGGCAGCAGACAGACGTAGCTAACATAGAGGAATTCTGGCAAGAGGTAGGTTTTCACCAGGCTTACCCTTTCCCTCAGCGTCAGTTTCCAGCTTTTCCAGGCTGAAACTTTTCTGGAGGCATCTGTCAGTCTGATCTCCCAATTTCGCTTTGGGTAATCCCCCTGGCCGAATAGGATGCCTAAGACTCTAATTTCAGGTTGGGGCTCGGGGAACACGTCCGGGAGTGGGAACTGCTCCCCCTCCTTCCCCATCCAGAAAACTTCGCTCTTGTCCCAGTTCACACGGGAACTGGACCCCTCAGAGTAGTCGCCAATCTGTGTTTCAACAAATTGGACTTCCTCCAAGCTCGACACCACAACTGAGACGTCGTCGGCATAGGTACCACCCTCATCGCCGACTCCGGGCCTTCGCTCGGCTCCATCGAGACCCCCCTGAGACGCCCACAGATTAGCCTCCTTATGAAGGGGTCCACTGCGAAGACGTACAGGAGGGGACTCAATGAGCAACCTTGCCGGACCCCAGAGTCTACAGGAAAGGATGATCCCACCCAACCATTGACAAGGGGGAAGCTCTCTGCCCTTCTGTACAATATCTTTAGCCAATCAATAAATTTCCCCTGCAGACCGTACCTTTCCAGCAGCAGCCACAAGTACTTGTGGTTCACCCGGTCAAAAGCTTTTGCCTGGTCTAACGCTAGCAAATACTGTCCGTCTCCGCCCGCCCTGCACCTTTCCAGTGCCTATCGGAAGCAGAGAGCAGCACTAAAGGTGCTACAGCCCGGAACTGTGCAGTGCTGGGCGGCCGACAGTACCGTGTTTCCCCGAAAATAAGACCGGGTCTTATATTAATTTTAGTCACAAAAAACACACTAGGGCTTATTGTCAGGGTAGGGCTTATTTATTTACGGTATGTACATTAAACAACATTTATTCAAATACCGGTACAGTCATCTCCATTTCCCTTTGAACCATTGGTCCTAATCTCCCATTTACAGCAATATATGGTGCAGTTTTATACTGGTATACCGGTAAAAGTACCTATTTAACAGCTTTTATTCTTCTCTGAGATCTCTGAGGTGATGATTAGAGAGAAGAGTTTGGCTGTGGTGATGTCAGCCCGCTCCGTGCACTAAAGAGGGAGGGGGGCGCAGACGTCAGCGGGAGGAGAGGAGGAAAAAGAAGAGCCGAGATTGCCGCTGACGTCAGTGCGTTGAAGACGACATCTGGAGGGAGGAGGGGAGGAAAGAGAATTGCCGCGATCCCCGGCTGACGTGCGCAGAAGAGGAAGCAGCAGATATCAGCCGGGAGGAGAGAAGAGGACCTCCGGTGGGGCAGCGGTGGGTGTAAACCTGTTTGTTTTAAATATAGCAGCAAACGGAGACACTAGCCAACATTTAAAAAGTGTTTTTCAGGAGATTTACTAGGTCTTATTTTCAGGGTAGGGCTTATATTGCAGCCCGCCCCAATAATCGAGATAGGGATTATTTTCGGGGTAGGGCTTACTTTCGGGGAAACACTGTACTCTGTCAGCCACCGCTGACAGAAGTGTGAAAAAGATCTTTGCCAGCAGCTTCCTATCTGTATTGAGAAGGGCGATCGGGCGCCAATTCTCAACAACCGACGGATCTTTTTTCTTCGATAGCAGGATCAAGGCTGACCTCATCGAGGGAGGAAGCAGGCCTTCTGCCAAACATTCCTTAAGCACCTCCGTCAGATGAGGATCCAAAAGGCTCTTGAAGGCTTTTTAGAATTCTGACGAGTCCATCAGGCCCTGGCGATTTTTTGACCGACAAAGTGTCTATCGCCTGCTCAATTTCTACAACCGAGATATCTGCACACAAAGAATCTGGGAGGTCCGGCTCCTCTTGCAGATGAGTCTCATCAAGGAAGTTCCTGGCTTTCTCTTCATCTAGAAACCTCGCCTTTAGAATGTCCGAAAAGTGGGCTTTGATGACGCCCAGGTTACCTGTGGCATCTCTCAATCTATGTACAACCTTTGAACTCACTGCCTCACTACAGTTCACAAAGGGATCCGGGGAGCGGAACTTCCCAAAATCCCTCTCGAGGACCAAGGAGGCAAGACTGTCATACTGACATTCTCTCAATTGAAGTTTCAGATCAGAGACCTGTTCCCGAGGACCCCCCGAGGACAGGAGGCGGTCTAAGCGCCTACACAGCCTCTGGTAGGTCTGGTACTGGGATGTTACCCTGAACCTCGAGACCCCACGGAAGAAGTTCTCAGATCTTTTCTTCACCGCTTCCCACCACTCACGGCGGGAGCAGCCGCTCTCAAGAAGCAAAACTTGATCTGTAAAGAAGGCCTCGAAGTCCTCCCTAAGACCCCGACCTTTCTGAGGGGTCTCTGCAACATTCAGGGCTACAGACACCAAACAGTGGTCGGAGAACTCTACCTCCTGCAGCTCAGGAGCCAAGAAGACAGAGTCCCCCTTCAAAAAAAACCCTATCTATTCTACTCCTACTGCTACCTCGGGAATAGGTGTACCTAGTGTGGTTGGGGAGGTGATGAACGTGCACGTCCACCAACCCAGCTTCCCTAACTACACTGTTCAAAAAGATACTATCATATCCCAGAGGGCCTCCGGCACCTGCCCTGTCCTTGGGCCTAACAACTGTGTTAAAGTCACCGCCGAAGATCACCTGCTGGGATGAAAACAGGTAAGGCTTGACTGCCGTAAGGAGCTCCTTCCTCGCCCTCTTGGACTGGGGACCATAAAAATTTATGAGACGGAGGAATTGACCCCTCACGACAGCATCTACCACTAGACATCTGCCAACTTCCACCTCAATCACTCATCGACATGTCACCGAACCAGTCTTAAAAACAACCGCAACACCACTTCAGGGCTCAACCGCAAGAGACCAGAAGGAGGGCCCATACCTCCACTCCCTCTTTGCCAAGTGCATCTCGGCCTGAGATGTTAGCCAGGTCTCTTGCAAAAACAAAATGTCAGCTTCAACACAGCTAAGAAAATCAATGGCCATAAAATGAGCCACCGTAGACCGAATACTGGCCACATTAATGGTTGCCAGCCGGATTGGCGAGGCACAGCCATACTTAGTGATTAGGGTGGTGATACTCCGCCTACTTACAAACATTAACTTACTCGTCCTCCGAGTCGGAGGACAGTATGCCATATTTATTAATGAGACGTAAAGTCTCTGCCACTTGAGCCTCCCGGCTCACCTCCCTGGGCTAGGGGTCAACTCTCCCCTTGCCCTTAGCGGAGGACTTGCTCTTTTTTTTGCTGCGTTTTTGAGCCTCCCAACCCACCTCCTTACTCCCTGCCCCACCCGACCCGTCACTTGAGGCCCCCTGCAGCTCCAGGCTGCTGCTACAGGGTCTTTTAGTGGCACCCTGGGACTGATTCCTCCTGCAACTTGCCACCACCTTCTCGAGTCCCTCTTGTGGACATACCGCGTTGGGGTAGAGGGGCAGGTGCGGAAGGGGAGAGGAAGGGGAACACTATTGGGGCCTGGGGTAAAACAACAGGGCCAGGGGGAGTGGAACCTCCCTGAGCAGGAGGGATGGGAGTGGGGACAGGGGAAGACACTACATGGGAGGAAAATACAAAAGGAGTCGGGAGGGGGCACGGAGGTGGAAGGAAGGGGAAGACTCCCAGCCTGACCCGGAGCCGTTGGCCTACTCTTCCCTGGGGGCACTACACTGGACTTCCCAGAGGGCGGATCGGGCGCAGCACTGGCCTGTGCCCGGGCGCCCTCTTCAGCTTCAGCTCTCCGGCGTTCAGCTTGCCTGAGATTAGCCGCCCCAGGACCAGCATCCCTCACCGCAGAGGCAGCTTCCCCAGTGGCCGAGGGAGCCTCAGGCCGCCAGAGGTGTAGCCTCTGAATGCCCTGGGGCATCTACTGAAGGGGTTTCCTAATTCCCCACACAAGTTGCATCTTATCAGATGGCACGTCTCTGCCAGGAGCCCCACGCCATTACACTTGACAACGCTGTGTGTCACAGTCTGCACTAAAGTGGGTTGGGGCTCCACACTTAAAGCAGAGACGGGGTTGGCCAGGGTAGAACACCAGGATTGTATCCCGACCAATAAACCCGCTGGCTGGGATTTGGGCCACCGTCAACCCCCTCCTGCCCAACTTCACTGAAGCCTGCCATGCCCCTGTTCAGATCCCTTTCTCATCCACTTTTTTCCGCAGGGGGGATTGGACCTGACCATAGCGGCTCAGCCAAGTAATGATGTCTTCCTGCTGGAGGGATTCATTCCTCACTAGTATCGTAACAGGTTTTATTTCTTCCTGGCAGGAGAGGGGGACTACTCTGAACTCCTTCCACACACCCTGTCCCTTGAGGACTTCATACCTCGAAAAAAATAGTTCCATGAGCACGGGGATGAAGAAACTTACATCATACTCGGCAGTGCCGTAAGGATGGATGATGGCGAAGATGTCCGCCACCTTGAACCCCATGCCCAGGACCAAATCCACCACCGTTCCTCGCTGGGGGCTTGACCCCTCACTCTGCCACTTCAACTGAACCACATTCCTCCGGCGTCTTTCAGGCCCACCAGCACCCCTTGCCCAGGCACTTGCGCCTGGATCTCTATGGTCCTGCCGGAAGACATGTGCCCCATGCTGGTCATAGAAATGGCCCAAGTTGACTGTCGAGCCTGCAACCTGTACGAAGGACCGCCCATTCCGCAATGCACTGACTAAAGTGGCCTCCTGCGAGGGGCCCAGCACAGGGGCCAGGACACTAACAGCGTCATCAGGGGGCGCCATCGGTGGGGCAGCAGGCTGTACAGTCTCCCCCAGGGCACCGACCCCTCCCCTTGGGCTACAGCCCCACAAACTGCACCTTGTACAGATCTCGTTTTTACCTGGCCCTCAAATTCATCACTAGGCAGTTGTCCATCTTGGGGTATTTCCTGAGGTGGGAGCACACTCCGCAAGCCTACCAAGGGTGCAGAGGCGAGAGCACCTGTCTCCATGTCATCAGAGGGGGCCTCACCTTCTGCAGACACCTCCTGGCCGGCAGCATCACTGCGTGTCACGCTTAATGCCCCATCTGGGGACCCCTCTAGCTCCCTTATAAAGTCCAGCACCAAGCAGGGATCCTGGAGCTGACCTAGCTCACAGTCACCCCAGTTTTTAGGTCCTGTACCCTGTGCAGCCGGTAGAGAACTTCCTGTTGTACTCGCGTCCATTTCACTTTCCTCTGGGCAAGTACTGTCCCTGGAGGCACTGCCCCCTTGTCTCTCTGTCATGCCTGGAGGATTCACAGGGCCCGGTATGTCCACAGAGCCCTGGCCGGGCCGGTCCGTTCCAGCAGGAGGGGAGGCATGTAGGTCAACAGTCAATCCGGACTTTGACACAGGGCTGCCGCTACCACCGACCGGGAGCGCCGCGGCCGCCGAAGCCCTGCCCACTTCCAGTCCGGCGGTGCCTAACGGCGGGAGCGGGACTCCAGACCCAGCTTTGGCGGCCATCTTCCCTCCTGCTTGCTCAACGGGGTGCCCAGCTGCTGGTGTACCCCGCTGAATAGCAGCATCACTCTTGCTGGAACCAGACACGGACTTTGATACAGGGCCGCCATTACTGCCATTCGCGGCCGCTGAAGCCCCGCCCACTTCCGTTCCGGCGGTGTTTAGCGGTGGGAGCGGGACTCCAGACCCAGCGTCGGCAGCCATCTTCCCTCCTGCTTGCTCAACAGGGCGCCCAGCTGCTGGTGTACCCCGCTGAGCAGCAGCATCACTTTTGCTGGAACCAGACACAGAATTTGATACAGGGCTGCCATTACTACCACTCGCGGCTGCCAAAGCCCCGCCCACTTCCGGTCCGGTGTTGTTTAGCGGCGGAGGTGGGACTCCAGACCCAGCGTCGGCAGCCATCTTCCCTCCTGCTTGCTCAATAGGGCGCCGAGCTGCTGGTGTACCCCGCTGAGCAGCAGCATCTCTCTTGCTGGAACCAGACACGATTACTGTTGCCGTGCTGTCTTCAGGTAATGTCAATTTCTTTATTACAATCACTGGTTTAGTTTTGCTTGAGATAGGTATGGGATCTTGGATCCTCCCAGGAGCGCTATTGGCAGAGATCCCCAGTCCATCCATAAGATCAACCCCTGCTTTCTTGGAACCTGGTGTACTAACCACCTCAGCCCGGGTTGGTGTTGGGGATTGGGGGGGCAGCTTTCCAGCTACAGGTTTGCTTTGGATCGGAACAATGCCGATAGAGTTATATCCGTCCCTGGCCTAATTTTTAAGAGTAATGCATGTGTGCACACAGAGAAATGCTGACACTGACACAGTCAGGGTGAAACAGTTCTGCTTTGTTGCTTCCGGTTTTCAAGCTTATAAAGCCCTTACAGAACATTTCCAGGAATTTGATTGGATGTATCTATGTACATATAACTTTCTTCCAGGATATGACCATCTTCTGTCCTAGGTGTGTCTCTCACTGAAGGCGCCATCTTGGAAATCATCTGTTCTTCTTATTTTCTTATTGCTTCGATTTATAGGAGAAAAGTTATCTGGCAATTATGTTTGAGCAAGGAAAGTATTTCATATAAGTAAATAGCATATTAGCATAATAGCACTATAGCATAAAATACCATAAATGGGTATAAATGGTTTATAAGCTTGTGCATAATACTGTTGAAATAGGCATTTTACTAAACCATCAATTACATCCATTACAAGTTTAGCAGGCTGAGGGGGCTTTTCAGCCACCAGGGCCACTTCAGGTGGGGGAGGCTTTTCAGCCTCAGAAGGAACTGTTGAAAGGGGAGGCTGCTTTTCAGCAACCGCCAATTCCTCTGACACCCCACCAGACACCTGGCTAGACCCCTCAGAGGCCAGGGCCTTTCTCCTGGCTACCACAATCACTTGCTGCTTGCATCCTAACCAGGATGGGCTCCAGGAAGTGTTCGGTGGGCCCGCTCTTGACCAACTTTAGAACCAAGTCCCAGTGTTTACGGCATAAGTCTTTTAGCTGATCAATTTCATTTTTGCATGACTTTGACTTTTTTGACTCATGACGTTTGGATGAGCTCATTCTGTCCCTGGCTGTGCGCAGGCGGGACAGCCTGCTTGTTCCAGCCTATTACAAAGCACTAATGTCCTCAAGGAGTTTCTTCACCTTCTCCTTCCTGGCTGTTGTCCTCACTGGGCTTTCGCCGGGCTGGGGACAATCCCATCTTACTTCAGCTTGGGCCTGGAGAAAGAGGCCTTCCTCCAGGCTTAGTCCCAGGCCTTGTATCGACTCGACCCAAGTTTCCTGCCCTGAAATCGGGCTGCTCTCCACTATGGTTTGGGCTCCCTCCATGGAGGTTTTTTATTGAAAACTTCTGCCATCATACAACTTAACATTTTTAGAAGTTCAACAAAAGTACAACTGGTCATACGATACAAACTACACAGAAGTCAACATTCTCCATTCCAACGGTAATTGACTATGTTTCATGGCTTTGCACATCTCCAAACCAGAGCTTTTTACCATCATGTGACCCAACCACCTCTCGGATAATAGGGACATGTAGGCCTTCAAACCCCAAAAGGACTGTACTCATCAGCCAATATCACACACTTTATCCTTACAGATAATAAACAAAACTAGGCCTTCAGGTACTTAGCCCTTAATACCAAGTCAACCAACCAGTCATAGGACAGACAAAGTTTACACTCTGACACTCCTACACCGATGACCGACCACGGTTTCACGCAGGGAAGCTACCCTCACTAGGCCGCAACATAAGCAGACATACTACTTATCACACTTACCATCTTCCCCAAACACTGAGACAGAGTATTTAAACCATCAGAGTATGCAACCCTACTTCAAAAATAAAGAAGAGATCAAAATCTAAGGGGGGTGAAAGAAGACAGCCCGCCCACCAGAGATAAGGGGGGCCTTCAAGGTGGCTGAAAGGTGAAACCCCTCCACCAGCCAGCACACTTCTCCGGACCCACCCTTTTACTCTCAAGATCCCGCACCTTCACCAGCTCACCATAGATGTTACCCACCACCTCACGGACAGACAGGTTTTTATCCCTAGTGGATACTAGACACCGCGCATGCCAGGTGTGATAGAGCGTCACTATGCTTACTAAATAAAGTTAGGACAAAACAAAACCCCCTTCTCACTCTGAAATTGCCGTAGACCCTCTCAGAATAGGTCAGGGATGGGAAACGGGGGTATCCCACCATACCCCCAACTTCCTCATAAACCTCCCTGTTGAAGGGGCATAGGACCAAAAAGTGGTCCATGGTCTCTAATGCCCCCCCACACTCAGGACGCGGACAACCCCTGTCCGCCAGGTTCCTATATTTCAGGTTTGCACGAACGTAGAGCCTTCCATGGAAGGCCCGCCATGCAAGGTCCCAAAACTTACCAGGAATTCTGGAAGAATTCAAGAGGGCTAGTCCCTCCCAGAGGACCACTTCAGGGCAGTCTCTGACCGACAATGGTTTCAAAAAGTCTGAGGCCAGGACCCTCTGGTACAGCTCACACCGACCAGTGGATCCAACCTCAAGAGCAGATATCCACCATTGTCTGAGCACCTTTAACGCTTGAGGGACATAAGAGGGGAGATAACTCCGCGATCTTCTCAGATCACCCGGCCTCCCCCCTCCCTCCCACTCCCTCAGGAACAGCAGCAACCAGTCCTTACATGACCATTCCCACAGAGACGGTTCGTCCCTAAACAGGGACTGGAGGTTAAATTTTTGTTAAATTTATGATGAAAAACACCACCGGATGGACCATATCTAATCCGCCTGACCGCCTCTGCAAAAACGTGACTTCCCTCTTTATCAGGTTTAGCCTATTCCCCCACAACAGCAGGAAGAACAGACCAGTGACCCTAGCAAAGAGAGCTGTTGGAAAAATACACACATAGCTGATGTACAAAAACTCAGGCAAAAGGTATTTTTTTATTAGGCTTACCCTTTCCCTTAAGGTCAGTTTCCAGGCAGAAACTTTCCGGGAGGCACCCACCAGCCTACTCTCCCAATTTTTCTTGGGGTAATCCCCCTGGCCAAATAGGATGCCCAACACTCTAATTTCAGCTTGAGGCTCAGGGAACACATCCAGAAGCGGGAACTGCTCCCCTTCCTTCCCCATCCAAAAGGCTTCGCTCTTATCCCAGTTCACAAGGGAACTGGATGCCTCAGAGTAGTCGCCGATCTGTGATTCCACAAACTGGGCTTCCTCCTCACTTGACACTACAACCGAGACATCGTCAGCGTAGGCCACCACCTTCACTGCCAGCTCCGGGCCACCGCCAGGCTCCATCAAGACCCCCCTCAGCTGCCCGCAGTTTAAGCTTCTCACAAAGGGGTCCACTGCAAACACATAAAAAAGAGGGCTTAACGGGCAACCCTGCCGGACCCAAGAGTCAACAGGAAAGGACACACCCACCCAACCATTGACAAGAGAGAAGCTCACTGCCCCTCTGTACAAAACTTGAAGCCAATTTATAAACCTCCCCGGTAGGCCGTATTTCTCCAACAGAAGCCACAGGTACTCGTGGTTCACCCGATCAAAGGCCTTGGCCTGGTCTAACGCCAGCAAGTATTGCCGATCACCACTCGCCCTGCACCTCTCCACGGCCTCCCGGACGCATAGGACAGCACTAAAAGTGCTCCGGCCGGGAATTGTACAGTGCTGCGCAACCGACAATACTTTGTCAGCAATCGCCGACAAATGCCAAAAGAGTATCTTTGCCAACAGCTTTCTGTCAGTATTGAGAAGGGCAATTGGACGCCAGTTCTCAATCTGATACGGATCTTTTTTCTTTGACAGTAAAATTAGTGCTGACCTTCTCATTGAGGGAGGAAGCAGGCCTTCAGCCAAACATTCCCTGAACACCTCCACAAGATGAGGAGCCAAGAGACTCTTGAAGGTTTTATAGAATTCAGCCGTGAGCCCATCCGGCCCCGGCGACTTTTTGGATGACAACGAGTCAATAGCTGCTCCACTTCCAGCACTGAAATTTCAGCTGCCAAAGATTCTGGAAAATCAAACCCCCCTTGCAGGGGAGCCGCATCAAGGAAAAAAATGGTCTTCTCCATATCCAACTGCTTCGCCTTCAAGATGTCCGAAAAGTGGGCTCTGACAATGCCCAGGATCCCAGGTCTGGACCTGACCAGGTTTCCCGAGGCATCTTTCAGGCCATGCACGACCTTCGAACTCGCCGCCTCCCTGCAATTCTCGAAGGGATCCGGGGAGCAGAACTTCCCATGATCCCTCTCGAGGACCAAGGAGAACTCCTCAAAGTCTTTCCTGACATCAGGATCCTCCAATAGCGTCTCACTCAGACGCCATAAGCCCGGACCCTTCTGAGGAGTCTCAGCAATGTTCAGAGTTAAGGAAACCAAATTGTGATCAGAGAACTCCACCACTTGCAACTCTGGGCCCGCAAAGATGGAGTCCCCCTTCAAAAAAAACCTATCTATTCTACTCCTACTATTTCCTCTGGAAAAAGTGAACCCTGTGTGGTTGGGGAAATTGCGAACATGCACATCCACCAACCTGGCATCCCTCACTATGCTATTAAAAAAAATGCTATCATATCCCAGAGGGCCTCCGGTACCTGCCCTGTCCTTGGGCCTAGTGATGGTGTTAAAATCACCCCCGAAGACTACCTGCTGGGATGTAAAAAGGTAGGGTTTGACCACTGTGAGAAGTTCCTTCCTGCCCCTCTTGGACTGAGGCCCGTAAAAATTAATAAGGCGCAGGAACTGACCTCCCACAACAGCGTCCACCACCATACATCTTCCGATTTCTACCTCAATTACTCGTCGGCAAGCCACCGAACCGGTTTTGAAAAGGACCGCAACACCACTACACAGCTCGGCTGCAAGAGACCAGAGGGAAGGACCATATCTCCATTCCCTTTTTGCCAGATGCATGTCCGCAACAGTAGCCAACCAGGTCTCTTGCAAAAATAAAATTTCAGCTTCAACACGGCTGAGAAAATCAAAGGCCATGAAACGAGCCGCAGTAGACCGAATGCTGGCAACATTAATGGTCACCAGCCGGATTGGCGTGGGTACAGCCATACTTAATAATTAAGGTAGTAATACTCTGTCTTTACAAACATTGTCTTAAACCATACCGTCCTCCTCCGAATCGGAGAGGATACCATAACGGTTGATGAGGGAAAGAGTTTGTTGGGCTTGAGCCTGCCTCACATCATACAGCCTCTCACCTTGAACCACAGCAGCTGGCTCAGTACTCTTTGACTTTTTCTTTTTCTTGGTGGCATTCCACCCATCCTCCCTCTGTTTACTGGGGCTCTCCTCACTGGAAGCCCCAATACCTTCCTGAGCCTCACCCCTGGAGCGTTTGGTCGCTCCCTGGGATGCGCCCTGGTGACCAGGTCCCTTATGGGACCCTTGGGAAACCACTTCAGGCAGATTACCTGCCTGTGCCCTCAAGGACACCGAAGTGCACTGAGGGAGAGGCGAAGGCTGAAGGGGGAACAGATTGAGAGGGGGGAACTGCCCCAGAACTTAGGGTTACAGCAGGAGCCAGGGCCTTAGTTGGGCCAACCCTCGGCACCGGGGTAGGAAGGGAAGGGCGAGCCACACCACCAGATGTTGGGGCCAACACCCCAGGGGAAGGAAGAGCAGTAGGTGGATCAGGGCCCACCACACTGAAATTTTTTTCTAATACCATCCTGCGAGGGACTGGGACAGGTTTAGTCTTCGACTGACCTACAACATCCCCGGGTATTTTGTTTGCTTCCACCTCTTGCTCTGCCCTACTTGCCTCCCTTTTTTCTGCCCTCCTCAACTTGGATGGTGTCTTCTTCCGCACCACTGACACAGGGACAGCAGCCGAGGTACCTGCCTCATCTGTCTGAGCCTCCGGAGCCGTCTAAGACCCAGGAGCCCCAGAAGCCTTATGAGCACCAGGAGTCTCTGGAGCACGGGCCCCACAGTCACCTGAGGTATATCCCCTGAAGGCCTTAGGGCATCTACTAAAAAGGTGTCCCATCTCCCCACACAGATTGCACATTATTAGACGGCAATTTTCTGAAGTATGGCCCACCCCATTGCACCTTACACACTTCAGCTCACCGCAATCTGCACTGAAGTACGTGGGGCAGCCACACTTGAAGCAGAGGCGGGGCTGTCCCTGATAAAAGGCAAGAATACGATCTCGGCCAATGAAACTACTGGCCGGGATGTGTGAAATCGTGAGTCCCTTCTGCCTAGTTTTACGGGTACTGTCCATGCCCCTGTCCAGATCCCCTTCTCATTTAATTTCTTCCTCAGGGGTGCTTGCAACTGGCCAAACCTCCCCAGCCATGTCCCAATATCCTCCTGAGGGAGAGACTCATTACGTACGAGTATAGTTACTAATTTGACCTCCTCTTGCCTTGAGATCGGGATGACACGGCAGTCTCTCCACATGGCGGGAGTTCTCAAGACCCCATAGCGTGTGAAGAAAAGCTCCATCAGCACAGGGGTTAGAAAACTCACGTCAAACTCCGAGGTACCATGTGGATGGATGACTGCGAATATTTCCGCCACCTTGAAACCCATACATAGAATCATATCCACCACCTCCCCCCGAGACGGGTATTGACCCCTACCCTGCCACCTGAGTTGGACCACATTGCGGCGGCGCCGCTCTGGCCCACCCGTTCCTCGGGACCACAGATTCGCCCCATATGAACCAGGTGGATGCCTGAAGGTGTGGGTGCCATACTGTTCATATATTGGACCTAAGCCCACTGTGACCCCAGCCACATGAGCGAATGACTTCCCGCCCCTCAGGGCCCCCCTGGGCACCTAAACCACCCCCCTCAACCGGGCTTTCTTGCCTCACTTGGACCACTTTACTAGTGTCTTTAACCTCTGCCCCACCTTCAGGAGCCCCGCTGACCCCCCGAGAAGGGCCTACTTCAGGTGTCCTCAGTCTGTGTACTGGCCGGAGCAACCACCATCTGGCAAAGGGACTCCGCATTACCTACCAGAGCCCCCAACCCAGGCGGAAACTCCGACTCAGTCATTTTATCCTGTGGCTGGGAAGCGTCCTGTAAATTCTCTGTAGACCCCCCTATGTGCTGTATAAACTCTAGTGCAGGGCACGGGGTCTGAAGCTGTCCCAATTCACATTCACCCCAGGCCTAACTCTGCAACCTCACCTGGGCTGGTGGTGGCCCGCTTGGACCCAGGGAAACCTCTAACTGGGTTTCCATGACACAGTCTACAGAGTCCATGTCAGGCTGGGGCATGTCTTCCTCTGGTGTTACCTCCTTAGATGTTATGACCATGTCCATGTCTGCTCCTACCGTTCTGGCCGAGTCCGAGGATGGGGACAAGGCCTGGGAACTCTGTCCATCTTCCACAGAGAAACCAATGGAAACGCCATCCACACCATCTGCGGACACCGCCGGACCGTTCTCCATCACTTCCGGTAACGCAGCCGTCACTTCCGGTTTCCGGTCGCTCACCTCCGGTTTCCGGCCGCTCACTTCCGGTCCGCCATTTTGCACCACTTCCGGCTGGCTGCACTGAATAGGAGGGGGAAGAACCTCTGAACCAGCGTCAGGCGCCATCTTCCCCTCCAGTCCTCCTGACTGCTGAGCCAAATGCGCCAGACCAACTCCAGTGGCACCCTGCTGATCCACCAGGCTAACTCCACCAACACCTTGCAGACCATCCGGACTGTCCACAACTACATCTTTGGGTAAGTTCAGTTTTTTTATCACTACTACTGGTGTTTTACTGCACTTGTCAGTCTCTGATGGCTTCAAAACACAGGGAGGGTTAGAAGTGCATTCCGCCATATCCCCCTGGGGAGACACATTAGCACTAACCCCTGGGTTCGGGACAGCAGACATAACATCATCTTGCACATCTTGCACCACTGGGTTGTCTTTAGCAGGGACTCCCAAAACAGTAGCAGGGGGAACTTGGTCACTCACCATTTCAGATGTACCTGGACGCACATTCACTTCCCCTGCAGTCCCCGCCACCTGGCTTGGCTTGCTCCTTGATGCTTGGCTGCCATCACTGCTAGCAGCCTGGACTATTTTGGAAATCTCTGCCAGAAAAGTCCCCTCTGAAGATCCACTCTCAGAGAGATCCTGCAGAAGCTTCCAGTGCCCTCTACATAATTCCTTTAGTGCATCGATTTCTTTTTCAGGCTGGCCCTTTTACTGCTGCTAGTATGGTCCCGCTGATTTCTCAGGAAAGACAGCCTGGCCGTCCCAGCTTCAAAGAAACCACACAGTCTTTCAATCAGGGCTTTCACCCTCACCTTTCTGGCGTCCACCCCAGCTGGACTTTCGCCTGGCTGGGGCTGATCCCATCTTATACCCGCTTGGGTTCCAAGGAACAGACGATCCTCCAAGGGTAGGTCCAAACTGCACACCTCGGGCCGACAAGGCTTGTTGAGTCCATCTCCTGGGCCTAGCTCCTGGAGCTCAGGAGCTCACTCCACCTCCGTCCACACCCTACGAATTTACCGCAGCTGCTGGCACCAGACTTGCCCTCCAATAGATCCTCATTAAAGGATTTAAAGTGTACTCATTCAAATTACAGGGCCTCGAAAGAGTCCTGTATTGTTATTTTTCATCACTACCTCCCCGAGTCGGGAGTGGGTAATTTGCACGCCTGCTGCCTTCCTTGGATGTGGTAGCCGTTTCTCAGGCTCCCTCTCCAGAATTGAACCCTGATTCCTCGTTACTCATGGTCACCATGGTAGGCGCAGAAAGTACCATCGAAAGTTGATAGGGCAGACATCCGAATGTATGGTCGCCGTCATGGGGCCGTGCGATCGGCCAGAGTTTATCTAGAGTCACCAAAGCGGCCATTCGGGGAGGCCTGGGCCCCCGAATTGGTTTTGGTCTGATAAATGCACGCATTCCTGGGGGTCAGCGCTCGTCGGCATGTATTAGCTCTAGAATTACCACAGTTATCCAAGTAACAGATGGAGCGATCAAAGGAACCATAACTGATTTAATGAGCCATTTGCAGTTTCACTGTACCGGCCGTGTGTACTTACACGTGCATGGCTTAATATTTGAGACAAGCATATGCTACTGGCAGGATTAACCTGGTAGCCCCGGTGGACGCGAGGTCGGCCCCTGTGGCCACCGTGTCAAGGTGACCTGATTTGCAGGGCTATTTCGGGAGGCCGCTGCTCCCCGCTCGTTGCTCCCAGAGACCCCAAACTTTTACCAGTCCTAGAGGGGTTCCTGAACCCCCGGCCCACCGAGTTTGGGGTCCCTGTCTCCTACGGTTCCGGAGATATCGACCGGTAAAAATCGCAAGTTCCATCCACCCAGGCTGGGGGAAGCCGCGGCTAAATCGCAGCATACCGCTCGCGGCATCCCCGGGACGGGATTACCGGCTTTTCAGGCCGCCGTGTCAAAGTGACCCGATTTGCAGGGCTATTCGGGAGGCCGCTGCTCCCTGCCCGTTCCTCCCAGAGACCCCAAACTTTCACCACACCTAGACATGGCCCTGAACCCCCAGCCCACCAAGATTCAGGTCCCTGCCACCTGCGGTTCCAGAGATATCGCCCTGTGAGTTCGACGAGTTTGTGCCGCTGGGGCTGCGAGGTGCGACCGCTTGCGGCGTCCCTGGCCACCTGGGACTCCCGCGGCCAGGGTTGGTTCTTCCCCGCCACTTCCAGCCAGGGACCCCAAATTTTTCAGGGAGGTCACCCGAACCCCTTGCGGCGTAAAACGCGGAGCTCCAACTTCAGGTACGACTTGACCGCCGTAAGAAGGCTCTTCCTTGCCCACTTGGACTGGGGTCCATAAAAATTAATAAGGCGCAGAGGAAGCCCCCTCATGACAGCATCAATGTCAATGTCTTAAAAAGGACCGCAACTCCACTGCAAGGCTCGGCCGCAAGAGACCAGAGGGAGGGCCCACACCTCCACCTCTTTGCTGCATGCATCTCCGCCACCGATGCCAGCCAGGTCTCCTGCAAAAATAAAATGTCAGCATCAATTTCGCTGAGAAAAGAGAAGGCCGCATAACGAGCTCTCACAGATCTGATACTTGCGACATTAATGGTCACAAGCTGAATTGGAGAGGGCACTGCCATCCTTAGTAATTGAGGCGGTGATGCTCCCCTCTACTTACCCAATCAAACCCTCAAGGCCCCTTACAGAGCAGTACCATATCCTCCTCCTCGGACTCAGAGGATGATAACACTCCAAAAGGGTTGGAGGTGGCCAGTTGCACCTTCCCAGCCTCCCCACCAGATGGGGACCTGGAACTCGCCCCCTTCAAAACCCTCTTCTTCCCCTTAGAGGCCTTAGACCAACCTGCCTCCCCCAGGCTTTCCTCCCCTGAGGGGTTTTCCGATGGCTCAGGATGGGCCACCCGTGAGCGCTTCAACGCTCCATGGCTAGTGCCCGGAGCCTGGATGTTACTCTTTGCCTTAGGCGGGGCAGCCCTACCAGCTTTCCCGTCCTCCTCCGCCTCTGGTACCGATGGCACAGAGGCCCTCCTGACACTAGTCCTCCCTTTACCCTCCACCCTCGGTGGAAGGGGAGGCAGGGACATAGGGGCAAAAGCCCCAAACCCTGACCCGCAGGGGAAGGAGCGCCAAATACTAGGGCGGGGGGGGAGAGGAGGCCGCCGAACCCCCCGTCCTCCGGTACCCGCACGCCATCCAGAGGTTCGGCCCGAACAACAGCCGTGCCATCACGCATCACCTCTGGCTGCATCGGCACCGGTTCCCCCCTAGCTCCTCCGCTGGCTGCACCAGCCCCTTCCCCCACAGGGGCACCTGTCTCCTGCCCCCTCCTCCTTTCCGACCTCAATTGGGAGGTAGATTTCCTCCTCACTACTGGCTCACTTTCGGCCCTGCCATCCTAACCACCCTCTGCAGTCCGTGACCCTGCCTCCGGCCCTGCCCCTGCCCCCCTTGACACCTGAATCCCTCCCTCCCCTCTCTGTTCCTGCTGCTTATCCCTTGGGGCACCTCCAGGTCCCCCCGATGTGTAGCCCCTGAAAGCCTTGGGACACCTGCTGAAAGGGTGGCCCATCTCACCACAAAGGTTGCAGCGAATCAACCCACATTCTCCAGCCAAGTGCCCTATACCACCACAGCGCACGCAGCGCATGTGGAAGCAGTTGGCAGAAAATGTGCGGGACTCCCACATTTAAAACACAACTTGGGTTGCCCCTGGTAAAAGGCCATTATTCTATCCCTACCTATGAACGCACTTGCGATACTGACAAACCCCTTCTCCCTAATTTGACCCTCACCTGCCATGCCCCTGTCCAAATGCCCCTTTCATCTAACACCTGCTTTAGGGGGGACTGGAGCTGACCATATCTTCCCAACCAGGTGGCGATGTCTTCGGGGGGGAGAGACTCATTCCTTACCAGTATGGTTATATTCTTGATGTCTTCTTGCCGCGATAAGGCCACCAGGTGGAAGCTGCGCCACACCTCATGTGCCTTAACTAGCTCGTATTTAGTCAAGAAGAGGTTCATGACTACGGGGGAGGTGAAGCTGACATCATATTCACTAGAATTAAAGGGGTGAATGACCGCATACAAATCCGTGACTTTAAAGCCAAGACCCAGCACCATGTCAATCACCCTATCCCTCGTGGGGGCCTCCCCCGAGCCATGGAACTTGACTTGTACCACATTACGGCGTCTCCTTTTTGGCCAGGAGTCAGGCTTTGAGCCTGGGAAAAGTCAGTCCCATCAGTCCCATTTTGTGTTTCAGGAACCATTTGAACTGCTCCACACTCGGCAGACATACTCTGCTGACAGTCCATTGTTTCCTCACTCACTTCCGGCCGCGGGGGGAGCACTTCCGGCTCCTGACTAGCCATTTCCGGTTGCGCGATGACCACTTCCGGGCCGGAAGTCACCCTCCCGGAAGTGCCCGCCATGCTGGATGCCACCCGCTGCTCCAGGCGCCATTTTAGGACAATCAGCAACATCCTCCACAGGAACTGATCCATCCAGGATCAGACAGTCCACCTCAGCAGCCCCGCCATTGTTCTCCTTTGGTCCGGGCTGCTGCACTTTACCTTGCACTGCTTCTGGCTTTCAATCCTGACCCTGGGACACCTGCTCTGACCGCACTGGATCCCAGACCACCGGTAAGTGGATGATTTCACCACCTTTGGCTAAATTAGCCCCTAGTGGGGAGGAGATGGGTTCAAAAGGGGGGGACCCCAGGAGGTACATGCTGGTTTGGGCTTAAGCCCACCGGATAAGGACTTATGACCTGGTCTCCAAGGGACCTGGGCCTGCTTACCTCCCCAGGGGGGGCAGCCTCCACCACAACACACCCCAGGGAAGGGTCCGCCGCCACAACCCCGGAATCACCTAGGGTGTCCCCAGGACCGTCTGCCTGACTCCTGGCTACCACACCACTCCCTGCCCCCAGTTGGTTAACCTCGTCCCCCTCCAGGGCAGGTGGAGCATCCACACACACACACAAACATTTCCACCATTACCAGAGCATGAAGGATCCAATTGCTTACGGGAACGTCTCATTGCCTGTGTTGTGTGCCCCTCATATTGGTCCCCCGTACGCGGTTTCGCAGGGCCTCAAGGAAAGCATCTTCACCCGGGCCACGGTCAAGGAGTTTCAACACCAGTGACTCAAGGTTCAGGCAGGCATCCTCAGGCCACAGATCTCACCTTTCAGTGTAGCCCTGCAATCTTTCCCCGAGTGATCTCTCAGGTCACGAAGCAGCCCCAGCCGGTCCTTTTTTGCTTCATAGCACAATACGGCTTTGTTCAGCAAACTCTTCACCCTCCGGAAATTCACCCTTTCTTGGGACTCCCCAGGCTGGGGATCCATCCAACTCATAAGCTCCCCCTGGGTGTCCAAGAAGAGTCTATCTGTCAGGGTCAGTGATTTCTCCAAGGAGTCCACAGACCCGGGGGCCCCAGGCTGGGATGCCTCCCCAGGGCCCTGGTCAGGCGAGGCCATCTTCCTCCCTCCTTCCTCCGGCTCTCAGGAGCACACAAAAGCACATCCTTCCTCCACGAAAGCTAGACTGGAGATTTTTTTTATTTTTAAACTGCTACCATACATACATGCTAAAATAAACAAAAGAAACTGCAGACATAACTCAGAATATCCACAACATTCCCAACTATGTAAATAGTCCATAGTCCATATGAAAAAGCAAACTTGGCCTTACATATGGCCCAAACCCTTTGGTCATATGGAAATGAATAGGCAATCATCAGCACATAACATACATCTTATAACAACCCGTACTAGGCCCACTCCTGCATAAAATCCCAGGAGGGACAGCAACACACAAAGGAAACAAAACTTAACCCACCTCCCACCCAACCAGAAATATTACCCACCCCCCAAAGCAGAACGGAGCATCACAAGTAAACCAGAGAATGCAGCCGTATTTCAAAAACTAACCAACAGAAAAATCTAAGGAAGTGAGAAAGGGAAAGACCCGCCACCAAGCAAGGAACAAGGATGGCCCTCAAGGTGGCTGGAAGAGAAAACCCCTCCACAAGTGGCTGCACTTTCCAGGCCAACCCTATCCCTTTCGAGATTCCTTACCTTCACCAGTTCACCAAGGATATCACCCACCACCACATCGACAGGCAGGGTTTTGCCCCTAGTGGACACTAAACACTTAGCGTGCCAAGTGTAGTAAAGCATGACCTTGCTGACTAGAAAAAGAGTGCTCAACTCAAAACCTCTCCTGACTCTGAAATCACCGTAGACTTACTCAGAATAGGCAAGGGCTGAGAGGCGGGGGTAACCAATGGCACCGCCAACCCTCTCCTGAACCTCCACATTGAAGGGACACTGGACCAAAAAATGGTCCATGGACTCCAGTGCCCCTCCACATTCCAGACGGGGACAGCCTCTCTCCCCTAAGTTCCTATACTTCAGGTTATCCCGTACATAGAGCCGTACGTGAAACGCCCTCCATGCCAGGTCCCAGAACTTTGGTGGAATTCTTGCAGAATTCAGGAGGACTAACCCCTCCCTGAGAACCCTCTCAGGGCAGTCCCTCAGAGCCAATAGCTTCAAGACATCCGAGGACATGACTCTCTGATACAGCTCTCGACTACCAGTAGAGCCCACCTCAAGGGCCGATATCCGCCATTTTCTCAGTACCTTCAAAGCCTCTGGTACATAGGACGGGAGATAACAGTGTGATCTTCTCAGGCCTCCCACCATCCCCCCATTCCCTCAGGAAGAGTAACAGCCAGTCATTGCATGACCGTTCCCAAAGAGACGGGTCGTCCCGAAATAGAGACTGCAAGTTGAACTTTACAAAAATTATGATAAAAAATATCACCGGGTGGATCATGTCCCAACCCCCCTAACCGTCTCGTTCGGAATGTGACTTCTCTCTTGATGAGGATTAGTCTGTTTCCCCACAATAGCAGGAAAAACAGACTGTTGACCCGTGCATAGAGCGCTGCTGGCAAGAGACATACGTAGCTGACATACAAAAACTCAGGCAGCAAGTATGTCTTGATCAGGCTTACCTGTTCCCTTAAAGTAAGCTTCCAGCCTTTCCAGGCTGCAACTTTTTGGGCGGCACCCGACAGTCTACGTTCTCAGTTTTTCTTGGGGTAATCCCCATGGCCAAAAGTGATGCCTAATACCTTAACCTCGGGCTGGGGCACAGGGAAAACAACCGGGAGGGGGAACTGCTCCCCCTCTTTCCCTATCCAGAAGGCTTCAGTCTTATCCCAGTTAACACTGGAATTTGATGTCTTGGAGTAGTCCCCGATCTGTGTTTCCACAAAACGGGCCTCCTCCCCATTTGAAACCACCAGCGAGACATCATCGGCATAGGCTACCACCTTAACCGCCATGTCCCAACCACTGCTCAGGTCTACCGGAACCCCCTCCAGATGCGCGCAGTCTAGCCTCCGGACGAAAGGGTCGACCGCCAAGACATACAGCAGGGGGCTCAAAGGACAACCCTGCCTGACACCAGAACCAACCGAGAAGGATGGGCTAACTCAGCCGTTGATAAGAGGGAAGCACTCAGCCCCCCTTTACAATGCTCTAAGCCAGCCAATCACCTGACCCAGTAGACCGTACCTGTCCAGAAGAAGCCAAAGGTACTTGTGGCTAACCCGATCAAAAGCCTTGGCCTGATCTAATGCCAGCAGATACCGTCCACTCCCATCCGCCCTGCACCTCTCCACGGCCTCCCGGATGCCAAGGACAGCACTAAAGGTGCTCCGGCCGGGAATTGCGCAGTGCTGGGATTTGGACAGCACCCTGTCAGCCACGGCCGACAGACGCAAGAAAATTATCTTGGCCAACAATTTTCTATCCGTGTTGAGAAGGGCGATTGGACGCCAATTCTCAATCATGGACGGGTCTTTCCCCTTTGACAGGAGGATCAGGGCCGACTTTCTCATTGAGGGAGGCAGAAGATCTTGGGCCAAACCTTGGTTAAAAACCTCCCTCAAATGAGGAGCTAACAGGCTCTTAAAAGTACGGTAATACTCTGCCGTCAGGTCTTCGGGCCCGGGCGCCTTTTTAGTGGACAAGAAGTCCATGGCCTTCTCCACCTCAGCCACCGAGATGTCCCCCGTCAAAGGGTCCTCTGAGAAATCCAACTCCCCCACAGGAGTCTCAGACAAGAAAGCCCTGACTTTCTCCTCCTCCAGGCGCTGCGGTCCCAGGATGCCTGAAAAGTGGTCCCTCACGATGCCCAAGATCCCCGGTTTGGACCTAACCAGAGACCCCGTGGCATCCTTCAGGCCATGTATGGTCTTCGAACCCGCAGCGTCACTACAACTCTTGTAGGGATCCGGGGAGATAAACTTCCCGTAATCCCTTTCAAGGGTCAAGGAGGCCAGGCGATCATACTGGCACTCCCTCAACCGCCGCTTCAACTCGAAGATCTCTTCCCAGGAGCGCCACCCAAGGAAATGAGGCGGTCCAGCTGCCTTCGTAAACCAAGGTAGGCACGGTACTTCAAGACTGCCCTGGACCTAGAGATCCTCCGGAAGAAGCCTTCCGACCTTTTCTTCACTACATCCCACCACTCAGGATGTCTGCAGCCACCCTCAAGGAGCGAGGCTTGTTCCTCAAAGAAGACCTCATAGGCCTCCCTCACCTCAGGATCCTCAAGCAGTGTCGCATTCAGACGCCAAATACCCCTCCCTATCTGAGGGGTCTCGGCCACATTCAGAGCGACGGAAACCAAACGGTGATCAGAAAACTCTACCTCACACGGCTCAGGAGCCGTGAAGACAGAGTCCCCCTTCAAAAAAAACCTGTCTAATCTACTCTGACATCTACCTCTGGTGTAGGTGAACCCAGTGTGATTGGGGAAGTGACGAACGTGCACATCCACCAATCCAGCCTCCCTAACTATACTGTTCAAAAGGATGCTATCATATCCCAGCGGCCCTCCGGCACCCGCCCTGTCTTTGGGCCTAATGACAGTGTTAAAATCGTCGCCACCGAAGACCACCTGCCGGGATGTAAAAAGATATGGCTTGACTGCCGTAAGGAGGCTCTTCCTTGCCCACTTGGACTTGGGTCCATAAAAATTAATTAGGCGTAGAGGAAGCCCCCTCACAACAGCGTCAATGACCAAACATCTGCCAACTTCCACCTCAATTACTCGTCAACAGTCTACCGAACCAGTCTTAAAAAGGACTGCAACTCCACTGCAAGGCTCGGCCGTAAGAGACCAGAGGGAGGGCCCACACCTCCACTCCCTCTTTGCCGTGTGCATCTCTGCCACCGATGTCACCCAGGTCTCCTGCAAAAACAAAATGTCTGCATCAACCTCGCTGAGAAAAGTGAAGGCCGTGTAACGAGCTCTCACAGATCTGACACTCGCGACATTAATGGTCGCAAGCCGAATTGGAGAGGGCACTGCCATCCTTAGTAATTGAGGTGGTGATGCTCCCCTCTACGGTGATGCTCCCCTCTACTTACCCAGTCAACCTTCAAGGCCCTTTACAGGGTGCCTCCATTTCCTCAGACTCAGATGATGATAACAGCCAGAAAGGATTAGAGGAGACCAAGAGGACCTTCTCACTGCCCCCAGAGGACGAAGGTCCAGAGACATTTTTTTAGCCCCCCCTGAGAACCCTCTTCATCTTTTTACCCCTGGAGGCCACAGCCCACTCCACCTCTCCCTGGCTATCCTCCCCCGAAGGGCTACCTGACGGCCCAGGCAGAACAGCCCTGGAGCGCTTCTGCGCCCCCTTGCTGGTGCCCTGCACCCGAGCACTACCTGCCTTAGGCACAGAAGCCTTATTGGCCCCCATGCCCTCAACCACCTCTGCCACTGGCGCAGAGGCCCTTCTGGCCCTAGTCTTCCCCTTACCCTCCACCCTCGGGGGAAGGGGGGGCAAAGACGTAGGGGCAAAAACCCCAACCCCTTGCAAAGCAGGGGAAGAGGCCCCAAATACTAGGGCGGGGGGGAGAGGAGGCCGCCGAACCCCGGCCTCCTCTGGTACCCGCACGCCATCCAAAGGCTCGGCCCTAATACCGGCCGTGCACGGTATTCCTAATACTGGCTTTGGGTGCACGGGTGCCGGGTCTTCCCCAAATCCCCTGCTGGCTGAAACAGCCCTCACTCCTCCAGTAGGGGCACTCGTCACTTGCCCCCTCCTCCTCTCTGACCTCCGTACCTGGGAGGTAGTCTTTCTCCTCCCCACCTGTTCCACCGCCCTGCCTTCCGCTCCACCCTCTCCAGCCTCCGAACCTGCCCTTGGCCCCGTCTGCCGCCTGGGCCCTACCATCTCTTGCTTTTCCTCCTCCCACTCCCCTGGGGCCCTACCAGCACCTCCTGAAGTGTAGCTCCTAAAAGCCTTGGGGCACCGGCTAAAGGGGTGACCCATTTCACCGCAAAGGTTGCACCATATTAGGGAACACTCCCCAGCCAGGTGTCCCAGACCGCCGCAGCGCACACATCGCAGCATTGAGCAGTCAGCCGAAAAGTGCGCCGGACACCCGCACTTAAAGCACAGCTTCGGCTGACCCTGGTAAAATGCCATTATTCGGTCTCTTCCAATAAAGGCACTGGCCGGTATATGCGATACAGATAGTCCCCTCTTCCCGAGCTTCACTTTAACCTGCCAAACCCCAGTCCAGATACCCCTCTCGTCTAGAACCTTTCTGAGCGGGGACTGGAGCTGGCCAAATCTCCCCAGCCAGGTCGCTATATCCTCGGGAGGAAGGGACTCGTTCCTCACCAGGATGGTCACGTTTTTAATGTCCTCCTGCCGGGGACAAGGCCACCAGATGGAAATTGCGCCAGATTTCATGCGCCTTGACCAGCTCATATTTGGTCAGGAAAAGTTCCATGACCACGGGGGAGGTGAAGCTGACATCAAACTCGCTTGAGTTGTATGGGTGGATAATCGCATACAAGTCCGCAACTTGGAAGCCTAAGGCCAGTATCATATTGATAACTTTACCTCTGGCTGGAACCTCCCCCAAGCCATGGAACTTAACCTGGACCACATTACGCCTTCTCCTCTCTGGACCCCCCACACCCCGGGACCACCCACCCTGACCACCCCCAGGATTCTCCACATTGGGAGGCTCGCGGTAGGGGCGAGACCCAAACTGGTCATAGAGATGGGAGATCCTGGTGGGACCCCCAGCGACATTAGCAAACGATTTGCCTTCTCTCAGAGCGGTGAGAAGGGTGGCCTCCTGCGGCGGCCCCAGAAACTGTACAGGGGTCTCTACCGGCCCACCCCCACTAGCACCCTCACCACCCCCAACTACCATACCCCCTGTAGATTGACCAGGCAGGGGCACCCCCGGTTCTACCAGAGGAACCAGGACCTGTGGGACAGAGACCCCTGCCGAGACCAGGGATTTCTCAATCTCACCCCCTCCCTGGGCAAGAACCTCCTGGACAGGACCCCATCCACCGACTTCTATGCCCTCTACCACCTCCAGTTCGGCCGGCACCTGTGAGCCCTCCAACCCCTTAATGAATGCAACAGCTATTGCGCCTGAGGGTTGGGGACCCATTTCAAATTCACCCAAATAGAAGGTGTTACCTGGCCAGGGACAATGCTCTGACCATCCGCAGATGTTGTCAGCCCAGTCACAATAGTCCCACCAGACTGTTCAGAAGTTGTAATGTCCATTCCGTCCTCCAGAGACATACTCTGCTGACATTCCAGGCTCTCATTGACTACTTCCGCCCGTGGGGGGGCTGGGAGGGGGGATCGGGTTTATGGGGGCCACTTCCGGTTCCGGGATGACCACTTCCGGTCGCGGGATGACCACTTTGCCTCAGACCCCATTTTAGCATCTCCTGATCCGTTCCCAGAAGCATCCGATCCACCCTGGATTGGTGTAATGGCTTCAGCAAGCTTGCCACTGGTATCCTCTGGCTCAGTTTGCACTACATCCCGTTCCTGAATGACTTCAGTCTCCTGGACTGCCTGTACTTCCACAGCCTGCTCTGCTGGTAAGTAGCCTTCCATGTTTATTGCCGGGTTGGCCCCTGGTGGGGAGGGGATGGGCCTATTGGGGGGGACCACGGGAGGCTCATGGGGACTAGGACCACCAACATCCTTCAGCTGGCATGGGCCCACCGGGTCATGGCTTACAACCTGATTCCTAGGGGACTCAGACATGCTTACCACTCCCCCAGGAGGGGCAGCCTCCGCCGCCACACACCCCAGGGGGGGATCCACAGCCTTACCCCCAGAGCTATCCAGGGTGTCCCCAGGACTGTCTGCCCGACCATCCGCCACCACACTCACGCAGCTCCCAGCTGGTTAGCCACATCTCCCTCCGGGGCAGGTGAAGACTCCATGCACCCTGCTCTACCTCCACTGCCTCCAGGGCGTGAGGAACCCGCCGGAAGGCGGGAGCGCCTCACAGCCTGGCTGCCCTCAGAAGTGACCTTTTGCATGCGCTCCTGCAGGACCTTCAGGAAGGCAGCCTCACCCAGACCTCGGCTCGAGAGATCCCCGATCAGACCCTGGAGATCCCTACAGTCATCTTTAAGGCTGGAATTTTCACCTTTAAGAGTTGCTCGTTTATCTCTTCCAGAGCGGTCCCAAAGGTCCCGGAGCAGTCCTAATCTCTCCATTTTTACCTCATAACAGGAGGTTGCTTTATCCAACAAGGATTTCACCTTCTCTATCCTGGCCTTCACTTTCTCAGTGGATTCCCCAGGCTGGGGATCTGTCCAGGACAAAAGTTCTCTTTGCGTGTCCAAGAAGAGTCTTTCCACAGAGGCCAAAGGTTTCCCAATCCAGCCCACAGACCCGGGGGCCCCAGGCTGGGAAGCTTCCCCAGGGCCAGAGCCTTGGCCCAGCGAGGCCATCTTCCCCCCAACTTTCTCCGGTCCTCAGGAGATCACCCACACACGTCCTTCCTGTTCAAACGTTGGAGCTGAAAATATTTTTATTTTGAGACTGCTTCATGTTAAATCAAACAAAAACTGTAGACATAACCAAAAAAAAAAAGTTATACCAAACATTACCCAATTCCGGATAGTCCATGAAAATAGTCCATAGTCCATATGGGAAAACAAACTTGGCCTTACATATGGCCCAAAAACCTTTTGTTTACATGGAAATGCAAGGGAAATTAGCATATAAAACATAACATACCTCCAATAACTTTGGTGAACTGAAACCCTTCCCGTACTGGGCACACTCTCATAAAAGCTCGGGAGGGATACCAACACACATAGAAACAAAAACTCAACCCACCTCCCACCCAATCAGAAACATTACCCACCCACCCAAGCAGAACGGAGCATCCTAAGTCACCAGAGAATGCAGCCTTACTTCAAAACAGATTAGTCATGAAAATCTATGGGAGTGGGAAAGGGTTAGACCCGCCACCAGGCAAGGGACAGGGACGGCCTTCAAGGCGGCTGGAAGAGGAAACCCCTCCACAAATGGCTGCACCTATCAGGACCAACCCTGTTCCTTTTCAAGATTCCTTACCTTCACCAGCTCACCAAGGATATCACCCACCACCACATCGACAGGCAGGGTTTTGCCCCTTGTGGACACTAAACACCTAGCGTGCCAAGTGTAATAAAGCACTACCTTACTGACTAAAAAAAGAGTGCACAACTTAAAACATCTCCTAACTCTGAAATTACCGTAGACCCACTCAGAGTAGGTTAGGGCCGAGAGGCGGGGGTAGCCGATGGCACCACCAACCTTCTCCTGAACCTCCACATTGAAGGGACACTGGACCAAGAAGTGGTCCATGGATTCCAGTGTTCCTCCACATTCTGGACGGGGACAACCTCTCTCCCCTAGGTTCCTATACTTCAGGTTGTCCCGCACATAGAGCGGTCCATGGAACGCCCTCCATGCCAAGTCCCAGAATTTTGGTAGAATTCTCCCGGAATTCAGCACCGAGGCCCTCCTGACCCTAGTCCTCCCTTTACCCTCCACCCTCCGTGGAAGGGGAGGCAGGGACATAGGGGCAAAAGCCCCAACCCCCTGACGCGCAGGGGAAGGAGCCCCAAATACTAGGGCGGGGGGGGGGGAGAGGAGGCCGCCGAACCACCGGCCTCCTCTGGTACCCGCACGCCATCCAGAGGTTCGGCCCGAACAACAGCCGTGCCATCACGCATCACCTCTGTGTGCGCGGGCATCGGTTTCCCCCTAGCTCCCCCGCTGGCTGCACCAGCCCCCTCCCCCACAGGGGCATCTGTCTCCTGCCCCCTCCTCCTTTCCGACCTCCTCAATTGGGAGGTAGATTTCCTCCTCACTAATGGCTCACTTTCGGCCCTGCCATCCAAACCACCCTCGCCAGTCCCTGACCCTGCCTCCGGCCCTGCCCCCCTTGACACCTGAATCCCTCCCTCCCCTCTCTGTTCCTGCTGCTTATCCCTCGGGGCACCTCCAGGTCCCCCCGATGTGTAGCCCCTGAAAGCCTTGGGACACCTGCTGAAAGGGTGGCCCATCTCACCACAAAGGTTGCAGCGAATCAACCCACATTCTCCGGCCAACTGCCCTATACCACCACAGCGCACGCAGTGCACGTGGGAGCAGGTGGCAGAAAAATGTGCGGGACTCCCACATTTAAAACAACTTGGGTTGCCCCTGGTAAAAGGCCATTATTCTATCCCTACCTATGAACGCACTTGCCGGCAAGTGCGATATTGACAAACCCCTTCTCCCCAATTTGACCCTCACCTGCCATGCACCTGTCCAAATGCCCCTCTCATCTAATACCTTCTTTAGGGGGGACTGGAGCTGACCATATCTTCCCAACCAGGTGGCGATGTCTTCGGGGGGGGGAGAGACTCATTCCTTACCAGTATGGTTATATTCTTGATGTCTTCTTGCCGCGATAAGGCCACCAGGTGGAAGCTGCGCCACACCTCATGTGCCTTAACCAGCTCGTATTTAGTCAAGAAGAGCTCCATGACTACGGGGGAGTTGAAGCTGACATCATATTCACTAGAATTAAAGGGGTGAATGACCGCATACAAATCCGTGACTTTAAAGCCAAGACCCAGCACCATGTCAATCACCCTATCCCTCGTGGGGGCCTCCCCCGAGCCATGGAACTTGACTTGTACCACATTACGGCGTCTCCTTTCTGGTCCCCCCACACCCCGAGACCACCCCCTCTGCCCCCCCCCCAGAGCTTTCAGCAGCAGGGGGCTCCCGAAAGGGACGGGACCCAAATTGGTCATATAGATGGGATATTTCCACGCAAATGTTTTCCCCTCTCTTAATGCCGTGAGGAGCACGGTTTCTTGTGTCGGGCCCAGTTACCTTTCTGGGGGCTTCCCCTGACCATCCCCTGCCACCTCCCCTGCAGACGGACCCTGTAGGACCACCGCTGATGATGCCGGGGCTGGAAGTGCCAGGACCAGTGGGACTACTACCTCAGCTGGTAACTGCACTAGGGGATCCCCCCTCTCCTGGGCAGGAACCCCACCACTTCTTTCCTTGCTTTCCCCCTCTGTTGGAACCGGCAAAACCTGGGACCCCTCTAACCCTTTCACAAAGGCCACCGCCATTGCCCCAGATGGAAGGGGACCCAATACACACTCCCCCCCAAATGGAGGGGGACCTTTGGCCAGGAGTCAGGCTTTGAGCCTGGGAAAAGTCAGTCCCATCAGTCCCATTTTGTGTTTCAGGAACCATTTGAACTGCTCCACACTCGGCAGACATACTCTGCTGACAGTTCATTGTTTCCTCACTCACTTCCGACCGCGGGGGGAGCACTTCCGACTCCTGACTAGCCATTTCCGGTTGCGCGATGACCACTTCCGGCCGCAGGATGACCACTTCCGGTCCGGGCCAGAAGTCACCCTCCCGGAAGTGCCCGCCATGCGGGACGCCACCCGCTGCTCCAGGCACCATTTTAGGACAATCAGCAACATCCTCCACAGCAACTGATCCATCCAGGATCGGACAGTCCGCCTTAGCAGCCCCGCAATTGGTCTCCTTTGGTCCGGGCTGCTGCACCTCACCTTGCACTGCTTCTGGCTTCAGATCCTGACCCTGGGACACCTGCTCTGACCGCACTGGATCCCAGATCACTGGTAAGTGTATTATTTCACCACCTTTAGCTAAATTAGCCCCTAGTGGGGAGGAGATGGGTTCAAAGGGGGGGACCCCAGGAGGTACACGCTGGTTTGGGCTCACAGCTATGTCGAGCTGGCTTAAGCCCACCGGATCAGGACTTATGACCTGGTCTCCAAGGGACCCGGGCCTGCTTACCACCCCATGGGAGGCAGCCTCCACCACCACACACCCCAGGGAAGGGTACGCCGCCACAACCCCGGAATCACCTAGGGTGTCCCCAGGACCGTCTGCCTGACTCCTGGCTACCACACCAATCCCTGCCCCCAGTTGGTTAACCTCATCCCCCTCCAGGGCAGGTGGAGCATCCACACACACACACACAAACATTTCCACCATTACCAGAGCATGACGGATCCGATTGCTTACGGGAACGTCTCATTGCCTGTGTGCCCCTCATATTGGCCCCCGTACGCGGTCACGCAGGGCCTCAAGGAAAGCATCCTCACCCGGGCCACGGTCAAGGAGTTTCAACACCAGTGACTCAAGGTCCAGGCAGGCATCCCTCAGGCCACAGATCTCACCTTTCAGTGTAGCCCTGCAATCTTTCCCAGAGTGATCTCTCAGGTCACGAAGCAGCCCCAGCCGGTCCTTTTTTGCTTCATAGCACGATACGGCTTTGCTCAGCAAACTCTTCACCTTCGCCCTCCGGAAATTCACCCTTTCTTTGGACTCCCCAGGCTGGGGATCCATCCACCTCATAAGCTCCCCCTGGGTGTCCAAGAAGAGTCTATCTGTCAGGGTCAGCAATTTCTCCAAGGAGTCCACAGACCCGGGGGCCCCAGGCTGGGATGCCTCCCCAGAGCCTGATCCAGGGCCCTGGCCAGGCGAGGCCATCTTCCTCCCTCCTTCCTCCGGCTCCCAGGAGCACACACAAGCACAACCTTCCTCCACAAAAGCTAGACTGGAGTTTTTTTTTTATTAATTTAACTGCTTCCAGTATTACAGTTTATACATGAAAAGACAATACTTCACATAACTGACTTGTCAAAACTTAGCAAAAAAAACATAATGGTATCAGTGCCCTAAAAGGGCGTAGTTTGCAAGACTTATTCAACGTCCCAGTCCACACAGACCTCCAAGGGGTATCACTCCCAGTCTTGCATCAGACTTAAATGTCCAAAAGAAAAATATCTCCCCTCCTGTAGTCAGGAGGATAACAGAAACACTTACGTAACACAAGACTACATACAACTTATAGACTGAGCATCTTAAGCCTCTAGATCCTGCAACCTTACACAAAAAAAACATAACTTACTCAAAATCTAAAGGAGTGGAAAGAAAAGACCCCCACCACTCAAGGGACAGGTTGGGCTCTCAAGGTGGCCGGAAGGAAAAGCCCCTTCAACAACTTGGCACAGCTCTCTGCACCCAACCTGCCTCTTTCAAGGTCCCGGACCTTCAACAGTTCCCCGAAAATGTTCCCCACCACCTCATGGACGGACAGGGTTTTGTGTGCAACTATACTAACTAAATACAGTGACAACAAAACAAAACCCCTCCTCACCCAGAAGTCACCGTAGACCCTCTCAGAATAGGTCAGGGAGGAGAATCGGGGGTAGCCAACTGCACCCCCTACCACCCTGTGAACCTCCATGTTGAAAGGGCACTGGACCAAAAAGTGGTCCATGGTTTCCAGTGCCCCCCCACATTCCGGGCGAGGACAGCCTCTGTCCTCTAGGTTCCGATATTTCAGGTTCGCGCGGACATAGAGTCTTCCATGGAAAGACCTCCATGCGAGGTCCCAAAACTTACCTGGAACTCTAGGAGAATTCAGGAGGGCTAACCCCTCCCGGAGGACCGCCTCAGGACAATCCCTGACCGACAGTGGTTTTAAAAATTCAGAGCTCATGATCCTCTGGTACAACTCCCGTCGACCAGTGGACCCGACCTCCAGAGCAGTTATCCTCCACTGCCTGAGTACCTTTAATGCCAGTGGGACATAGGAGGGAAGGTATCCGTGCGATCTTCTCAGATCACCGGCCCTACCCCCTCCCCCCATCCACTCAAGAACAGCATCAGCCAGTCCTTGCATGAACGCTCCCACAGAGAAGGCTCGTCCCGAAACAGGGACTGCAGGTTAAATTTAACAAAAATTGTGATGAAGAACACCACTGGGTGGATCATTTCCAACCCACCATGCTTTCTCTGCAGGAACGTGACCTCCCGCTTGATCAAATTCAGTCTGTTCCCCCACAATACCGGAAAGAACAGACCGGATAGCTGGGCATAGAATGCTGCTGGCAGCAGACAAACGTAGCTAACGTAGAGGAATTCTGGCAAGAGATAGGTTTTCACCAGGCTTACCCTTTCCCTCAGCATCAGCTTCCAACCTTTCCAGTCTGAAAGCTTTCTGGAGGCATCTGTCAGCCTGACTTCCCAATTTCGCTTGGGGTAATCCCCCTGACCAAATAGGATGCCCAGGACTCGAATTTCTGCTTGGGGCTCGGGGAACACGTACGGGAGTGGAAACTGCTCCCCCTCCCTCCCCATCCAGAAAACCTCACTCTTGTCCCAGTTCACACGGGAACTGAATGCCTCAGAGTAGTCTCCAATCTGTGTTTCCACAAACTGGCCTTCCTCCAAGCTCGACAACACCACTAAGACATCGTCGGCATAGGCAACCACCCTCATCGCCGACTCCGGGCCACCGCTCGGCTCCATCAAGACCCCCCTGAGATGCCCACAGCTTAGCCTCCTTTCGAAGAGGTCCACCGCAAAAACGTACAGTAGAGGACTCAATGGGCAACCTTGCCGGACCCCAGAGTCTACGGGAATGGGCGAGCCCACCCAACCGTTGACAAGAGGGAAGCTCTCCGCCCCTCTGTACAAAACTTTCAACCAATCGATGAATTTCCCTGGCAGACTGTACTTTTCCAACAGCCACAGGTACTTGTGGTTCACCCAGTCCAAAGCTTTTGCCTGGTCTAACGCCAACAAATACTGTCCGTCACCACTCGCCCTGCACCTTTCCACGGCCTCCCGGATGCAGAGAACGGCACTAAAGGTGCTCCGGCCTGGAACTGTACAGTGCTGAGCAGCCAACAGTACCCTGTCAGCCACAGCCGACAGACGTGTGAAAAAGATCTTTGCCAGCAGTTTCCTATCTGTATTGAGAAGGGCGATCGGGCGCCAATTCTCAACAACCAACGGGTCTTTCTTCTTTGACAGCAGAATTAGGGCTGACCTTCTCATCGATGGGGGAAGCAGGCCTTCAGCCAAACATTCCCTGAACACCTCCGTCAGATGAGGAGCCAAAAGGCTCTTAAAGGCTTTGTAGAACTCTGCCGTTAGCCCATCGGGCCCCGGCAACTTTTTGACAGACAAGGTGTCTATAGCCTGCTCTACTTCAGCAACCGAATTGTCTGCACACACAGAATCCGGGAGATCCGGCAACTCCTGCAGAGGAGTCACATCAAGGAACCTCCTGGCTTTCTCTTCATCTAAAAACCTCGCTTTTAGAATGCTTGAAAAGTGGGCTTTGATGATGCCCAGGATCCCCGGCCTGGACCTGACCAGGTTACCCGCGGCATCCCTCCTCTCAAAGGGATCCAGGGAGCGGAACTTCCCAAAATCCCTCTCAAGGACCAAGGAGGCAAGACGGTCGTACTGACATTCTCTCAGCTGAAGCTTCAGATCAGAGATCTGTTCCCGAGAACCCCCAGAGAAGAGGAGGAGGCCTTCGCAGTCTCTGGTAGGTCTGGTACCGAGATTTGCCCTGAACCTCGAGACCCCACGGAAGAAGTTCTCAGATCTTTTCTTCACCACTTCCCACCACTCACGACGGGAGCAGCCGCTCTCAAGAAGCGAAACTTGATCCGCAAAGAAGGCCTCAAAGTCCTCCCTGACACTGGGGTCCTCCAGTAGCGTCCCATTTAGATGCCACAGGCCCCGACCATTCTGAGGGGTCTCTGCAACATTCAGGGCTACAGATACCAAACAGTGATCAGAGAAGACAGAATCCCCTTCAAAAAAAACCTGTCTATTCTACTCCTACTGCTACCTCGGGAATAGGTGTACCCTGTGTGGTTGGGGAGGTGACGAACGTGCACATCCACCAACCCAGCTTCCCTAACTACGCTATTCAAAAAAAATACTATCATATCCCAGAGGGCCTCCGGCACCTGCCCTGTCCTTGGGCCTAACTACGGTGTTAAAGTCACCGCCGAAGACTACCTGCTGGGATGAAAACAGGTAAGGCTTGTCCGCCGTACAGAGCTCCTTCCTCCCCCTTTTGGTCTGAGGACCATAAAAATTTATAAGACGGAGGAATTGACCCCTCACCACAGCGTCCACCACCAGACATCTTCCAACTTCCACCTCATCGGCATGTCACCGAACCGAGTCTTAAAAACAACCACAACGCCACTACAGGGCTCGGCCGCAAGAAACCAGAAGGAGGGCCCATACCTCCACTCCCTCTTTGCTAAATGAATCTCGGCCTGAGATGTATGCCAGGTCTCTTGCAAAAATAAAATGTCAGCTTCAACCCGGCTGAGAAAATCAAAGGCCATAAAACGAGCCGCCGTAGACCGAATACTGGCAACATTAATGGTTGCCAGCCGGATTGGCGAGGCACAGCCATCGTTAGTGATTCAGGTGGTGATACTCCGCCTTACACAAACTACCAACTTATTCATCCTCCGAATCGGAGAACAAAATCCCATACTTATTAATGAGACGCAATGTCTCTTCAACTTGAGCCTCCCGGCTTGTACTACCAGGTTGAGGGTTCACATTCCCCTTCCCCCTGGTAGAAGACTTAGCCTTCTTCTTTTTTCCGTTTAGATTGAACTTCCCAGCACCACCCTCCTCACTCGAGGCCCCATGCAGCTCTAACTTGCTGCTACTGGGCCTCTTAGTGGCACCCTGGGAAGAATCCAGCTTACCGGTTTGCGCCTCCCCGGCCCCACCCCGAGCCCCCCTCGCAGGCACACTGCGTTAAGGCCGAGGGAGGGCTTGGAGGGGGAAAGAAAAGGAAATACTACTGGGCCCGGTGGCTGAAGAGCAGGCCCAGAGTGGGCAGAGCCAGTCAGGGCAGGTGGGACTAGGGAAGGGACAGGGGGACAAGGCACAGACACGACCACAGGGGGGAACACAAAGGGAATTGGGGGGGAAGAGGGATTGGCAGGGGAGGAAGAAGAGGAAAGGCCACCCACTTTACCCAAACCGGCTGGCCCGCTCCTCCCTACTGTATCATCAGACTCCCTTGAGGGAGGGTCCAGGCTTGCAGCCACCTGCTGCGGAACACCCTTCCCTGCTGCCGATCTGCGTTCTGCCCGCCGGATTTTGGCAGGGGTCTTCCTCCGAACCACCGGGACCCGACTCCCCAGCCGCAGGTGCAGCTGCCGAGGCAGCCCCCCCTGCTGAAGAAGCCCCCGCCGCCTAAGCCCCGGCATCCGAGGGAGCTCCCCCAGGCCCCCCAGAGGTGTAGCCCCTAAAGGCCTTGGGGCATCTACTAAAGGGATGCCCAAGTTCACCACATAGATTGAATCTTATAAGGTGGCAGGAGTCTGCCAGGTGCCCTACTCCATTGCACCTGATGCAGCGCTGGGTATTGCAGTCTGCACTAAAGTAGATGGGACTCCCGCATTTAAAACAAAGACGCGGTTGCCCCAGATAAAATACCAGGATCCTGTCCCGGCCTATGAATCAGCTAGCCGGGATATGAGCCACTGTCAGTCCTCTCCTCCCAAGTTTTACAGCTGTCGTCCACGCCCCCGTCCATATCCCCCTCTCGTCCAGTTTTTTCCTCAGGGCAGACTGGACCTGTACGTACCGACTCAACCACGTTATTATGTCCTCCTGTGGAAGACTCTCGTTACAGACTAGTATCGTGACAGGTTTTTATCTCCTCCTGCCGGGACAGAGGGACTACACGGAAATCCTTCCACCTTCCTTGCCCCTTAAGGATCTTGTACTTGGAAAAGAAAAATTCCATGAGGATAGGGTTTAGAAAGCTGACATCAAATTCAGACGTGCCATAGGGATGAATAATTGCAAAGATATCCGCTACTCTAAACCCCATCCCCAGGACCATGTCAACCACTGGCCCTCTTTGGGGGCATGGCCCTCTCCCTGCCACCGCAGCTGCACCATGTTGCGGCGGCGTCTTTCCGGATCACCTGCCCCCTTTGCCCAAGCACTTGCCCCTGGGCCCCTACTGTCTTGTCTAAATGTATAGGCCCCATGCTGATCATAAAAATTACCCAAATTCACATTAGAGCCTGCCACCTTGGCAAAGGATTTACCGTCCCGCAGGGCATTAATCAGGGCAGCATCTTGTGATGGACCCAGTACCGGCACTGAGGCCTCTTCAGGACCGTTTACCGCTGGTTCAACTGAAGTGCCTGGCACTTCCTCCTGAGCCAAAACCCCTCCTATTGCTCCCTGAACTAAATCTTCCCCGCCATGATCCAGAATTGTATTACCGGGGGGTTCATGGGGTACATTCTGAAGGGGAAGGGGTATCTCCTGGGGAGGAGAGGGTATTACCTGGGAAAGAGGGGGGACACTCGGTGCCCTTGCCGAGGGTGCAGAAGCGGGGACCCCGACCTCCATAGCGTCAGTGGGTGCTGCACGCTCTGCTTGCTCCTCCTGGCTGGCCACGTCTTCGTGTACCGGGGACCCCTCTAATGTTCTCATGTACTCCATTACCAAGCAATGTCCCTGGAGCTGTCCTAGTTCACAGTCAGCCCAGCTAGTTATAACTGGACTTTGACGGTTCCCGGCGGGGGTCGGCGAACCGGGCCACCTCGTCTGCTCCAGGCGCACCCCCAAGCCCGGTCGGCGGGCGAGGGAAGCGCCACGGCGTCGAAATCCGTGGCTGTTGAGTGAAATGGGGTCGGCGTGAGCGGGCGTGCCTAAATCGGGGGGCGGCTGCGCCGTCCTGCACCCCCCGGGGGCGGGAGTGTGCGAGCGATGTGCGCACCGCCGCCGGGGCAGGAGGCTGTAGGACCCCCTCGGATGTCCGGGAGGAGGAGCGGGGTCGGAGGCCACCATTCTCCCGTGGGGCGCGCTCCTCGGGCGGACCCGGCCGCGTCTACCTGGCCGTCTGGAAGCTGATTCGGGTCCTGGCAGACTCACCTGGCCCGACCCGGTGGAGGTCCGGGAGGCGGGGCGCCTCCGACCGCGGGGAACCGCCGCCTGGTCGGCGGGGTGGCGTTCCCGCGGCGGACGGGAGGGGGGCGAGGCGCCCTGGGCGGCCCGCAGCCTCCGGGGCTGGGGCCTGGGCGCGCTCTGCCCTCCCCGCCTGGAGGCGGTGGGCCAACATCTGTGCCTTTGCCGTGGTTGAGGGCTCCGAGAAACCACCCCCTCCCCTGGAACTCCCTACCATCACCGGCCGGCAAATCCGTCCTCATCTGCCACTTCCGTGGCCCGCCACAGAAAATCGCGCACATTCCCGGTGGGCCAGCATGGCGCGCAGTGCCGCTTCGCGTCTGGAAAACGGCAAAGTCCCCGCAAGGTCA